>NC_087359.1:73900064-74203094 GCF_030014295.1 Loxodonta africana | reverse complement strand
ACATCATAAAGGGCATTGATACAAAGCCAACAGCCAACATCACCCTAAATGGAGAGAGCATGAAAGCATTCCCGCTGAGATCTGGAACCAGACAAGGATGCCCTTTATCACCGCTCTTCTTCAACAGTGTGTTGGAGGTCATAGCCAGAGCAATTAGGCTAGATAAAGAAATAAAGTGCATCCAGATTGGTAAGGAAGAAGTAAAACTATCTCTATTTGCAGATGACATGATCTTATACATAGAAAACCCTAAGGAATCCTCAAGAAACCTACTGAAACTAATAGAAGAGTTCAGCAGAGTATCAGGATACAAGATAAACATACAAAAATCAGTTGGATTCCTCTACACCAACAAAAAGATCATCAAAGAGGAAATCACCAAATCAATGCCATTTACAGTAGCCCCCAAGAAGATAAAATACTTAGGAATAAATCTTGCCAGAGATGTAAAAGACTTACACAAAGAAAACTATGAAACACTTCTGCAAGAAACCAAAAGAGACTTGCGTAAGTGGAAAAACATACCTTGCTCATGGATAGGAAGATTTAACGTTATAAAAATGTCCATTCTACCAAAAGTGATCTATACATCTAATGCAATTCCCATCCAAATCCCAACGACATTCTTTAATGAGGTGGAGAAACAAATCACCAACTTCTTATGGAAGGGAAAGAGGCCCCAGATAAATAAGGTATTGCTGAAAAAGAAGAACAAAGTGGGAGGCCTCACTCTTCCTGATTTTAGAGCCTATTATACCGCCACAGTAGTCAAAACAGCCTGGTACTAGTACAACAACAGATACATAGACCTGTGTAACAGAATTGAGAATCCAGACATAAATCCATCCCCATATGAGCAGTTGATATTTGACAAAGGCTCCAAAACACTTAAATGTGGAAAAGACAGTCGTTTTAACAAATGGTGCTGGCATAACTGGATATCCATCTGCAAAAAAATGAAACAAGACCCATTCCTCACCCCATGCACAAAAACTAACTCAAAATGGATCAAAGACCTAAATATAAAATCTAAAACAAGAAAGATCATGGAAGAAAAAATAGGGACAATGTTAGGAGCCCTAATACATGGCATAAACAGTATACAAAACATTACCAACAATGCAGAAGAAAAACTAGATAACTGGGAGCTCCTAAAAATCAAACACCTATGGTCATCCAAAGACTTCACCAAAAGAGTAAACAGACTACCTACAGACTGGGAAAAAGTTTTTAGCTATGACATTTCTGATGAGCGCCTGATCTCTAAAATCTACATGATACTATAAAAACTCAACTACAAAAAGACAAACAACCCAATTAAAAAATGGGTCAAAGATATGAATAGATACTTCACTAAAGAAGACTTTCAGGTAGCTAACAGATACATGAGGAAATGTTCACAAGCATTAGCCACTAGAGAAATGCAGATCAAAACTACAATGAGATTTCATCTCACTCCAGCAAGGCTGGCATTAACCCAAAAAACACAAAATAATAAATGTTGGAGAGGCTGTGGAGAGATTAGAACACGTAAACACTGCTGGTGAGAATGTAAGATGGTACAACTGCTTTGGAAATTGATTTGGCGCTTCCTTTAAAAGCTAGAAATAGAACTAACATACGATGCAGCAATCCCACTCCTTGGAATATATACTAGAGAAATAAGAGCCTTCACACGAACAGATATACGCATACCCATGTTCCTTGCAGCACTGTTTACAATAGCAAAAACATGGAAGCCACCAAGTGCCCATCAATGGATGAATGGATAAATAAATTATGGTATATTCACACAATGGAATACTAGGCATCGATAAAGAACAGTGAGGAATCTGTGAAACATTTCATGGCATGGAGGAACCTGGAAGGCATTAAACTGAGTGAAATTAGTCAGTTGCGAAGGACAAATATTATATAAGACCACTCTTATAAGAACTTGAGAAATAGTTTAAACTGAGAAGAAAACATTCTTCTGTGGTTAAGAGAGGGTGGAGGGAGGGAGGGTGGGAGCGGGGTATTCACTAGTTAGATAGCAGATAGGAACTACTTTAGGTGAAGTGAAAGACAACACACAATACAGGGGAGGTCAGCACAACTGGACTAAACCAAAATCAAAGAAGTTTCCTAAATAAACTGAATGCTTCAAAGGCCAGCGTAGTAGAGGCGGGGGTTTGGGGACCATGATTTCAGGGGACATCTAAGTCAATTGGCATAATAAAATCTATTAAGAAAACATTCTGCATCCCACTTTGAAGAGTGGCATCTGGGGTCTTAAATGCTAGCAAGCAGCCCTCTAAGATGCATCAATTGGTCTCAATCCACCTGGATCAAAGGAGAATGAAGAACATCAAGGACACAAGGTGATAACGAGCCCAAGAGACAGAAAGGACCACATGAACCAGAGACTACATCAGCCTGAGACCAGAAGAACTAGATGATGCCCGGCTACAACCGATGACTGCCCTGCCAGGGAACACACAGAGAATCCCTGAGGGAGCCAGAGAGCAGCGGGATTCAGACCCCAAATTCTCATAAAAAGACCAGACTTAATGGTCTGACTGAGACTAGAAGGACCCCAGTGGTTATGGCCCCCAGACCTTCTGTTGGCCCAGGACAGGAACCATTCCCAAAGCCAACTCTTCAGACGTAGGTTGGACTGAACAATGGGTTGGAGAGGGATGCTGGTGAGGAGTGAGCTTCTTGGTTCAGGTGGACACTTGAGACTATGTTGGCATCTCCTGCCTGGAGGGGAGATGAGAGGGTGGAGGGGGTTAGAAGCTGAAGAAATGGACAAGAAAAGAGAGTGGAGGGAGAGAGCGGGCTGTCTCATTAGGGGGAGAGTAATTGGGAGTGTATAGCAAGATGTATACGGGTTTTTGTGTGAGAGACTGACTTGATTTGTAAACTTTCACTTAAAGCATAATAAAAACTTAAAACATTAAAAAAAAAAAATGGGAGAGGTACAATGGAGAACATTCTGAGCTCACACCAGACATAAAGCCTGGGCTGGTGACTCTTTCTTACCAAATTACTAAAAAGTATCTTATCCCTTTGTCCGCTTGGTTCTAAGGACTGTCCATCAGGAGTGAAGGGAATTTGATTCTTCAAATGTTGAATCAAAAGAGATTGGATCCTATCAATATCAATTTTCTGGTTGTGAAAATGTGCTATAGTTATGCAAAATGTTAGCCTTGGAGGAAACTGGGTAAAAGGAAAATGGTATATCTCTGTATTACTTTTTACAACTGCATGTGTGTCTACTGTCTACAATATCTCAAAATAAAAGGTTAAAAAAAAAAGATGGTTGACACAGCTCTGAGTATCATGCCTTCTTTCAAAGGCACAAGGCAGGAGCTGGGAGAGTTGGGAAGAGGTGGGATGCAGGAACACACAAACGAACAAATTATTTCCTGTGTGTAGGGTCTACAGGGTCGGTTTGCGTTGGAATCGACTTGACAGCAGTGGGTTTGGTTTTAGTTTTTGAATGGCTCTCTTCTTTTATCACCAAAGGAATAACTTTCCCAGAACCTTTTCAGTGGAACTAACTCGTGATTCATTGCCTGGACTTGGTATATTAAAACCTCAAGGAAAAAACAAAACTGAGCTACTCTAGTGAAAAATAAGTGTAGGAAATAAATTCTTTAATTGGCAAAGAGGTTTTCACAGAGATACATATTCCGCACCTAGGACTCTCACTTTTCCCAGAACTATAAACTACCTTAAACTTTATACACCCCAGGCCACTTTCTGTCTGGGGAATGGTAATAGCCCTCTACAGTTGATTTCAAAAACCTATACTGAATAAAAGGTAGTTCTTTTTTTTTTAATTTTTATTGCGCTTTAAGTGAAAGTTTATAAATCAAGTCAGTCTCTCATACAAAAATGTATATACACCTTGCTTATATACTCCTAGTTGCTCTCCCCCAATGAGACAGCACACTCCTTCCCTCCACTCTTATTTTCACGTCCATTCAGCCAACTTCTGACCCCCTCTGCCTTCTCATCTCCCCTCCAGACAAGAGCTGCCCACATAGTCTCGTGTGTCTACTTGATCCAAGAAGCTCACTCTTCACCTGTATCATTTTTATCCCATAGTCCAATCCAATCCCTGTCTGAACAGTTGGCTTTGGGATGCTTCCTGTTTTGGGCTAACAGAAAGTCTAGGGACCATGACCCGCCTTGGTCCCTCTAGTCTCAGTCAGACCATTAAGTCTGGTCTTTTTACGAGAATTTGAGGGATGCATCCCACTGCTCTCCAGCTCCCTCAAGGGTTCTCTGTTGTGTTCCCTTTCAGGGCAGTCCTCGGTTGTAGCTGGGCACCATCTAGTCTTCTGGTCCCAGGCTGATGTAGACTAGATTATGTGGCCCTTTCTGTCTCTTGGGCTCATAATTACCTGTGTCTTTGGTGTTCTTCATTCTCCTTTCCTCCAGGTGGGTTGAGACCAACTGATGCATCTTAGATGGCTGCTTGCTAGCGTTTAAGACCTCAGACACTACTCTCCAAAGTAGGATGGAGAACGTTTTCTTAATAGATTTTATTATGCCGATTGACTTAGATGCCCCTGAAACCATGGTCCCCAAACCCCTGCCCCTGCTCTGCTGACCTCTGAAGCGTTCAGTTTATTCAAGAAACTTCTTTGTTTTTGGTTTAGTACATTTGTGCTGACCTCCCCTGTATTGTGTATTGTCTTTCCCTTCACCTAAAATAGTTCTTATCTACTAAGTAATTAGTGAAAACCCCTCCCCACTCTCGTAACCATCAAAGAATATTTTCTTCTGTTTATATTATTTTTTGAGTTCTTATAATTGTGGTCTCATTCAATATTTGTCCTTTCGCAACTGACTAATTTCACTCAGCATAATGCCTTCCAGGTTTCTCCATGTTATGAAATGTTTCATGGATTCATCATTTTTCTTTATCGATGTGTAGTATTCCACTGTGTGAGTATACCATAATTTATTTATCCATTCACCCACTGACGGGCACCTTGGTTGCTTCCATCTTTTTGTTGTTGTAAACAGTGCTGCAGTGAACATGGGTATGCATGTATCTGTTTGTGTAAAGACTCTTATTTCTCCGAGATATCTTCCAAGGAGTGGGATTGCTGGATCGTATGGTAGTTCTATTTCTAGTTTTTTAAGGAAGTGTCAAATCGATTTCCAAAGTGGTTATACCATCTTACATTCTCACCAGCAGTGCATAAGTATTTCAGTCTCTCCACATTTCCAACATTTATTATTTTGTATTTTTTGGATTAATGCCAGCCTTGTTGGAGTGAGACGGAATCTCATTGTAGTTTTGATTTGCATTTCTCTGATGCATTTCTCTAATGGCTAATGATCGTGAACATTTCCTCATGTGTCTGTTAGCCTTCTTTAGTGGAATGCCTGTTCATATCCTTTGTCCATTTTTAAAAAAATCTTTTATTGTATTTTAAGTGAAAGTTTACAAATCAAGTCAGTCTTTCACACAAAAACTTATATACATCTTGCTACGTACTCCCAATTGCTCTCCCCCTAAAGAGACAGCCCGTCCCCTCCCTCCACTCTCTCTTTTCATGTCCATTTCGCCAGCTCCTAACCACCTCTATCCTCTCATCTCCCCTCCAGGCAGGAGATGCCAACATAGTCTCAAGTGTCCACCTGATCCAAGAAGCTCACTCTTCACCAGCATTGCTCTCCAACTCATTGTCCAGTCCAATCCCTGCCTGAAGACTTGGCTTTGGGAATGGTTCCTGTCTTGGGCCAACAGAAGGTCTGGGGCCCATGACCATCAGGGTCCTTCTAGCCTCAGTCAGACCATTAATCTTTCTATGAGAATTTGGGATCTGCATCCCACTGCTCTCCTGCTCTCTCAGGGGTTCTCTGTCGGGGCAGTTATCAGTTGTAGCTGCCTTTGCCCATTTTTTAATTGAGTTATTTGTCTTCTTGTAGTTGAGTTTTTGCACTATCATGTAGATTTTAGAGATCAGAAGCTGATCGGAAATGTCATATAGCTAAAAACTTTTTCCCAATCTGTAGGTAATCTTTTTACTCTTTTGGTGAAGTGTAAGTGTTTGATTTTTAGAAGCTCCCAGTTATCTAGTTTCTCTTCTGCATTGATAGTAATGTTCTGTATGCCATTTATGCCATGTATTAGGGCTCCTAGCATTGTCTCTATTTTTTCTTCCATGATCTTTATCATTTTAGATTTTGTGTTCAGGTCTTTGATCCATTTTGAGTTCGTTTTTGTGCATGGTGTGAGGTATGGGTCTTGTTTCATTTTTTTTTCAGATGGATACCCAGTTATGCCAGCAACATTTGTTAAACAGATTGCCTTTTCCCCAGTTAACTGTGTTTAGGCCTTTGTCAAAAATCAGCTGCTCACATGTGGACGGATTTATGTCTGGATTCTCAATTCTGTTCCATTGGTCTATATGTCTGTTGTTGTACTTGTACCAGGCTGTTTTGACTACTGTGGCAGTATAATAGGTTCTAAAATCAGGTAGAGTGAGGCCTACTGCTTTGTTCTTCTTTTTCAGTAGTGCTACTAATCCAGGCCTCTTTCTCTTCCATATGAAGTTGGTGATTTGTTTCTCCATCTCATTAAAAAATGTCATTGGAATTTGGAGCAGAATTGCATGGTATCTATACATCACTTTTGGCAGAATAGACATTTTTACAGTGTTAAGTCTTCCTATCCATGAGCAAGGTATATTTTTACTTATGTAGGTCTCTTTTGGTTTCTTGCAGTAGTGTCCTGAAGTTTCTTTGTATAAGTCTTTTACATCTCTGGTAAGATTTATTCCTAAGTGTTTTATCTTCTTGGGTGCTACTCTAAATAGTATTGATTTGGTGATTTCCTCTTCAATGTTCTTTTTGTTGGTGTAGAGGAATCCAACTGATTTTTGTATGTTTATCTTGTATCCTGATACTCTGCTGAACTCTTCTATTAGTTTCAGTAGTTTTCTTGAGGATTCTTTGGGTTTTCTGTGTATAAGATTCTGTCATCTGCAAATAGAGATACTTTTACTTCTTCCTGACCAATCTGGATGCCCTTTATTTCTTCATCTGGCTAGCTAATTGCTCTGGCTAGGACTTCCAGCACAATGTTGACTAAGAGCGGTTATAAAGGGCATCCTTGTTTGGTTCCAGATCTCAAGGGAGATGCTTTCATGCTCTCTCCATTTAGAGTGATGTTGGCTGTTGGCTTTGTATCAATGCCCTTTATGATGTTGAGGAAGTTTCCTTCTATTCCTATTTTGCTGAGAGTTTTTATCATGAATGGGTGTTAAACTCTGTCAGATGCCTTTCTGCATCAATTGATAAGATCATGTGTTTCTTGTCTTTTGTTTTATTTATATGATGGATTACATTAATTGTTTTTCTAATGTTGAACCATCCTCGTATGAATCCCACTTGGTCATGGTGAATTATTTTTTGGTATGTTGTTGAATTCTATTGGCTAGAATTTTGTTGAGGATTTTTGCATCTACATTCATGAGGGATACAGGTCTGTCATTTTCTTTTTTTGTGGTGTCTTTACCTGTTTTAGGTATCAGGGATATGCTGGCTTCATAGGATGAGTGTGGTAGTATTCCATCCTTTTCTATGCTCTGAAATATCTTTAGTAGTAGTGGTGTTAACTCTTCTCTGAAAGCTTGGTAGAACTCTGCAGTGAAATTGTCTGGGCCAGGGCTTTCTGTTGTTGTTTTGGGGAGTTTTTTGATTATCTTTTCAGTCTGTTCTTTTGTTATGGGTTTATTTAGCTGTTCTAGCTCTGTGTTAGTTTAGGTAGGTAGTACATTTCTAGAAATTCATCTGTTTTTTCTAGGTTTTCAAATTTGTTAGGATACAATTTTTCATAGTAATCTGATATGATTCTTCTAATATCGCCCATCTCATTTCTTATTTGGGTTATTTGCTTCCTCTCCTGTTTTTCTTTTGTCAGTCTGGCCAATGGTTTATCAATTTTGTTAATTTTTTCAAAGAACCAGCTTTTGGTCTTGTTAACTCTTTCAATTGTTTTTCTGTTCTCTATTTCATTTAATGCCTCTCTAATTTTTATTATTTGCTTTCTTCTGGTGCCTGAGGGTTTCTTTTGTTGTTCTCTTTCTTTTTGTTCAAGTTGTAGGGATAATTCTTTCATTTTGGCCCTGTCTTCTTTTTGGATGTGTGCACTTACTGATATGAACTGACCTCCGAGCACTACTTGTGCTGTGTCCCAAAGGTTCTGACAGGAAGAGTTTTCATTCTCATTGGACTCTATGAATTTCTTTATTCCATCCTTAATGTCTTCTATAACCCAGTTGTTTTTTAGCAGGGTATTGTTCAGTTTCCAAGTGTTTGGTTTCTTTTCCGTTATTGGTTTCTACTTTTATGGCCTTATGGTCAGAGAAAATGCTTTGCGATCTTTCAATGTTTTAGATTCTGCTAAGGCTTGCTTTATGACCTAATATGTGGTCTGTTCTAGAGAGTGATCCATGTGTGCTACAAAAGAAAGATTACTTGGCTGCTGTTGGGTGGAGTGTTCTGTATATGTCTATGAGTCAAGTTGATTGATTGTGGCATTTAGATCTTTCATGTGTTTATTGAGCTTTTTTCTGGATGTTCTGTCCTTCACTGAAAGTGGTGTGTTGGAGTCTTCTACTGTAATTGTGGAGCTTTCTATCTCATTTTTCAATGCTGTTAGAGTTTGTTTTATGTATCTTGCAGCCCTGTCATTGGGTACATGAATATTCAATATGGTTATATACTCCTGGTATATTGTCCCTTTAATCATTTTATTTATTTATGTATGTGTACTTCCTTATCCTTTATGATGGATTTAAGTTTAAAGTTCACTTTGTTAGAAATTAATATTGCCACCCCTGCTCTTTTTTGATAATTGTTTGCTTCATGTATTTTTTTCCATCCTTTGAGGTTTAGTTTGTTTGTATCTCCAAGTCTAAGGTATATCTCTTGTAGGCAGCATATAGATGGATCATTTTTTTTTAATCCGTTCTGCCACTCTCTGTTTCCTTATTGGTACATTTAGTCCACTTACATTCAGTGTAATTATGGATAGGTATGAATTTAGTGCTATCATTTTGATGTCTTTTTTTGTGTGTTGTTGACAGTTTCTTTTTCCCACTTAATTTTTTGTGCTGAGTAGTTTATCTTTATGTGTTGTCTTTTCCTCATATTTGTTGTTCTTGATTTTGTTTCTGCTGAGTCTCTTATTTTTTTCCTTGTATTTTATTTTGATTTGTAGGATAGTTTGTCTCCTTTGTGGTTACCTTATTATTTACCCCTATTTTTCTAAATTTAAACCTAACTTTTATTTCCTTCTATCGCCTTGTCTTCCTCTCCATATGAAAGATCTATGACTACATTTCTTAGTCCCTCTTTATTGTTTTAATGTTATGTTCTTTTACATAATAACGTCGCTATTTCCCTGTTTTGAGTGTTTTTTTATCTTGATCTATTTTTGTGATTTCCCTGTCTGGGTTGACATCTGATTGCTCTGCCCAGTGTTCTAGTCTTGGATTGATATCTGATATTGGTTTTCTAACCAGAGAACTCCCTTTAGTACTTCTTGAAATTTTTTGGTTTTTACGAAGTTCCTAAACTTCTGTTTATCTGAAAATGTCCTCATTTCACCTTCATATTTGAGAGACAGCTTTGCTGGCTATATGCTTCTTGGTTGGCTTTTTTTTTTTCCTCCAATGCTTTATATAAGTGACCCCATTGTCTTCTTGCCTGCATGGTTTTTGCTGAGTAGTCTGAGCTTATTCTTATTGACTCTCCTTTGTAGGTGACTTTTCATTTAACCCTAGCTGCTCTTAAAATTCTCTCTTCATCTTTGGTTTTGGCAAGTTTGATTTTAATATGTCATGGTGAATTTCTTTTTGGACCTACCTTTTTTATGTGGAGTTCAATGAGCATCTTGGGTAGATATCTTGTCATCTTTCACGATATCAGGGAAGTTTTCTGCCAACAAATTATCAGCAATTGTCTTTGTATTTTCCGTTATCCCTCCCTGTTCTGGTACTCCAATCACTCATAGGTTATTTCTCTTGATAGAGTCCCACATGATTATCAGGGTTTCTTCATTTTTTTTTAATTGTTTGATCTGATTTTTCTTCAGATATATTGGTGCCAAGTGCTTTATCTTTAATCTCACCAATTCTGCCTTCCACTCACTCAATTCTGCTCTGCTGACTTTCTATGGAGTAGTCTACTTCTGTAATCTTATTGTTAATCTTCTGAATTTCTGATTGTTGTCTCTCTATGGATTCTTGCAGCTTATTAAATTTTTCATTATGTTTTTGAATAACCTTTTGAATTTCTTCAACTGTTTTATCTGTGTGTTCTTTGGCTTTTTCTGTGCATTGCCTGATCTCCTTCCTTATGTCTTGAAGAGTTCTGTATATTAATCTTTTGTATTCTGCATCCAGTAATTCCAGGAAGGCATCTTCTTCCAGGAGGTCTCTTGATTTTTTTTTTTTTTTTTGAGAGCTTGTTGAAGTGACCATGGTCTATTTCTTTTTGTGATTTGATATTGACTGTTGTCTCTGAGCCATCTATAAGTTATTGTATTAGTTTATTTTATGTTTGCTTACTGTAACCTACCTTCTTGCTTTGTTTTGTTTTGATATGCCCATTGGTTGCTTGAGTGAGCTAGCTTAATTTTTGTGACCTTTGAAGCTCTGACGTCCTGTCACCAGGAGGCTAGAGCTATTATCAGGTATATTAGCCTTGGCGTCCATTTACTTTTCTTGTATGGATTCAGCTCAGGTTTATGGATTCAGTCCAGGTAGTTCATCATCAAGTCTGTGTTACAGCCTTAGGGGGCAGGGGTGATTGGTGTAGGTACAGGTATCTGGTTGCAGCAGGGGGCCATGTTCTGAACAAGGTAGGGGCTGACAATCATCCCCTGAGTGTCTGTGAGGAAGGAATGTCCCTGTTCCTTACAGCGTATAGGTGGGTGGTTCTGCAGATGGGCCATGGGCATCCAATGCTTTTGGTTGTAAGGACTGGGAGGTACCAGTTATCCTTGGGCCCATGTCGTGAGTGGCTGGGTGACCTGATTGGAGCCATCAGTCCTTAGGCCCCTGATGTGGGTAGGTGAGAACCCTGTTTCACAGGCAAAGTGGTGTCAAACATCAAATACCCACCTCTCCACTGCACAGCTGAAACATTTGCAGTCTGCCAACAAGGGCCTATTCTCCTGAAATATGGCCACACAGGTCTATGCAGGGTGGAAATGTATTCAAAGTCTGTGGATTGTATATGCCTGGACAGGAGTCATTTCTGTCCTCAGCTTCCCAGATTAGTGGAGCTGGCAGATTATCTTTTCCCCAAATTGTGGATTTATCCCTTCTCCAAGGTCTGGAGAGTGGCTCAGAGTGCTCAGCAGGACCTATCTGAGGCCCAGGGAAATCGACAGCCACTGAAACCTGCTTGGGGGCTGGGGGTGTGGAAAAAAATACACCAGTACTTAGCTTTTGCTGAGAGTGCCATTCTTCTCTCATTTCGGAGGTGTGAGTAGGCTGTGAAGCTGACTGTTTCTGCCTGAGGAAACTATGGCCGAATGCTACCAGCAGCCTGCTGCAGTCACTCCCAGGAATGGTGTCTGAGGGTTCCCGGCGATTCAGTTCTGGCAATACTTCTCCACTTCTGAATCATTTCTCCCTCTGCCTGCTGCTCAGTCTGTTTTCTAACTTTGCCTTTGATATTCAGGGCTCCTAGCTAGTCATAAATATAGTCGTTTCACTTATTTTTTTGGGTCTTTGTTGTAAGAGGGGTCACAGGAACCATCTGACTACTCTGCCATCTTGGCCCTGCCTCCTCAAACAGAAGATCTAAAAGATAGTTTTGTGAACAATTTATCTAATCTAAGGACTTCAGAAAATAGTAACCTTAAATTTTTGCTGACTTGTTAGCCTTTAGTGGTTTTTCAAATATGACCCCAACTAATTGGAAACACATGACAGCTTATTTTCAAAATTGTTGTTGTTAGGTGCCTTTGAGTCTGTTTTGACTCATAGTGACCCTATGTACAATAGAATGAAACACTGTCTGGTCCTGCACCATCTTCACAATTGTTGCTATGTTTGAGTGCATTGTTGCTGCCACTGTGTCAGTCCATCTCATCCAGTGTATTCCTCTTTTTTGTTGACACTCTGCCTAAACAAGCATGACGTCCTTCTCCAGGAACTGGTCCCTCCTGATAACATGTCCAAAGTATGTGAGATGAAGTCTCACCGTCTTTGCTTCCAAGGAGCAGTCTGGTTATATTTCTTCCAAGACAGGCTTGTTCATTCTTCTGGAAGTCCATGGCATATTCAATATTCTTTGTCAATGCTAAAATTCAAAGACATCAGATTTCAAAGGGCAGCTCGAGAAGACAAAGTAAAATGCTATGATGAAATTTGCAAAGACCTGGAGTTAGAAAACCAAAAGGGAAGAACATGCTTGGCATTTCTCAAGCTGAATGAACTGAAGAAAAAATTCAACCATTGAGTTGCAATATGGAAGGATTCTATGGGCAAAATATTGAACAATGCAGGGAGCATCAGAAGATGAAAGGAATACACAGAGTCACTCCACCAAAAAGAATTGGTCAATGTTCAACCATTTCAGGAGGTAGCATATGATCAAGAACTGATGGCACTGAAGGAAGAAGTCTAAGCTGCACTGAAGGCATTGGTGAAAAATAAGTCTCCAGAAATTGACGGAATACCAATTGAGAGATTTCAACAAACAGATGCAGCACTGGAGGTGCTCACTCATCTATGCCAAAAAATTTGGAAGACAGCTACCTGGCCAAGTGACTAGAAGAGATCCATATTTGTGCCTATTCCAAAGAAAGGTGATCCAACAGAATGCAGAAATTATTAACAGTATCATTAATACCACATACAAGTAAAATTTTGCTGAAGACAATTCGAAAACAGTTGCAACAGTACACTGATAGGGAAATGCCAGAAATTCAAGCTGGATTGAGAAGAGGATGTGGAATGAGGGATATCATTGCTGATGTCAGATGGATCTCAGCTGAAAGCAGAGAATACCAGAAAGGTGTTTACCTGTGTTTTATTGACTATGCAAAGGCATTCGATTGTGTGGATAATAACAAATTATGGATAAAATTGCAACAAATGGGAATTCCAGAACACTTAATCATGCTCATGAGGAAACTATACATAGACCAAGAGGCAGCTGTTCAAACAGAACAAGGGGATACTGCATGGTTTAAAATCAGGAAAGGTGTGCATCAGGGTTGTACCCTTTCACCATACTTATTCAATCTGTATGCTGAGCAAATAATCCAAGAAATTGCATTATATGAAGAAGAATGAGGCATCAGAATTGGTGGAAGACTCGTTAACAACCTGTGATATGCAGATGACACAATCTTGCTTGATGAAATAGAAAAGGACTTGAAGCACTTACAGATGAAGATCAAAGACTACAGTCTTCAGTATGGATTGCACCTCAACATAAAGAGAACAAAACTCCTCACAACTGGACCAATAACCAACACCATGATAAATGGAGAAAAAATTGAAGTTGTCAAGAATTTTATTTTACTTGGATCCGGAATCAACACCCATGGAAGCAGAAGTTAAAAAAGCAAACAATGTATTGCATTGGGCAAATCTGCTGCCAAAGACCTCTTTAAAGTGTTGAAAAGCACAGATGCTACTTTGAGGACTAAGGAGTACTTGACGCAAGCCATGGTATTTTCAATCACCTCATATGCATGCAAAAGCCGAATAATGAATAATTTTCAAAATAAGAAAACCTTTGTTCCCCTTAAATTATAAGTCTATTAGTTTGTTGTACAATCCATTGAAATTGTTCTCTAATGACTTGCTTAAAAAATTGCAAATGTGGGTTTCTCAGATTAAAGTTTTCTAAGAGGTACAGGTAGGTTTAAAACATGGCCGATCTTTCACAAATAATTGCTACCATTTACTACCTCCTAGAATAAGCAATGAGAAAAATAGTAAACTATTGATAGCTTCAATTGTCCTTTCCTTAATCTTTGACTCTATAGACAAGAACAGTTTTGTCTTCTTGGCTAGACTAAACTACACGTCCCAGAATTCCCTTTCCTGTAGGTTTCTGGTTAGGATGAGCCGCCAAGATATGGCCCTCACATGGAGCCCTGGTAAAGTAGTTATGTTGTAGCCTGCCAAGAGAATTAGTCGCTAACTCTTTGATGTGTGGCTAGAACGGTGCCTGGCACCTAGTGTGTCTTTGTAAAAATGGTGTGGCAGGGGTGTCTGACCTCCTTCTCTAACTTCACAAGGCAGAAGAAAAATCAAGATCAACAACCCAAGGCTGATTCCTGTGAGGCGGTGGTCAGACATGCTTCTACCCTTCTACCTTTTTACCAATTTTAGTACCAACCATTTCTCCGACAGCACTCTCCACTTCTCTGCTGGGTTCGATAATTTGTTGCAATGGCTGCACAGAGCTCACAGGCCATACTCACAATTAGGGATTTGTTAGGGAAGTAACAGGTTACAATTTAGGTACAGGAATGTTCAGTATACAGTTCTTTGATCAGGACAGCCTCTTTTCAGCTGTACCCACAGGCACACCTCTCTCTGGTCCCTTGGCCCCTTGTCCCCTCAGCTTGACCTCTGCTTGGCTCAGGCTCTGTGGATAAGTACCCAAAGGCACCCCACTCCACCAGTAAGCCCAAAGGTGCTCAGCTCTCTCCTTGCATAGGTCAGCAAACTGAGCTCCACCATGTGCCCGGAGGCACCCTACTCCAGCAGCAAGCCTCCTGCCTGAAGCCACTCAGCTTTCTTGCTCCATGGGCCAGGAAGCCCAATGCTCTGTCTCCTGCTGGTCTCCTGGTCTGCTGCCTTTGCCGCCGGTTTTCACCATCTTGCCATCCGGCCATCTTGCCATCTTCAGTGTTACAGCTCTCTTTCTCTCTGTCTGTTGGGTCTAGGAGGGTTCCAGCTCAAGGTTCCCGAGTCCAAAGGATGTGCTCTACTCCAGTCTCTTCTTCTTGGTGGTAGTCAGGTCCCCCATCTGCTCTGGAATTGGCTCTCTTTTAAGCCTGGTGGGTTGGCAAAACTGACCAATTGCCTCGATAGGGCTCAATGCACCTTATTTGCATGATCACCCTCCACAAGTGTGCCATACGCCTTATTTACATTATTAGCAAGCTATCAGATCCCCTTGGTGGATCATAAGCACATCATTTGCATAGTCCCACCTAGTCATTTGGTGGGAGTTACAAAGACTGGCTAGAAGGGCCATATTAAGTAATTCACTGCACAGCAGTCTCAATAAATATTTGTTGAATGAATGAATGAATCTAAGACCAATCATCTCAAAAATATGATAAAGTGGGTGTTTTTCCTCTTGATTTCACAAATAAGGAGATGGTGAATCAGAGGTGAAGTCGCTTTACCAAGATAACTGAGCAAGGAAGCATCAGAGCTGAGATTTGAACCCATTCATCTATTCTGCCTCTCAGCTATTCTAAAATTAAAAGTTGTTCTAAACTATATCTGAAGTTATTCAACTATTCTAAAATCGGACTTATCAATTTTGTAGATATTCCCCAACAATAGTTACAAAAATAACTCTTCCTTTTAAGAGGCTATTTCGTTTGTCACCTTGTGATGCTTTTTCTGGTTAATCTTTCAGGTTGTCCCCGCTACTGCCAACACATACGCCAAATATCTTTGTTCTAGTTTCATCGTTTTGTTGAGATTTACCTTGGTAAAGAGGGCTATCTGATTTCTCCTGCCTTTAATACCCTTGATTCAATTCTACCTTCAGCCTTGTTTCTCTTTTTTCTTATGTTTTGCTTTAAATTTGTTCTATTTTGTTGGATTGTATGTATCTTCTCAGGCCACCTTAAATTCTCTCCGGTGCAAGGTAGCCATAAAGAATTATTTACTAAATGAGACTTCCTGAGGGCTGCACCAGAGATGTATTATCTTAAGTAGTGCTAATATTCAGGGTAGGTAAAATAATGAGATAAAATTTGAGTTTCAGTTTTAGAAGCCAGGGGGGTAGCCATTAAAAGTGATGATCACAAGGACTGTAAAAATGTGAGAAGATGCTGAAGTGGAAAACCTGGATGCAAAATTGCATATTTAGTACTGGTTTAGAACAATTAAAAAATAAGACTGGAAGGAAATACAAATGCACTCAATTTTCTGCAAGTTCGAAGGATGCAAATTTCAGATGGTGTGATATACAAATAAAACATCTCACTTCATAAACCAAATTTAAGATCACAGCTACTCCACTTCTAATTCTTTATTATGGAGAATTTGAAGTACATACAACACAAACTGAATAGGGTAATAAACTCCCAGACACCCATCACTCAGCTTCAACAAACTTAAACATTCTGCTTATCATATTTCATCTTGCACTCCACTTCCTCCCCACCCTTCTCGAATGTCTATTTCTTAAATGTACATACATTGAAAACCACAAATCTTATGTGTACCCACTCTAATTATTCTAGAAATTCCCTAATGTCCCTTTCCACTCAATCCCCCACCCAGACCGAGGCAACCACTGTTCTGAATTTTTTCCACAATAAGTGAGTTTTGCTTATTCTAAAACTTCATTTCAGTGGAATCATAAAATACATACTTTATGCGTCTGACTTCTTTTGCTCAGCATAAAATCTGTGGGGCTCTTCCATGCTGTTGCTGTATCTATAGTTTATTCTTCATTTATTTTCTGAAAGAGTTAGCAAATTTGGTGATATTTTTTCCTTGAATGTTTGATAAAATTTACCAGTGAGATCACCTGTGCCTGGAAAGTTCTTTGTAGTAAGGTTTTTGATAAAAAGTTTTTTTTTTTTTTTTTTTAATAAATACAAAGCTATTCTTGTGTTAGTTTTGGTTATTTGAGCTTTTCAAAGAATTTTCCCATTTTATCTACATTTTTGAAGCCCTGTTAGCACAGTGGTTAAGTGTTCAAGATGCTAACTAAAAGGTCTGAAGTTCAAATCCACCAGCTGCTCCTTGGAAACCCTATCCTCTGTCCTGTAGGGTCACTATGAGTTGGAATCAACTCGACAGCAGTGGGTTTGGTTTTTTGGTCAAATTTATTGATGTAAAGTTATTCAGAGTATTTCCTTCTTATAATTTTGATAATTATATGATCTGCACTGGTAATCCCTCTCTCTTATTTTTTACTGTGTTTTAAGTGAAAGCTGACAATTCAAGTCAGTTTCTCATACAAAAAGTTATACACACATTGTTATGTGACCCTAGTTGCTCTTCTTACAGTGTGCAACTCCTTCTCTCCACCCTGTATTTCCCGTGTCCATTCAACCAGCTCCTATCCCCCTCTGCCTTCTCATCTCGCCTCCAGATAGGAGCCCTCTTTCATTTCTGATACTGACAATGTATGTTCTTTCCATCTTTTAATCAGTCTTTCTTGGGGTTTATCTGTTTTGCTGACCTTTTCAAAGAATAGACTTTTGTGGTCATTGATTGTTTTCTATTTGATTTTTGCTCTTATCTCAATTATTTCTTCCCTTCTTCTAACTCTCAGTCTGTTTTCCTGGTCATTATCTAATTTCTGAAAATGGAGATTTAAATAATTGATTTTATAGCTTTCTCCATTTCAAATATAAAAATTTGATGCTATAAATTTACTTCCAGAAAGACCAATAATGGAGGAGAGAGAGAAAAAACAAACAAACAACACAACACAACAACAAAACAATGATGCAACAAAGTGCTTGGGTAAGCAAGCGGAAATGGCATTCAGGATAGAAGTGGAAGGATTAAGTTTGCGTTAGTGATGAAATACTCTCTTCATTATACAAGAAGAGAAATGAGAAGAGGTATAAAAATGGAAAAATAAAGATGTACAGATTTGCTACTGGAGGGTCGGGAGCATTCCCATCTGATGACTTAGGTTTCTCAGTAAGCATGAGAAGGATCACCGACTATGTGTGGGAGAGGAGAGCGTGGGGAGATCGTCATCTCAGCATGTGGAGAAGGAAATTTAGTAATGAAAGGTAACAGATGCATCAGGCAATATGGAGTACTCACGGGAGGACAATGGCAGTGATTTTTAAAGCAAAGAAATTAATGTGGGTCTGTGATTTTCTGCATAAGGCTCAGCTGCTCAAGTGAAGGCATGGGGAGGGCATATATTTGGGCTCAGCGGGGCTGGGGCTTACTGGGTGTGCAAAACCATGATATGGAGGAGGGGAAGTCAAGGGACTGTTTGCAAAAAAAAGGGGGGGCAATTAGAGAAGTGAGGATGAGGTTTGGAGATCTCAGTGAAATCAAAGGATTATAGCATTGAGGATACAGAGTAAAAAACCTAGACGTGGTGGTCATAGCGTGGAACCCCTAAAGTTGGGGTTTTGAGGGAAATGTGGTTACTGGGGACGACACGGACCGGGAGTGACCACGGAACAGGGTAGATGATACAGTGTTTGTGTTTTTACTTTGTGTTCAAAGCATGGACTTTGGAGCCCATCTTGAAGCCCAGCTCCACCATTAATTTACTGCATTATCTCTCCCTTACTTAGTCTCTCCATCTGTGCAATTAGTATAACAGAAACACACCATTGGGAAAGTTATGAGGATTAAATGAGTTAATTGTGTGAAGCACTTACTGGTGCTATGCAAGTGTCAGCTAGTGTTAGCTATTTTTTGAGAACTTTATTAGCCAAGAAAAAGGAAGAACTAGAGGTCTTTAAAACAGAGGGAGTTTTATACGAGGGGAATTGGTTACACAGGTGATGGAAATGCTGAGAAGTCAACAATAAAGCAACAGTGAAATGTCACTAAGAACTAAGGGCAGGGGCAACAGGAGGAGATATTTCTAGAGTCCAAAATCTGGGGATACAGTAGGGGCCACCCAATGGGTGCAGATCAGGTAAAGGGTGGGAAGAGGGTCTCTCAGCAAACAGGTAGTTGACTAGCTCAGTAACTATTGTTGTTGTTGTTAGGTGCCCTCGAGTCAGTTCTGACTCATAGCAACCCCATGAACAACAGAACAAAACACTGCCCAGTCCTGCACCATCCTTACAATCGTTGTTATGCTCGAGCCCATTGTTGCAGCCACTGTGTCAATCCACCTCGTTGAGGGTCTTCCTCTTTTCCGCTGACCCTGTACTTTCCCAAGCATGATGTCCCTCTCTAGAGACTGATCCCTCCTGACAACATGTCCAAAGTATGTAAGACACAGTCTCGCCATTCTTGCTTCTAAGGAGCATTCTGGTTGTGCTTCTTCCAAGACTGATTTATTTGTTCTTCTGGCAGTCCATGGTATATTCGATATTCTTTGCCAAGACCACAATTCAAAGACATCAATTCTTCTTCGATCTTCCTTATTCATTGTCCAGCTTTCACATGCATATAATGTGATTGAAGATACCATAGCTTGGGTCAGGCGCACCTTAGTCTTCAAGGTGACATCTTTGCTCTTCGACACTTTAAAGAGGTCATTTGCAGCAGATTTACCCAATGCAATGTGTCTTCTGATTTCTTGACCACTGCTTCCATGGCTGTTGATTGTGGATCCGAGTAAAATGAAATCCTTGACAACTTCAATCTTTTCTCCATTTATCATGATGTTGTTCATTGGTCCAGTTGTGAGGATTTTTGTTCTGTTTATGTTGAGGTGCAATCCATACTGAAGGCTGTGGTCTTTGATCTTCATCAGTAAATGCTTCAAGTCCTTTTCACTTTCAGCAAGCAAGGTTGTGTCATCTACATAACGCAGGTTGTTAATGAGTCTTCCTCTAATCCTGATGTCCTGTTCTTCTTCATATAGGCCAGCTTCTCTTATTATTTGCTCAGCATACAGATTGAATAGGTATGTTGAAAGAATACCACCCTGGCACACACTTTTCCTGACTTTAAACCAATCAGTACCCCTTGTCCTGTCTGAACAACTGCCTCTTGATCTATGTAAAGGTTCCTCATGAGCACAATTAAGTGTTCTGGAATTCCCATTCTTCGCAACGTTATCCATAATTTGTTATGATCCACACAGTTGAATGCCTTTGCAAAGTCAATAAAACACAGGTAAACATCCTTCTGGTATTCTCTGCTTTCAGCCGAGATCCATCTGACATCAGCAATGATATCCCTGGTTCCACGGCCTCTTCTGAAACTGGCCTGAATTTCTGGCAGTTCCCTGTCGATATACTGCTGCAGCTGTTTTTGAATGATCTTCAGCAAAATTATGCTTGCGTGTGATATTAATGATATTGTTCTATAATTTCCACATTCACACTCAGTTGGATCACCTTTCTTGGGAATAGGCATAAATATGGATCTCTTCTAGACAGTTGGCCAGGGAGCTGTCTTCCATATTTCTTGGCATAGATGAGTGAACACCTCCAGTGCTGCATCCATTTGTTGAAACATCTCAATTGATATTGCATCAATTCCTGGAGCCTTGTTTTTCACCAATGCCTTCAGAGCAGCTTCGACTTCTTCCTTCAGTACCATCGGTTCCTGATCATATGCTACATCTTGAAATGGTTCAATGTCGACTAATTCTTTTTGGTATAATGACTCTGTGTATTCCTTGCATCTTCTTTTGATGCTTCCTGTGTCTTTTAATATTTTCCCCCATAGAATCTTTCACTATTGCCACTCGAGGCTTGAATTTTTTCTTCAGTTCTTCAGCTTGAGAAACACCAAGCATGTTCTTCCCTTTTGGTTTTCCATTTCCAGCTCTTTGCACATGTCGTTATAATACTTTACTTTGTCTTCTCGAGCTGCCCTTTGAAATCTCCTGTTCAGTTCTTTTACTTCATCAATTCTTCCTTTTGCTTTAGCTCCTCAATGCTCAAGAGCAAGTTTCAGAGTCTCCTCTGACATCCATCTTGGTCTTTTCTTTTCTTTTCAATGACCTCTTGCTTTCTTCTTGTATGATGCCCTTGACATCATTCCACAACTTGTCCAGTCTTTGGTCACCAGTTTTCAATGCGTCAAATCTATTCTTCAGATGGTCTCTAAACTCAGGTGGGATATACTCAAGGTCATATTTTGGCTCTCGTGGACTTGTTCTGATTTTCTTCAGTTTCAGCTTGAACTTGCATATGAGCAATTGATGGTCTGTTTCACAGTTGGTCCCTGGCCTTGTTCTGACTGATGATATTGAGCTTTTCCATCGTCTCTTTCCACAGATGTAGTCAATTTGATTTCTGTGTGTTCCATCTGGAGAGGTCCACGTATATAGTTGCCCTTTATGTTGGTGAAAGGAGGTATTTGCAATGAAGAAGTCGCTGGTTTTGCAAAATTCTATCATTCGATCTCTAGCATCGTTTCTATCACCAAGGCCATATTTTCCAGCTACTGATCCTTCTTCTTTGTTTCCAACTTTCACATTAAAATTACCAGTAATTATCAATGCATCTTGATTGCATGTTCGACCAATTTCAGACTGTAGCAGCTAATAAAAATCTTCTATTTCTTCATCTTTGGCCCTAGTGTTTGGTGTGTATATTTGAATAATAGTTGTATTAACTGGTCTTCCTTGTAGGCATATGGATCTTATCCTATCACTGACAGCATTGTACTTCAGGATAGATCTTGAAATGTTCTTTTTGCTGATGAATGCAACACCATTCCTCTTCAAGTTGTCATTCCCAGCATGGTAGACTATATGATTGTTCAATTCAAAATGGCCAGTACCTGTCTATTTCAGTTCACTAATGCCTAGGATATCAATGTTTATGTGTTCCATTTCATTTTTAATCATTTCTAATTTTCCTAGATTCATACTTTGTGCTTTCCATGTTCCGATTATTAATGGATATTTGCAGCTGTTTCTTCTCATTTTGAGTCATGCCACATCAGCAAATGAAGGTCCCAAAAGCTTTACTCCATCCACGTCATTAAGGTCAACTCAACTTTGAGGAGGCAGCTCTTCCCCAGTCATCTTTTGAGTGCCTTCCAACCTGCAGGGGGGGGGCTTGTCTTCCAGCACTATATCAGGCAATGTTCCACGGCTATTCATAAGGTTTTCATTGGCTAATACTTTTCAGAAGTAGACTGCCGAGTCCTTCTTCCTAGTCTGTCTTAGTCTGGAAGCTCAGCTGAAACCTGTCCTCCATGGGTGACCCTGCTGGTAACTGAGTACCGGTGGCATAGCTTCCAGCATCACAGCAACACATAAGCCCCCACAGTACAACAATCTGACAGACACGTGGGGGAGCTCAATAACTGGCCCATACAAAACTAGTTGTCATCAAGTCAATTGTGACTCTTGGTAACCCTATGTGTGTTAGAGTAGAACTGTGCTCTATACAGATTTCAATGTTTTTTTATTTTTTATTTTTTTAAGTGGATCACTAGGCCTTTTTTCCAAGGTGCGTGTGGGTGGACATGAACCTCCAACCGTCTGGTTAGCAACCAAGCACGTTAACTGTTTGCATCACCCAAGGACTCCAACTAACCCAGAGATCTTACTTAAGGATAAAAGAAGAAAAAGAAAAACTTTCCCTGCAGAGTCCCCTGATTTTGATTAACTGATTTATCTCAGCTCAAGGGTGGTACAGGCAATCCCCATTCATTTCCCTCTCTTGGAACGATTAACTCTGAAACAACATTTACAGCAGACACTGAGAGAACATCTCCTCCCACGTACAATCTGTACTGGTGCTCAGCTCTGCACAAGGAGACTTCATTAGTGCCTGAACACATGCCAGATTTCTCATGTGGGTCTACGGCTGTGTGGCGGGGCTTCCTGGGGAGGAGCCCTTTTCCCGAAGCACCTGCAGAAGGCTAGAAGGTATGCAGTGAAATATATCCCATGGAACAAATTGAAGAGAATGGAAAAAAGGAGGATCCTGGGTGCATCTGTGGCTCAGGGAATTCATTGCAATGCCTGTCTCACTAGCTTTCTTGAATATGCTTCAGGAAAATCATTTCTCCCCAATGGCTTTGCTATATTGCATGAGAAAAGTATCTTATGTCATGATGGTGAGTAACAGCCACAGGCTATGTGTGTCATTGACTAGTTGCCATCAAATTGACTCCAACTCATGATATCCCCATGTGTCTCAGGGTAGAAGTGTGCTCCATAGGGTTTTTAATGGCTGATTTTTTGGAAGTAGATCAGCAGGTCTTTCTTTTGAGGTGACTATGGGTGAACTTAAACCTCTAACCTTTCAGTTAGCAAGTGAGCATGTTAACCTTTTGCACCACCCAGGGACTCTGGTGTCTTCTACCAATCAAAATTCCAAACCAGTTTCCATACAGTCAATTCTGACTCATGGCAACGCCAAGTGTGTAGAGTAGAACAGTGCTTTACAGGGTTTTCGAGGCTATGACCTTTTGGAAGCACATCACCAGCCATTTCTTCTGAGGTGCCTCTGGGTGAACTCAAGCTGTCAACATTTTGGTTAAGAGTTGAGTGCTTAAACATTCATGCCACCCAGGAATGCTGGTGTCATCTACACAGGGTGTAAATTCTTTGACACCAGAAGTTCACATTAGAAAACAGAGCCATGTGAATGGGGATCAGAGAAATGAAGACATTTGCTGTCTTCAGTAGGTACCAGCTTCTGGACATCTGCCAAGTGGAGCCAGGAGAGCTGGGCTTGGACCGGGAATTAAGCTAGATTGGTGGGTATAATCCAGACCACACATTGCATAACCCAGAGATCAGAATGACACAAGAAGGTATGGGACACTGGGTCACTTGCACACATGGATTATGTGTGCTGGGAACACCCTTTCCACAAGTGGCCTCTCAAAGTCAGATCCTGAGGGATCAGCTTGTCATGGATTGAATTGTATCCCCCCAAAATATGTGTCAACTTGGCTAGGCCATGATTCCCAGTATTGTGTGATTGCCCACCACTTTGTCATCTGATATGATTTTCCGATGTGTTGGAAATCCTACCTTTGTGACGTTAATGAGGTGGGATAGGCAGCAGTTATGTTAATGAGGCAGAACTCAATCTAAGAGATTAGATTGTGTCTTAAGTCAATCTCTTTTGAGACATAAATGAGAGAAGCCAGCAAAGAGACATGGGCCCTCATTACCACCAAGCAAAAAGATCTGAAAGCACACATCCCTTGGACCCTGAGTCCCTGCACTGAGAAGCTCTTGGACCAGAAGAAGATTGATGACAAACACCTCCCTCCAGAGCTGACAGAGAGAGAAAGCATTTTCCTGGAGCTGACACCCTGAATTCAGACTTCTAGCCTACTAGACTGTGAGAGAATGAATTTCTCTTTGTTAAAGCCATTCACTTGTGGTATTTCTATTATAGCAGTACTAGATAACTAAGACAAGCTGAAACAGGAAGGAAGATTCAGTGACAATCCTCGGCAGGAAGGCTGGGGACGGTATCTTGAGATCAACAGGCACGCAAAGGGATACTCTTTTTGGCCCTTTTCTTTTAGAACTCTAAACTTTCAAATCTACCACCTGTATGTCAGTTTTTCATACAGTTTTGGCTGAAGTGTTGCTGAGATGCTGGAATCTATGCCACCAGTATTTCAAGTCGCAGCAGGGCCACCCACAGTGGACAAGTTTCAGTGGAGCTTCCAGACTAAGATGGACTAGGAAGAAAGACCTGGTGAACTATTTCCAAAAATTAGCCAATGAAAAACCTGTGGATCACAACAGAATATTGTCTGACTTGCTTGCTTTGGACACGTCATTAGGCGAGATCTATTGCTGAAGAAGAACATCGTGTTTGGTAAAGTAGAAGGTCAGTGAGGGCGTGGAAGCCCCTCGTGATATGAATTGTCTCGATAGCCATAATGATGGACTCAAATATGATGATGAGTGTAAGGATGACAACGGACCAGGAAACACTTTGTTCTGTTGTACATAGAATCACCACGACAACAATAAACTTTGAAATGAAATCTCTTCCATCCCATGATTTGTTGTAAAAGTTCTTTCATCTACTGTGTAGATTCTGGAATCAACCTTGTCTCTAAAACAGTTGCCATCTAATCGATTCCGACTCATGGGGACCCCATGTGTGCAGAGAAGAACTGTGTTCCATAGGGTTTTCAAGGCTCTGCTTTTTTGGAAGCAGGTTACTAGGCCTTTCTTCCACAGTGCCTCTGGGTAGACTTAGAACTACCAACCTTTCAGTTAGTAACTATGTGCTTAACGGTAAAGAGAGGGAATTGAGGAATTCCTTCATCAGTATTTCATTTATTTACATCCCCTCTACCTGCTTTCTTCTTTCTGTCCCCACCCCCCACCCCGACCCCATCCATTTCCCTATGATGGAGTTGCTGATTGTTATCCTTCTCTCCCTAGTGTCTGAATTTCCTGCACCTGAGCCCCAGTCACCTGCCACCAGGTGTTTGGTTCCTGCAGCAGACCACCCATAGCGTTTTGACCTTAGCTGATCACCTGCCCTATCTCCTGGCTCTGGGACTGAGCTCTGACTTTTGATTAAGTGTCCCTGCATCCTGTGTGTATTCCTCACAAGTATTCCCCGCTCCTCCCCCTGTGAAAGTGATCTCCCACTTTGTAACCTGCATTTTCCCTCATGTCACTGGAGTTTTAGGCCTGGCCTCTGGACACGCTTCCTTCCATGTCTCTCACTAAACCTTTACCTGACTTGATAATGACCCAGTAGGTTTCGGACTATCGATCCAAGGGCTGGAGGCAGCTGTGTGTACCCCAATCTTATAGATTCTTCTTTCTGGAAACAGAAAAAATATGTCGTAGGCATGTGTTGGGAAGCAAGGCCACCACCCAAGGGATAGTTCTTGATCGATAGAGAGAGATTAGGCCCATTACAATCAACCCTGGATGCTCACTGTAATCACTCAAGAGCTTTAAAAATTTTTGCTTTGGTCCCGTTCCAGGCCAAATGAATCAGAATCTCATGGCGCAGCTATGGCCAAGAACCACTGAGTTAGGCTTTCTCTTTCTTGAAGATTCTCATTTGGTATACCTAGACTGAGGCCTGGAAGCAGTACTTTGAACCAACTTAGACACCAAACCCACTGCCATCAAGTCAATCGACTCATAGTAGTCCCTATGTTGTTGATGTTGTTAGGTGCCATTGAGTCAGTTCTGACTTATAGCGACCCTATAGGACAGAGTAAAACTGCCTCATAGGGTTTCCAAGGCTGTAAATCTCTATGGAAGCACACTGCCACATCTTTCTCCCATGAAGCAGGCTGGTGGGTTCAAACCACTGACCTTTCCGTTAGCAGCCCAGCACTTAACTAAGGCTCCTACTTTTAACCAGCACCCCCAAATGATTCTTACTAATAAGAGAAGATAAGTTTAATAAACACTAGTGATATTTATTAAGAAGAACACACCATCAGGATTGGAGGAAGACTCATTAAGAGCATTCGATATGCAAATGACATAATCTTGCTTGCTGAAAGCAAAGGGGAATTGAAGCACTTACTGATGAAGATCAAAGACTACACCCTTCAGTATGGATTACACCTCGACTTAAAGAAAACAAAAATCCTCACAACTGAACCAATAAGCAACATCATAATAAATGGAGAAAAGATTGAAGTTGTCAAGGATTTCATTTTACTTGGATCCACAATCAACACCCATGGAAGCAGCAGTCAAGAAATCAAACATCACATTGCACTGGGCAAATTAGCTGCAAAAAGACTTCTTTAATATGCCAAAAGGCAAAGATGTCTTTTTGAGGACTAAGGTGTGCCTGACCCAAGCCGTGATATTTTCAATTGCCTCGTATGCATGTGAAAGCTAGACGATGAATAAGAAAGACCAAGGAAGAATTGATGCCTTTGAATTATGGTTTTGGCAAAAAAATATAGAATATACCATGGACTGTCAGAAGAACAAACAAATCTGTCTTGTAGAAAGTATAGCCAGAATGCTCCTTAGAAGCAAGGAAGGCGAGACTTCATCTCACATACTTTGGACATGTTATCAGGAGGGACCAGTCCATGGAGGACATCATGCTTGGTAGAGTAGAGGGCCAGCAAAAAAGAAGAAGACCCTCAACAAGATGGATTGACACAGTGGTTCCAACAATGGACTCAAGCATAAAAATGATTGTGAGGATGACACAGGACCCAGCAGTGTTTTGTTTTGTTGTATATAGGCTCACTATGAGTTGAAATTGACTTGACAATACCTAACAACAACAACAACAGTGGTAAGGAATCCCAGAGTAGCTCAGGCTGTTAAGTGTTTGGCTGCTAACCAAAAGATTGTTGGTTCAAACCCACCCAGAAGTGTCTTGGAAGAAAGGCCTGATGATCTACTTCTAAAAAAGCAACCACTGAAAACCATATGACGTCCATTTCTACTCTGACACACACGTGGCTGTCATGATTTATGGTTGACTCAACAACAATTGGCTTAGTGGTAAGGTTTAATCTCAAAGCTTCTCTTAAGCCATGAAATGTCACAACCAAGAGCTCTAAATTTCCCAAATTATCCTGTCTTCTGGACAAGGTTCATACAAGTTACTTACCTAACCATGGTAAGAAAACCCAAGATTCAATTAGGAAAGACAAATTACAGTTAAAAATTGTGAGGAAGACCTAAAATCATACCTATATTTTTATATTTAAATCTTGTTCTGGGTTTTATTTTTCCTAATATATTTTTAAAAAGTTATGGCTATTTAACATCTTGTGTACTATTTTCATTACTTTTCAATTTTTTGTTTTGAGGATTATACAGAATAGATCAGATCACATCTGGTGTTCCAGTTTTTGTTAGTCATCCATACCCACAAAAGGCTAGGACAGAATCACGTGTCGTCATAACTTGAGGTTACGTGGAGATAAAGAACATGAGTCCTGAAACCGGTGATGTCTTTTTGAAGACCCCAGCTAAAAGTAAGCACTCCTTCCTGAAAATTTTCACAGCACCTTTGTCCCTCCCATCACACTGCCTCTCATGTTGTAGTAGTTTATACGTTACCCCTATTAGAGATGAAGCTCTCAGAGGATAAGGCTCAAGTATCATTGATCTTTAAATCCCCTGGAGAGCCTAGCACAGTGCCTGACACACAGTCAGGTGGCGATTTATTGTTTGGCCAACAGATTTCCTCCCCAATCTCTATTCCTGTTGGTTTTGTGTTGGAAGCAGGCTGGTAGGTAGAATTGATCCAGGTGAGCTTCTCATTTAGACCATGAGCACCTTGCACTCAGGTACTCCATCTCATTCATCTCCATCACCTCAGATCTCACACAGGCCTGGCCCTGACGTAGTGCTCTGTAATAGTTCTTGCATGGATGTCTTTGATGTACTGTCTCCTCCTCTGCCATTGGTTTCCTCCCCCATTACTCCGCCATATGCCCCCCACCCCAAAAGTTTCCACCTACCAGAGGAAAGCAGCTGAATCTCCATGGAGCCAGAATCCAACCATTTCTCACAAGTCTTCTTTGCTTTGTGGGCCAGCCAGCACCAATTATTAAAAAACATTTTTCAGCAAAATTGAGAGCAGTGATGTTCCCAGGGCTTCTTCACAACACAGCTTCCCTATTGGCAGCAGAGAGAAAATGAGAAACATGGAAATTTAATATCCTCATATTATGCAGATCTGATTTAATCAGAGGTGAGGGTGGAATCCAATAAAAACTATAGTTTTATTAAGTTTATGACTTTCAGACTGTGCGTCCATTATTCTGTTACCACGGCCACTAGCAGTAACAGCCTCCACGATTGTTTCCCCACATGGATGGGAACAGGAGCAAATGGATAAGAGACAGGACTGAATTTCCATTTTACACTCCTTTCCTGTGTCGGATGTCTCTGGAAAAGAGAAAATCAAGTTGCAATAGTCTTGCTGGTTCCTTTCTCTAGTGAAAGTCAGGCAGAGTGTAGGGAAAAAGGAGAGAGGCCATGGCTGTCCTCTGGTTTTCACTGCCTCTTTGGGTAAGACAACTCTTATAGACTCTTACCTATCAGGAGCAATTCAACCCACTTTGGGCAGTCGAGTCACAAAAGGGGTGATGAGAGCTGGCCTGTTGCCCAGTCTTCTCTCCCTGGTTTGTCAACATGATAACCAACACATTTTCCTGCTCTTCCCAACAACTGCAACATATAACGCTAAATTTATGCAAGGTGTCAGCTGCTTAAACAGTGGATTATATAGCTGCCACCTCTCCCCATGCACCACAGGGCACGTGACACAGGAATTACCAAACATGAAATGTTGACGAGCTGTTGGTAGGAATATTTGGCTCGTGGTTCCTAACATTCTCTGTCCCCACAATGCATGACTCAGGGATATTGGGGGGTGAGGGCAGTAGCAAATAAAGGAGAGAGAGATAGCAGCCACTCTGTGAGGCATGACTGAGCAGGCCATGCCAGTTGCCTGACCAATACCTATTCCCATTCCTTCTACAGAATGAACTCTTATGTATATACTGCCTTGCTAAAACTGTCCAGGTTCCAGTTCAGCTAGGGGTGGTGATCAGCTACCAACCATCTGTCAGCGGAGGCTTGTGTGTCACTATGATGTTGAACAAGTTTCAGCAAAGCTTCCAGACTAAGATGGGCTAGGAAGAAAGGTCTGGTGATGTACTTCCAAAAATCGGCCAGTGAAAACCATATGGATCCCAACAGTCCCATTGGCAACTGATCGTGGGCATGGCACGGAAATAGTTTCATTGTGCATGGGGTCACCATGGGTTGAGGGTCTACTTGAAGGCAGCTAGCAACAACATAGAGAAGTTTATATGGTGAGGAACCGAGGCCTCCTGCTCACAACCAGCATCAACTCACCAGCCGTGTGAGTGAGTCATCTTGGCAGCAGATTCTCCAGGCTCAGTCAAGCTTTCATATAACTGCAACCCCAGCCGACCTTTTGACTGCAACCTTTGGAGGGTCCTGAGCCAGAATAACCAAGTAAGCAACTCCTGAGTTCCTGACTAGAACACCATGTGAGATAATGAATGTTTATGATTGTTTTAAGCCTCTAAGTTGTGGGAGAAATTGTTATGTGACAATAAATAAAAACACGAAACCGGTTGCCGTTGAGTTGATTCCTACTCATGGCAACTCCATGTGTTACAGAGTAGAACTGCTCCACAGGGTTTTCTTGGCTGTAATCTTCATGGAAGCAGATCACCAGGCCTTTCTTCAGTAGCGCTGCTAGGTGGATTCAAATAGCCAGCCTTTAGGTGAGTAGCTGAGCGTGAATCGCTTATACCACTTATGCAACAATAGATAGCTAATATACCATGTCTGTGAACTGGGCAAGTCCTTTATAAGCCTTAAATTTCTTATAAGTAAAATGAGAATAATAGCGGTTACTCCAAAGTGTTCTTAAAGGATTCAGTGAGCTAATACATGCAAAACAATCCTAAAAGCATCTTGAACATGGTAAGTACTAAGTAAGCAGTCATACTGTTATTGCTTATACATATTTCCTGATCATAGTATACATACAGCAATAGTCTCCCAAATGTATTGAGAAGCTGACTTCTTATTTACAGCAAATTGTGTCTAGGATAGGAAGGAACACACATCACAAAGGACATGTTGCTAGCTGATTCACGAATACTCAGGTCAGAGATCTCTTGGACCAAGAGACTCTGGGAAGATATAGGTTAAGAGGCACAAGGTTAACTCTGACTTGTGAGTGTATCTGAATAGTTGGTGCCTGTTTAGGCAGCAGGCTTGATGGAGTGATCCCCAAAGTATCCCACCAGATAACGTGTGTGACAGCCCAGTCCAGGAGTTACATTTTCTTCAGGCTTAAAGACCTGCAGATAGCCAAAATATCCCACAGTCCTCACTTGCTTTTTATTAAAAACGATAGTTGTTGTGACTAGTAAAGGGTACAGCTAAGTTTTAGCCCTAAAACAGAACCAAACCCAGTGCTGTCGAGTTGATTCTGACTCACAGTGACCCTATAGGACAGAGTAGAACTGCCCCCATAGAGTTTCCAAGAAGCTCCTGGTGGATTCAAACTGCCAACTCTTTGGTTAGCAGCTGTAGCACTTAACCACTAGACTACCAGAGTTTCTTATATAGCAACACTAAAACACAGCAACTTTTAACTAGAATTCATTTGGAACTCCTGTGTAATCTATAATTTAGCTGATCCCCAACCCAGTGCCGTAGGGTCAATTCCGACTCCTAGTGACCCTACAATTTAGCTGATCAGCAAGAAGTATTTGAGAAGCCTCTTCTGTAAACTTAGCTCATCAGATACCCATTTGGCTCCTCGGTGTAGTGTGTCTCTGGTCACCCTTCAGAAATGCGGTGCTAATTATTTCATTGGCTCCTACTCTTAGAATTCCTTGAGAATTTGAGAGCTCTTAAGAGATCTTGGAAGTTGCTGGGTGGTGCAAACGGTTTAAGTGCTCAGCTGCTAACCAAAAGGTTGGAGGTTTGAGTCATACTAGAGGCAAGCAGTTGTGGTCCATAAGGTTTTCATCGTCTAGTTGTTATTGTTCTTAGGTTCCGACTCATAGCAACCCATGTACAACAGAAAGAAACACTGCCACCCTCACAATCCTTGCTGGGCTTGAGCCCATTGTTGCAGCCATTGTGTCAATCTATCTCGTTGAGGGTCTTCCTTCCTCTTTTTCACTGACCCTCTACTTTACCAAGCATGATGCCCTTCTCCAGGGACTGGTCCCTTCTATTACTATGCCCAAAGTATATGAGATGAAGTCTTGCCATTCTTGCTTCTAAGGAGCATTCTGGCTGTACCTCTTCTAAGACAGATGTGTTCGTTCTTCTGGCAGTCCATGGTATATTCAGTATTCTTTGCAGACACCATAATTCAAAGGCATCGATTCTTCTTCAGTCACCTTACTCATTGTCCAGCTCTCACATGCATATGAGGAGATTGAAAACACCATGGCTTGGGTCAGGCATACCTCAAAGTGACATCTTTGTTTCTTTTTTAACACTTCAAAGAGGTCTTTTCCAGCAGAATTGACAACTTCAAACTTTTCTCTGTTTATCATGATGTTGCTTATTGGTTCAGTTGTGAGGATTTTTGTTTTATGTTGAGGTGTAATCCATACTGAAGGCTGTGGTCTTTGATCTTCATCAGTGCTTCAAGTCCACTTTCGGCAAGCAAGGTTGTGTCATCTGCATATCACAGGTTGTTAATGAGTCTTCCTCCAATCTCGATGCCCCATTCTTCTTCATACCGTCTATTTTCTCAGATTATATGCTCAGTTTACGGATTGAATAAGTATGGTGAAAGAATACAACCATGACACACATCTTTCCTGATTTTAAACCATGCGGTATCCACTTGTTCTGTTCAAATGACTGCCTCTTGGTCTATGGACAGGTACCTCATCAGCACAATTAAGTGTTCCCATTTACCCCAATGTTATCCATAATTTGTTATGATCCACACAGTCGAATACCTTTGCATAGTCAATAAAACAGAGGTAAGCATCTTTTTGATATTCTCTGCTTTCTGCCAAGGTCCATCTGACATCAGCAATGATATCCGTTATTCCACGTGCTCTTCTGAATCTGGCTTGAATTTCTGTCAGTTCCCCGCGATGTACTGCTGCAACTGCTTTTGAATGATCTTCAGCAAAATTTTACTTGTGTGTGATATTAATGATATTGTTCAATAGTTCCGCATTCTGTTGGATCACTTTTCTTGGGAATAGGCGTAAATACGGATCTCTTCCTGTCCGTTGGCCAGGTAGCTGTCTTCCAAATTTGTTGGCATAGATGAGTGAGAACTTTCAGTACTGCATCTGTTTGTTGAAACATCTCAGTTGGTATTCCGTCAATTCCTGGAGCTTTGTTTTTCACCAATGCCTTCAGTGCAGCTTGGACTTCTTTCAGTACCATCGGTTCCTGATCATATGCTACCTCCCAAAATGGCTGAACATCAACCAATTCTTTTTGGTACAGTGACTCTGTGTATTCCTTCCATCTTCTTTTGATGCTTCCCGTATCATATAATATCTTGCCCATAGAATATTGCCCTTCAATATTGCAATTTGAGGCAGGAATTTTTTTCTATTCTTTCAGCTTGAGAAATGCTGAGCGCGTTCTTCTCTTTTCGTTTTCTAACTCCAGGTCTTTGCACATGTCATTATACTTTGTCTTCTGCACTCACCCTTTGAAATATGTTCAGCTCTTTTAGTTCGTCATTTCTTGTCTTTGCTTTAGCTCCTCTACGTTCAAGAGCAAGCTTCAAAGTCTCTTCTGACATCCCTTTTTGGCCTTTTCTTTCTTTCCTGCCTTTTTAATGACCTCTTGCATTCTTCAGGTATGATTTCTTTGATGTCATTCCATAATTCATCTGGTCTTCAGTCATTAGTGTCAAATACCCATCATATGCCAAATCTATTCTTGAGATGGTCTCTAAATTCATGTGGGATGTCCTCAAGGTCATATTTTGGCTCTCGTGAACTTGTTTTAATTTTTTTCAGCTTGAACATGAATTTGCATATGAGCACTTGATGGTCTGTTCCACAGTTGGCCCCTGGCCTTATTCTGATTAATTATATTAAACTTCTCCATTGTCTCTTTCCACAGGTATACTCAGTTTGATACCTGTGTGCTCCATCTGGCAAGATTCATGTGTATGGTCACCATTTATGTTGCTGAAAAAGGTATTTGCGTTGAAGAAGCCATTGGTCTTGCAAAATTATATCATACGATCTCCAGCATCGTTTCTATCACCAAGGCCATATTTTCCAATTACTGTTCCTTCGTTTCCAATTTTTGTGTTCCAAACCACCAGTTAATTATCAATGCATCTTGACGGCCCGTTTGATCAATTCCAGGGTGCAGAAGTTGGTAAAAATCTTCAGTTTCTTCATCGTTGACCTTAGTGATTGGTGTGCAAATTTGAATAATAGATGTATTAACTGGTCTTCCTTGCAGGTGTATAAGTATTATCCTATCACTGACAGTGTTGTACTTCAGGATAGATCTTGGAATGTTCTTTTTGATGAATAATGCAACACCTTTCCTCTTTGTCATTCCCAGCAGAGCAGACCATGTGATTGTCTGATTCAAAATGGCAAATATGAGTTCATTTCAGCTCACTAATGCCTAGGATATCAATGTTTATGTGTTCCATTTCCTTTTCTTTGACTTCCAATTTCCCTAGATTCATACTTTGTACATTACATGTTTCTATTATTAATGGATATTTGCAGCTGTTTCTTCTCATTTTGAGTAAATGAGGGTCCCAAAAGCTTGCCTCCATCCACATAATTAAGGTCAATCTACTTTGAGAAGATAACTCTTTTCCAGCCATATTTTGATTGGCTTCCAACCTAAGGCGCTCATTTTCCCGCACTATATCAGGCTATGTTCTGCTTTATTCATAAGGTTTTCTTTGGCTAATTTTTTTCAGAAGTAGACCATCATGTCCTTCTTCCTAGTCTGTCTTATTCTGGAAGCGCAGCTGAAACTTGTTCCCCATGGGTGACCCTGCTGGTATTTGAAATACTGCTTACATAGCTTCCATCATCACAGCAACATGCAAGCCACCACAGTATAACAAACTGACAGATGCTTGGGGATACATTGTACAAAGTAATACATATTGTATAGTATTCCACTATATGAATATTCCGTAATTTATTTACCCTTTTCCCAACTATTGAATGTTTAGATTGTTTATACCCCCCCCAGCTATTTCTACAATAACCATCCTTCTCTAAGCATCTTGATGCTCTTTTGTATTTCTACCCATATCTTTACATTGACAAAGTTGACAAGAGTCATATTCTCCCCTGAAAAATATTGGTAATATTTTCTATAAAAATTTTTTTTCAAAGCCAAAAAAACAATCAACGACATTTACAATATTATGACTGTGCACCTGTTGTTTATTGCACAGCCAAGTAACAGTCTAGGATCGTAATTCCTTCTTTACAGGCTAAGATGTTTAGTTTTTTGTGTCAGCTTGGCTAGGCTGCAGTCTATAGTTATTCAATCAAACACTAACCTAGGTGCTGTTTTGAAGGTATTTTTTAGATATCATTGGAGTCCATAATCAGTTGACTTTAAGTATGGGAAACTATTCAGATAATCTGGATGAGCCTGATTCAATCAGTTGAAAGGCCTTAGGAGCAGAGCTAAGGCTTCCCTAAGAAGAATATATTTCAGCTATGGATGGTAGTTTCATCTCATGCAAGAGAATTCCACCCTGCCCTTCCTAATGGCCTGCTCTGTGGGTTTCAGACTTGCCTAGCCAACCTCCTTATTCACGTAAGCCAGCTCTTTGCAATAAAACCAAAACCAAACTCATTGCCAACTCATAGCCATACTATAGGAGAAAGCAGAACTGCCCCATAGGGTTTTCAAGGAGCGGCTGGTGGATTTGAGCTGCCGACCTTTTGGTTAGCAGCCTAGCCCTTAACCACTGCATCCTCAGAGCTCTTAATCTATATCTCCTGCTGGTTTAGTTGCTTTGGTTGAGCCTGACTGATATATAAGCCTAGTGTCACAATGCTTGTGCCATGGAGTGGTACTCAATTCTAGCATCCAGGTCAAGTGAATTGTCTTTTGCTATACTTCAGCAATTGCTTAATATGATGCACAGTTTATTTTGCTTCATACTAGGATCATGACTTTTTATATGCGTTTGCTTTCCCTAAAGTCTCCAATTAATTTTCTTTCTCTTCTTAAGAGAGAAACATGTGCTTTCCTTATCATGTTGTTATAATCATCCAGGCACTTAATTATTCTATTACTTGAATACTTTCCATTCCTGTTATTGAATTCTACTGTTGCTGTTCTTAGCTGTTCTTGAGTTGGTTGCTGATTCATGGCAAACCCAGGAACAATGGAATGAAACACTGGTTTGGTCCTGTGCCATCCATGGTGGGTTTCAGATCAGATCACCGTGAACCACAGAGTTTTCACCGGCTGCTTTTTGGAAGTGGGTTGCCAGGCCGAATTAGTCTGGAAGCGCCACTGAAACCTGTTCAGCATCAGAGCAACACACGAGCCTCCACTGACAGACAGGCGGTGACAGCACATGAGGTGCATTAGCCAGGAATCGAACCCAGGTCTCCCCCACGGAAGGTGAGAATTCCACAATCAACCACCAAGACCTGCTGCACAGCTGTCATTCTGAAATTTCTTTAGCTTTTTCCATTTCTTGTTGCTTGCAACTGTCTCTTTTTGGCTCCTGCCCATGTTTTATACATATTCCACTTTTTATTGTATTCCTCTACTGATGGGCACCTAGGTTGTTGCCAACCCTGTGCTCCTGCAAATGGTACCACCATGAACTCTGTTGTATGTATTTCCATGTGAATTCATAGGAAGCTTCTCATGGGTATTGACGGGATGCTGGATCTTGGGATATAAGCTTACTTAAGTTCACTAAGTGCTGCCACTTTGCTTTGAAGAATTGCTGCACCATTTTAAACTTCTACAAGCAAAGCATGAAGATTCCTAGTTATCTATATTCTCACTAGCCCTTGGCATTATCTGAAAGTCTACATTTTGCCAATCTGATGGGCATTACGTGGGATACCCATAAGCTAATTTTCCAAAATCCTATTCAATCACCACTGCTTCTGATCTTTCCATATCCTTCTTTCTGGTACCCAACTTGAAGACACTTTGACTCTTTCGAGACTGTCTATTCATCCGTCAGCTGGGAAGAGCTGCCTCCTCAAAGTAGAGTCAACCTTAATGACATGGATGGAGTCAAGCTTTCAGGATCTTCATTTGCTGATGTGGCACGACTCAAAATGAGAAGAAAGAGTTGCAAACACCCATTAACAATTGGAAACTGGAAAGTATGAAGTATGAATCTAGGAAAATTGGAAATCATCAAAAGGAAATGGAACACATAATCATCAATATCCTAGGCATTAGTGAGCTGAAAAGGACTGGTATTGGCCATTTTGAATTGAACAATCATATGGTCTACTATGGCCCAGAAACCCTGGTGGTGTAGTGATTAAGTGCTATGGCTGCTAACCAAGAGGTCAGCAGTTCAAATCTATCAGGTGCTCCTTGGAAACTCTATGTTGCAGTTCTACTCTGTCCTATAGGGTCACTCTGAGTTGGAATTGATTCGATGGCAATGGGTTTGGTTTTTTTTGGTTTATGGTCTACTTTATGCCAGGAATGACAACTTGAAGAGGAATGGCATTCATCATCAAAGAGAACATATCCTGAAGTACAACCTGTCAGTGATAGGATAATATCCATATGCCTACAAAGAAGACCAGTTAATACAACTACTATTCAAATTTACGCACCAATCACTAAGGCCAAAGATGAAGAAATTGAAGATTTTTACCAACTTCTGCAGTCTGAAGTTGATCGAACATGCAATAAGGATGCATTGATAATTACTGGTGATTGGAAAGTAAAAGTTGAAAACAAAGAACAGGGATCAGTATTTGGAAAATATGGTCTTGGTGATAGAAACAATGCCAGAGATTGCATGGTAGAATTTTGCAAGACCGTCGACTTCTTCAATGCAAATACCTTTTTTTCACCAACATAAATGGCAACTATATACATGGACCTCACCAGGTAGAATACACAGGAATCAAACTGACTACCTCTGTGGAAGAGACAATGGAAAAGCTCAATATTATCAACCAGAACAGAGGATGACTATGGAATAGATCATCAGTTGTTTATATGCAAGTTCAACTTGAAACTGAAGAAAATTACAACAAGTCCACAAGAGTCAAAATACAACTTTGAGTATATCCCACCTGAATTTAGAGACCATCTCACAAATAGCTTTGACGTGTTGAACACTAATGACTGAAGACCAGACGAGTTGTGGAATGACATCAAAAATATCATACATGAAGAAAGCAAGAGGTCACTGAAAAGCCAGGAAAGAAAAGACCAAGATGGATGTCAAAAGAGACTCTGAAACTTGCTCTTGAACACCAAGTAGCTAAAGCGAAAGGAAGAAATGACAAAGTAAAAGAACTGAACAGAAGATTTCAAAGGGCAGCTTGAGAAAACAAAGTATTATAATGACATGTGCAAAGAGCTGGAGATAGAAAATCAAAAGGAAAGAGCATACTCAGCATTTCTCAAGCTGAAAGAACTGAAAAAAAAATCAAGCCTCGAGTTACAATAGCGAAGGATTCTATGGGGGAAAATATTAAATGACACAGGAAGCATCAAAAGAAGATGGAAGAAATATACAGAGTCATTATACCAAAAATAATTGGTCAACACTGAGCCATTTCAGGAGGTAGCATATGATCAGGAATCAATGATACTGAAGGATGAAGTCCAAGCTGCACTGAAGGCATTGATGAAAAACAAGGTTCCAGGAATGGACTGGGTATCAACTGAGATGTTTCAATAAATAGATGCAGTTCTGGAAGTGCTCACTTGTCTAAGCCAACAAATTTGGAAGACAGCTACCTGGCCAACTGACTGGAAAAGACTGGAAGAGATCCATATTCATGCCTATTCCCAAGAAAGGCGATCCTGAATTCAGAAATTACCAAACAATATCATTAATATCACAGATGAGTAAAATTTTGCTGAAGATCATTCAAAAGTGTCTGCAGCAGTATATCGACAAGGAACTGCCAGAAATTCATGCCGGATTCAGAAGAGGATGTGGAACCAGGGATATCATTGCTGATGTCAGATGGATCTTGGCTGAAAGCAGAGAATACCAGAAAAATGTTTACCTGTGTTTTATTGATTATGCAAAGGTATTCGACTGTGTGGACCACAACAAATTACGGATAACATTGTGAAGAATGGGAATTTCAGAACACTTTATCGTGCTCATGAGGAACCTGTACATAGATCAAGAGGCAGTTGTTTGGATAGAACAAGGGCATACTACATGGTTTAAAGTTAGGAAAGTTGTACATCAGGGTTGTATCCTTTCACCATACGTATTCAATGCGTATGCTGAGCAAATAATCTGAGAAGCTGGACTGTATGAAGAAGAACGTGGCATCAGGATTGCTGGAAGTCTCATTAACAACTTGCATTATGCAGGTGACACAACCTTGCTTTCTGAAAGTGAAGAGGACTTGAAGCACTTACTGATGAAGATCAAAGACCATAGCCTTCAGTATGGATTGCACATCAACATAAAGAAAAAAAAAATCCTCACAACTGGACCAATAAGCAACATCATGATAAATGGAGAAAAGATGGAAGTTGTCAAGGATTTCATTTTACTTGGATCAATAATCAACAGCCATGGAAGCAGCAGTCAAGAAATCAAAATACATATTGCATTGAGCAAATTGGCTGCAAAAGACCTCTCTAAAAAGTGTTGAAAAGCAAAGACGCCACCTTAAAAACGATGGTGTGCCTGACCCAAGCCTTGGTATTTTCAGTTATATCATATGCATGGGAAAGCTGAACGATGAATAAGGAAGACAGAAGGAGAATTGACGCCTTTGAATTGTGGTGCTGGTGAAGAATATCGAATATACCAAGGACTGCCACAAGAATGAACAAATCTGTTTTGGAAGAAGTACAACCAGGATGCTTCTTAGAAGCAAGGATGGCAAGACCATGTCTTACATACTTTGGACTTGTTGTCAGGAGAGATTAGTCCCTGGAGAAGGATATCATGCTTGGTAAAGTACAGGGTCAATGGAAAAGAGGAAGACCGTCAACAAGATGGATTGACACAGTGGTTGCAATAATAGGAGCAAGCATAACAACGATTGTGGGCATAGTGCAGGACCAGGCAGTGTTTTGTTCTGTTGTACATGGGGTTGGTATGAGTTGGAACTGACTTGACGGCACTTAACAACAAGAAAAACATCCATCCATCTACCACCTTTCCACTATTCCATATCCCCTGGAGTTCTCGCTGTCTTGTCTACCCAGCCTTAATTCCATGTTTTATCATTATAATTTTCCCTTGCATACCTCCCTAGCTCACTTATTCCTCCCTTGCTTCATCATACTCTAGGCTAAACCATAGCCCTTGGCTAAACTCCTCACCCACTTTATGTCTGCTTTCATAGAGCTGAATGTAGTTGAAATGAGGCACACAACCATGCTGATTAGTCTCTTTTAAAATTAATAATCATGAGCCTCAAGTGGGCCCTTATTGCTGACCAGCCGCTGTGCTATATTTTCCTAGTTCATTCATCCTCTTAGATGACTATTTCAAATATTTTCCTCTCTTCTCAAACCTCTACCACCTCTTTCCCCATCCTATTGTTGGCAGGTGATCTTGATTCCTATTTTATTGAGGAAATAGCACCACTTAGAATAGAATTTCCACATACTCCCACTAACACATGTCTATGGGCTTCTGTCCCCATAACTTACCTTTTCTCCAGTTATTACGGGTAAACTCTCTATTTGTCAGCTAAGGCCAACTCTTCCACTTGTAAAAATCCTCTTGGCTCTAATTTCACTATGTATTTAGAACCTGACTATTTCTCACCAACCCCACTGCCACCACCTTGGCCCAAGCCGCCATAATGATTTATTGCAAAACCCAGTTGCCACGGAGTCAACTTCAATTCATGGCCACCCCATGTGTATCAGAGTAGAATTATGCTTCATAGGGTTCTCAGTTGCTGATATTTTTAAATTATACTTTGGATGAAGGTTTACAGAACAAACTATTTTCTCATTAAACAGTTAGTACACATATTGTTTTATGACATTGGTTAACAGCCTCACAACATGTCAACACTCTCCCTTCTGAACCTTGGTTCCCTATTACCAGCTTTCCTGTCCCCTCCTGCCTTCTAGTCCTTGCCCCAGGGCTGGAGTGCCCCTTTCATCTTGTTTTGTTTTATGGGTCTGTCTAATCTTTGGCTGAAGGGTGAACCTCAGGAATGGCCTCATTACTGAGCTGGAAGGGTGTCCGGGGGGCATACCCTCAGGATTTCTCCAGTCTCTGTCAGGCCAGGAAGTCTGGTCTTTCTTTTTGAGTTAGAACTTTGCTCTACATTTTTCTCCAGCCCTCTCTGGGACCCTCTATTGTGATCCCTGTCAGAGCAGTCAGTAGTGGTAGCCAGGCACCATGTAGTTGTACTGGACTCAGTCTGGTGGAGGCCGTGGTAGGTGTGGTCCATTAGTCCTTTGGACTAATCTTTCCCTTGTGTCTTTAATTTTCTTCATTCTTCCTTGTTCCCAAAGGGTTGAGACCAGTATAGTATCCTAGACGGCCACTCACAGTCTTTTAAGACCTCAGACACCACTTACCAAAGTAGAATGTAGAACATTTTGTTTATAAACTATGTTATTCCAATTGAGCTAGATGTTTCCTGATACCATGGTCTCCACATCCCTCAGCCCAGCAATTCAGTCCCTCAGGGAGTTTGGATGCACCTATGGAGCTTCCATGATCTTGCCTTGGACAAGTTGTCCTGGCTGCCCCAGTATTGTGTAAGTCAGCACTTACTTATCTATTATTTAGTGTTTTTCCAACGGCTGATTTTTTGGAAGTAAATTGTCAGGCCTTTTTTTTTTTTCTGAGGTGACTTTGGATGGACTTAAACCTCCAAAGTCTTGGTTAGTAGCTGAGTGGGTTAGCCATTTGCACTACACAGGGACTCTGGTTTATTGCAAGAGCTCCCTAATTAGTCCATGGTTTTGCCCTTATCCCTCAGAGCATATTCTCAATGCAGCAGGCAAAGTAGTGCTGTTAAAACTGAATTAGAGCACGGCATGTGCCTGACAAAGAGCCTCCAGGTGCCTCCTATGTCATAGGAAAAGCTAGAGCCTTCACTGTGAACTACAACGGTTTGACTCTCCATCCCCTCTATGGGCTCTTCTCCCACGACTCTCTCCCTCATTTAACCCACTCCAGCTACACTTGCCCCTGGGCTATTCCTGGCACATACCTGGCAGCCTCCTGCCTCAGGCTCATCACACCCGCTCTTTCCCACATACACAAATGGCTTATTCCCACACTTCTAGTAAGTCTTTATTCAATCTTCACTTTCTTTCGTATATGTTTCTCGTATAAGGTGAACAATTAGGCTTTGATTTCCCCAACCTAATTTTTTCTTTTTAATAGGCAAATTTATACATTAACTTTATATAGAAGATACAGTTAATAAATATTAAAAATAAGAAAACATTAATTTTATCATTTTCTTAAATGTTCCCCATTTTTTCTCTTTCCCTATATACTCTTTTTTTATTTTGTTTTGGGGTGTATGTGTATGTTTTCCTTCTGGTTTTAGAGGGTTTATAGTCTATTTGTCCTAAAGTGTCTACACACAAACAAACAAACAAAAAACAGTTGTCATCAAGCTGATTCTGACTCATGGCAACCCCATGTGTGTCACAGTAGAACTGTGCAACCGTGCTCCATAGGGTTTTCAATGGCTATGACCTTTCAGAAGTAGATTGCTATGCCTTTCTTCCAAAGCACCTCTTCGTGGACCTGAACCTCCAACCTTTTGGTTAGTAGCTGAGCACTTGATTGCTTGCACCACCCAGAGACTCCCTGGAGTCTCTGCTTGTGCCTTTTCTTCCTTTGCATCCTCCAGTTTTCTCAGAGGACGATGTCTTGTATATTTTCTCTTTGTCTTCTGTTTTTCTAGATCCTTGTTTATTCCTGGGGATAATTAGCTTCCTGCGATTACAATCATTCCACTTTTCCTGTCTGTTTTTTCCTGTCTCTGGTGGATGAAGGTGGTAGGAGGAGTTTGTGCACCTACATCCTGGGGTGACTATATACCAATCTGCAATTTACCACTCCTCAAGTTGGAGGTAGTTAATTTTGTGCTATTGTCTCACTTACCTTCTCCTTCATTCCATTCCCCAGCCCCAGATAGCATTTCTGGGGGGAAGGAGGTGAATGGAGGGATTTTCATTGTCAGGTGTGATGCACCAAGCTGCCTAGATTCTTGGAAACTTCTGTCTCTTTCTAAGACTGACACTTTTCAAAGGATATGGCTTGAAGTTTTCTTGTTTCCTTCTATTGCTGGTGCTGTGGGGGGCAGGGAAATTTTATTTTTATTGTTTATCCATTATAACAAGTTTAGGGGGTAGAATTTATGATCCCCCATAAGTTTTTACTTTTACCCCAGAAAAAAATGAACGTCCTTTGAAAAAAATAATGGAGTGAATTTGAAGGGTATGTCCTAAGCTCATTCTCTCCTCCTTGGCACTAGGTCGTGATGCTGGTCACTGCCACCAGGCATTGGTGGTGCTGCTAACGTAAAGGATGGTGTTTTGAACCCGTCCAGTGGCATGGTGGAAGAAAGGTCTGGTGATCTGCTTCTGTAAAGATTATAAGCCAACAAAACCCTATGAACCAGTTCTAGTCTGTAACACATGGGGTCTCCATGAGTTGGAACTGACTCGATGGCAGTGTTTGTTTGTTTGTTTTTTAATTTGGTGTATTTATTAGGCAGTTGTTCTCTTCATTGCAAGGAAAACATTATTTTCAATAACGAAATCTTTCTATTAAATTAATTGGTTGAAACATGAAAATACTTCTCATTTCTACTTGAGACATACAAAAATAAAATAAGACAAAACAAAATGAGCAGAAATAGAACATGAGCTTATTCAAGACGGAAACTGTCTCAGTAAGTCAATATTTCAAAACCTTCGTTTGACTGAAACTTAACTGTCGGTTCAAGTGAGATGTTCGAAGTTTTCCTTAAGCTCCAGGCCTGGCCTGTCCTTGGTATCTGGAATCCAAGGTCAGCCGTTGTAGCCCTATAAAACCCCCGATTTTTATATTGAAATTCCTGGAACCTGTGTATGTAGACATTTAGTGGTGGTACTGGTGGTTTAATGTAGAAACCTGCCTTCCATGTAGGAGACCTGGGTTCAATTCCCAGCCAATGTACCTCCTACGCAATCATCACCCATCTGTCAGTAGAGGCTTGTGTGTTGTTATGATGCCGCACAGTGATCAGTGGCGCTTCATAGTAAGATGAACTGGGAAGAAAGGCCTGGCGATCTCCTTCCAAACTCAGCCAGTGAAAATACTATAGAATACAAGAGAACATTGTCCAATCTGCAACCAACCATGGGGATGGTGCAGGACCAGGCAGGGTTTTGTTCCATTGAGCACAGGCTTGCCATGAGGCTGGGGCTGGCTCAGTGGCGGCTAACGACAACAGAGGTGGTACAGCTTCCAGGGTTAAACTCCTTCTCCTCTGTAGGTCAATTGCTAGTTTGGGGAAAAATTTCAAATCTCCTTTACATTCACTTTTTAATTCACAAGTTTTCCTCTTCAAGAAAATGTCTTTTTTTTTCTTTCTAAAATGCTTTGACGCCCAGGTAAGCTGACCTGGGTAACTAAATTTTTTGGGCCTGATCTCTTAAAGGGAGGGAGCCATTTACTCCAGCTATAATTTGGCCCACAAAGTTTGGAGCAACCTACCAACTATACGGTTGCTACAAGTCGGAATTGACTCAATGTCAGTGAGTTTGTTTGTTTTTTTTTTGTTTTTTAGCTTTACCACCTCCTTTGTTTTCTATACCATACTCCTTTGGATTTGACAAAGTTTACGTTTGGTCTCTTTTATTTTTTATTTTGTTTGGAGATATCGACTCATGTAGCACTCATCTCCAACACTCCCAAATACTTAGCCCTATAGCTTCCTGCTTATGCTTGCACTGCCTTACAGAAACTAAAACGTGAAGATTTATATTTGTCCCTAATTAATAATTTAATTAAATATTTATTTATATAAACCTTAATACGTTCATTGTCAAATTTTTTCACTGCTTTCAATGTGAGTCTTGTAAGGTAGAGAGCAGAAGGAGGGGCCAGGTTCCTGGCTAACCCTATAGGCTAAAAAAGCTCAGTCTTGCGTTAGAAGTGAAAACTGAGGTTTGCCTGATGGCTCCAATGTGGGGGATAAAATGCAGATGGGGGAGGGGGAGAAATAGTTGAAGCCAAGACAAGTTCATTGAGTAACATGTACACGGAACTGCAAGTCACTGATTCTGCATACAGCTCACTCACTGAAATTTTATCACAAAGAATTTAAGTCATTTGCCGCCTCAAGATTAGGTCTCTGGGTGGAGCAAATGGTTTGCATTTACTAACCTAAAGGTTGCCACTTCAAACCCACCCAGTGGTACCAAAGTAGAAGGACCTAAAAATCTGCTTAGATTACAGCCAAGAAAACCCTGTGGAGCAGCTCTGCTCTGTAACACATGGAGTTGCCTTAAGTAGGAATCACTTGATGGTAACAGTTTTGGGTTTTGGCAGCTCTTTCAAGCTGACTTGCCAACCTTACTATGTGCACTTGACTCTACTAAAGGGGAGTGATTCAGGCACATAAACCACATAGTAAAAGGACTGACCTAACCTACCCAAAGGAGCGCTGGTGGCACAAAGGTTAAATGCTCGGCTGCTAACCTAAAGATGGGCTGTTTGAACTCACCAGTCACTTGTGGAGAAAAGACCTGCTGATCTGCTCTTGTAAAGATTACAGCCTGGGAAACCCTAGGGTCGCAATGAGTCATAACCAACTTGACGGCACATAACAACCACAGCTACCCAGATTCTCATCTCAGCCATGCTGTGTGGCCTTATGTAAGTTAAACAACATCTCTGGACTGAACATGGATTTTTTTTTTCTTTTGTTCTGTAAAATGTAGGTTTTTGCTCTGTAGCCTCTTCACGCTCCCAAGTTCTAGATTTCAGATGCAGAGATGTAAAGAGCCATGGGACACGGAATGCCAGCATGTTCTCTGTTGTCTTAATTAAAAAAAAAAAAAGTTGCCATCCCCTCGATTCCAATCCCATAGAATTTTCAGTGGCTGATTTTTCCAAGGTACATCACCAGGTTTTTCTGCCAAGGCACTTCTAGGTGGACTCAAACCTCTAATCTTTTGGTTAACATTGAGCACACTAACTGCACCACCCAGGAACTCCTATAGCCTGCCTCAAATGGGGGCTGGGCAAAGGTGTATGGAGAAGCCTCCTTCTCATACCCTCTTCTCCACCTTTAAATAAAAGCCAAGAGGAAGGAGTGAGTGACTCAGAAATGAGAGCCCGCCCGCTACCCAGAGCCACCTGAATCAGTTCCTGCCGCTGCCAACACATCCCAGCGGGTCCCCCGAATTCCTGGGGGATGTAAAAGAGACGTGCACACATCTCAGCCCCTTTCTGCTGACTCCAGGAATGCACAGCAAGCTGCAACCATTATTTTTATTGCTGATGCCACTTCCTATCGAAACAATTTGGTGCTAATAAGCCCCTATAATAGTAAGCAATGGTTTGGTTGAATAATTGTCACTAAATACCACTCAAGGCTTTGTTGCTTCTTGGGCATATTGCTAATTATTCTGCATCTGAAATAACACTCAGAGGCCCACTGAATGCTAGTAAATAGGGTTTCTTCACACTCCTGAAGCCCGAGGCTGGTGTGGTTAGGAAAGCCAAGTCTCTAATCCAGGCAACAATGGCTGCCTCACAGTCGCAACTCCTACAAAATCACAACTTTGTGCAAATTGTACCGGGACTCAGGGAAATCGAGGCATCCGTCTTATGCCAAAGACAAAGGGGAGTGATGTGGTGGGGCTTTCCTTGGCGTTGCCAGGGAGGGTTTCTGGGTAGTGCTTGTAGGGGGTCCCAGGGGCTGGCTGCTTCAGTCTTGGATATGATGACAACGAGGAAAAGCAAAGGTTCATGAACATAAGGGGATGGATTGAGGTGGGGTTTGAAGTTTAAAACATTAATATCAAGTTCCATCTCATAGAACAGTGTCTATAACCAGCTGATGTGCAGTCAATTCCGACTCACGGTGACCTCATGTGTGTCAGAGGAGAGCTATGCTCCACAGAGTTTTCAGTGGCTGATTTTTTGGAAGTAAATCAGCAGGCTTTTCTTCTGAGGTGCCTCTGGGTAACCTTGAACTGCCAACCATTCAGGGAGCAGCCCAGAGCCTAACCATTTGCACCAACAGCAATTTCTTTATAGATCGCTTTAACCTGACCTTGGCAGCAGGTGATTTTGTTTTCCATCTGCTGGTATTGTCCCGGAAACCCTGGTGGCGTAGTGGTTAAGTGCTATGGTTGCTAATCAAGAGGTTGGCAGTTCGAATCTACCAGGTGCTCCTTGGAAACTCTATGGGGCGGTTCTACTCTGTCCTATAGGGTCGCTATGAGTCGGAATCGACTCAAAGGCAGTGGGTTTGGTACTGTCCCTCTTCAGTGCCTCAGTTTCCCTGTGTGCACAGGGAGTATGGCGCTCCGCTCCTCCTACAGTCAGGATGATTCAGGTGGCCAAAGGCCATGCTAGATGTCCCAGGGCTCTAAGGCCGTTTCCTGCAAAGCAGAAGGCCATGGGATTCACATATGTGGCTACATGCAGAGAATAGCTCTGAAAAGATCCAAAAGAAAGAACTTAATGGCAGGTCCTTCTCAGGAGGGTAATTAGGTTACTTATATATAGGGGTGGAAGGAAGACATACAATTCTTTGTACACTCTTTTGTACAATGTAAAGTCATAATGCAACATATGCCAGGTAAAAACAATGTTCAAAATAGCTAATGTGCATTACTGGCTTAGCCCCACGGCTAAGGGAATCAGTAGACATGGGCTTGTGGAAGTACTGAAAGGCATTGAGGCTTTTAACTTTTCTGAAAATTCTTACTCCACCCATCCATCCCTCCATCCCTCCATCCCTCCATCCCTCCATCCCTCCATCCCTCCCTCCCTCCATCCATCCACCCACCCACCCACCCACCCATCCATCCATCCATCCATCCATCCATCCATCCATCCATCCATCCATCCATCCATCCATCCATCCATCCTTCCATCCATCCAACAATTTCATTCAAGAAGTGTTTATTGAGTATCTCTTCTTTGCCAGGCAAATTCTAGTATCTAAGATTATAATTATGGAGCACTGGCATTCAGAAGTAGACTTCTCACCTTGCATGAGTGAGACCCAGGTTGAACTCCCAGGCAATGCACCTCATATGCAGCCACCACCCGTCTGTCAGTGGAGGCTTGTGTTTTCATATAAGGCTAAGCAGGTTTCAGCAGAGCTTCCAGACTACGATGGACTAGGAAGAAAGCCTGGTGATCTACCTCTGAAAAGCCAGCCAATGAAAACCCGGTGGATTACAGTGGTTGGATCCCATTATGCATGGGGATGACACAGGGTAGAGCAGCATTTCACTCCATTGTGCATGGGGTCACCATGGGTAGGGACCAACTCCAGAGCAGCCAATGACAACAATAAGGCTACAAATTATTTTTATATGAACATCTTCCATCCTCAAGAATTCAAAATTTAGTAGGCAAAAGACACAGACCAGTTAATGAGTAATAACAAAACAATTTGATGAATTCACCATTAATTAATTAATTAATTTTGAAATGCAAGTGTTTTGTGGAAAACTGATAAAGATTTAGGAAAATGACCTAACATACTCTTCCCCTTTTTTGCTGTGGGGATGGAGAATATGGCCGTTTTGAAGTCTGAAATCATGACTACGAGTGCCTGGATACGGTTGGGAAGTGAAAGAAAATCGGGGAAGGGGCACAGGGAAGAGTCAGTTGCAAGAACAGCCACCTGTAGCTACTAGGCTCAGACAATACTGGTGCTGCTTTGGTGGAGATGTGAGGAGGGAGAGAGATGGAGGGGCGTACAGGACACCCATCGGAGGAGAGAAGTGGACACATGAGGGCTGGTGCAGCAGGCTCTGCTCACCCTCCATTTAAAGGGAGTCAGTGGTCAGCTTCTCTTATGAACTGCTGGACCCATGATAGGAATCAAGGATCGAGTGGGATGACATCTCTCAACTAGGTGCAAGAAAGCCACGTTCTTACTCAGATGATTTTCTTGTTCTAAAATGACCAATATGAGGCTTTAGATGCACAAAATAAATCCTTTCATACTGTAGATTGGGGTGAGGTGGGAAGAAATCTTGTATTTTGACTGAACCAGAGCCTGGGATCTGCCTTTGTTGTTGTTAAGTGCTGTTGAGTCATTTCCAACTCATAGTGACCCTATGTACAACAAAACAAAACAGTGCCCGGTCCTGTGCTATCCCTGTGGTGGTTGCTATGCTTGACCCCATTGTTGCAGCCACTGTGTCAATCCATCTTGTTGAGGGTATTCCTCTTTTCCACTGACCCTCCACTTTACCAAGCAGGATGTCCTTCTCCAGGGACTGGTCCCTCCTGACAACATGTCCAAAGTACATGAGACAAAGTCTCGTCATCCTTGCTTCAAAGGAGCATTCTGGCTGTACTTCCAAGACAGGTTTGGTCATTCTTTTGGCAGTCTGTGGTATATTCAATATTCTTCGTCAACACCACAACTTGAAGGTGTCAATTCTTCTTCGGTCTTCCTTATTCATTGTCCAGCTTTCACATGCATATAAGGCAATTCAAAACACCATGGCTTGGGTCAGGCGCACCTTAGTCCTCAAAGTGAGGTTTTTGCTTTGTAACACTTTAAAGAGGTCTTTTGCAGTAGACTTGTCCAATGCAATGCGTCCTTTGGTTTCTTGACTGCTGCTTCCGTGGACGTTGATTGAGGATTCAAGTAAAATGAAATTCTTGATGACTTCAATCTTTTCTCTGTTTATCATGTTGTTGCTTACTGGCCCAGATGTGAGGATTTTTGTTTTTTTTATATTGAGGTGTAATCCATGCTGAAGGCTGTGGTCTTTGATTCAAGTCCTCTTCACTTTCAGCAAGCAAGGTTGTGTCATCTGCATAATGCAGGCTGTTAGTGAATCTTCCTCCAGTCCTGATGCCCCATTCTTCTTCATATAGTTCAGCTTCTCAGATTACTTCTTTGTCAACATACAGATTGAATAAGTATAGTGAAAGGATACAACCCTGACACACACCTTTCCTGACTTTAAACCATGTAGTATCCCCTTCCTCTGTTTGAACCACTGCCCCTTAGGGATCTAGCTTTACCTTGAGGTAAATTGGCTTTTGAAGCAAAGGGTCTTTCTGGGACAGAAGTGATACAGCCACAACCCCAAACTCTTCTCTCAGGGGTTCAATGTTATTGAAATATGTCCAATGGTCTTGGGTAGAAATGGCGAACACTGGACACCATTAAGACAGCGGATGTATCCTGAGATCACAGTTTACCATCAGGCTCAGGGACAGGCTGTGCTGATGACCCAGGTAGGGAGTTAATTATAAAAATGGAGGGCTGACTTTGAGAATCTCAATAGTAGAGTGCCTAGATACATATAGACTCCTGTTAGAACTTCTCCTGGCCTACCGACCTTGGTGCTGTGGGCAAACTCATGAAAATGGCCATGAATATTAAAAAACAAAAACAAACGAACACACACACACGAAAAAGTTGCTATCATGGATTGAATTGTGGCCTCCAAAAATATGTGCCAACTTCGTTAGTCCATGATTCCCAGTATTGCATGGCTGTCCTCCATTTACTGATTGTAATTTTTTAAAAATAATTTTTATTGTGCTTTAAGTGAAAGTTTACAAATCAAGTCAGTCTCTCACATATAAACTTATGTACACCTTACTACATACTCCCATTTACTCTCCCCCTAATGAGTCAGCCCGCTTCCTCCTTCCATTCTTTCCTTTCGTGACCGTTTTGCCAGTTTCTAACCCTCTCTAGCCTCCCATCTCCCTTCTAGACAGGAGATGCCAACACAGTCTCCAGTGTCCACCTGAAACAAGTAGCTCACTTCTCATCAGCGTCTCTCTCCAACCCATTGTCCAGTCCAATCCATGTCTGAAGAGTTGGCTTTGGGAACGGTTCCTGTCCTGGGCCAACAGAAGGTTTGGGGACCATGACTGCCGGGATTCTTCTAGTCTCAGTCAGACCATTAAGTCTGGTCTTTTTATGAGAATTTGGGGTCTGCATTCCACTGTTCTCCTGCTCCCTCAGGGGTTCTCTGTTGTGCTCCCTGTCTGGGCAGTCATCGGTTGTGGCCGGGCACCATCTAGTTCTTCTGGTCTCAGGATGATGTAAGTCTCTAGTTCATGTGGCCCTTTCTGTCTCTTGGGCTCGTAATTATCTTGTGACCTTGGTGTTCATTCTCCTTTGATCCAGGTGGGTTGAGACCAATTGATGCATCTTAGATGGCCGCTTGCTAGCATTTAAGACCCCAGATGCCACACTTCAAAGTGGGATACAGAATGTTTTCTTAATAGAATTTATTTTGCCAATTGACCTAGCTGTCCCCTGAAGCCATAGTCCCCAGAGCCCCACCCTTGCTCTGCTGACCTTTGAAGCATTCAGTTTATCCCGGAAACTTCTTTGCTTTTGGTCCAGTCCAGTTGAGCTGACCTTCCCTGTATTGAGTATTGTCCTTCCCTTCACCTAAAGTAGGTTTTTTCTACTATCTAATCAGTAAATAACCCTCTCCCACCCTCCCGCCCTCCCTTCCTCCTTCCCCCCCCCTTTCATAACCACAAAAGAATGTGTTCTTCTCAGTTTAAACTCTTTCTCAAGATCTTATAATAGTGGTCTTATACAATATTTGTCCTTTTACATCTGACTAATTTCACTCAGCATAATGCCTTCCAGGTTCCTCCATGTTATGAAATGTTTAACAGATTCATCACTGTTTTTTATCGATGCGTAGTATTCCACTGTGTGAATATACCATAATTTATTTATCCATTCATCTGTTGATGGACACCTTGGTTGCTTTCAGCTTTTTGCTATTGTAAACATGCAATAAACATGGGTGTGCATATATCTGTTCGTGTAAAGGCTCTTATTTCTTTAAGATATATTCTGAGGAGTGGGATTTCTGGGTTGTATGGTAGTTCTATTTCTAACTTTTTAAGGAAACACCAGATAGATTTCCAAAGTGGTTGTACCATTTTACATTCCCACCAGCAGTGTATAAGAGTTCCAATCTCTCCGCAGCCTCTCCAACATTTATTCTTTTGTGTTTTTTGGATTAATGCCAGCCTTGTTGGAGTGAGATGGAATCTCATCGTAGTTTTAATTCGCATTTCTCTAATGGCTAATGATCGAGAGCATTTTCTTATGTATCTGTTAGCTGCCTGAGTATCTTCTTTAGTGAAGTGCGTGTTCATATCCTTTGCCTACTTCTTGATTGGGTTGTTTGTCTTTTTGTGGTTGAGTTTTGACAGAATCATATAGATTTTAGAGATCAGTCACTGGTCAGAGATGTCATAGCTGAAAATTCTTTCCCAGTCTGTAGGTGGTCTTTTAACTCTTTTGGTGAAGGCTTTAGATGAGCACAGGTGTTTGATTTTTAGAAGCTCCCAGTTATCGGGTTTCTCTTCGTCATTTTTAGTAATGTTTTGTATTCTGTTTATGCCTTGTATTAGGGCTCCTAACATTGTCCCTATTTTTTCTTCCATGATCTTTATTGTTTTAGTCTTTACATTTAGGTCTTTGATCCACTTGGAGTTAGTTTTTGTGCATGGTGTGAGGTATGGGTCCTGTTTCATTTTTTTGCAAATGGATATCCAGTTATGCCAACACCATTTGTTAAGAAGACTATCTTTTCCCCAGTTAACTGACACTGGGCCTTTGTCAAATATCAACTGCTCATATGTGGATAGATTTATATCTGGGTTCTCAATTCTGTTCCATTGGTCTATGTGCCTGTTGTTGTACCAGTACCAGGCTGTTTTGACTACTGTGGCTGTATAATATGTTCTAAAATCAGGTAGAGTGAAGTCTCCCACTTTGTTCTTTCTCAGTAATGCTTTACTTATCCGGGGCTTCTTTCCCTTCCATATGAAGTTCATGATTTGTTTCTCTATCACATTAAAAAATGTCATTGGAATTTGGATTGGAAGTGCATTGTATGTATAGATGGCTTTTGGTAGAATAGACATTTTTACTGTGTTAAGTCTTCCTATCCATGACCAAGGTATGTTTTTCCGCTTATGTAGGTCCCTTTTAGTTTCTTCCACTAGTACTTTGTAGTTTCCTTTGTATAGGTCTTTTACATCTTTGGTAAGATTTATTCCTAAGTATTTTATCTTCTTGGGGGCTACTGTGAATGGTATTGATTTGGTGATTTCCTCTTCGATGTTCTTTTTGTTGATGTAGAGGAATCCAAGGGATTTTTGCATGTTTATCTAGTAACCTGAAACTCTGCCAAACTCTTCTATTAGTTTCAGTAGTTTTCTGGAGGATTCCTTAGGGTTTTCTGTGTATAAGATCATGTCATCTGCAAATAGAGATAATTTTACTTCTTCCTTGCCAATCTGGATGTGCTTTATTTCTTTGTCTAGCCTAAGTGCTCTGGCTAGGACCTCTAGCACAATGTTGAAAAAGAGCGATGATAAAGGGTATCCTTGTCTGGTTCCCGTTCTCAAGGGAAATGCTTTCAGGTTATCTCCATTTAGAATGATGTTGCCTGTTGGCTTTGTATAGATGCCTGTTATTATGTTGAGGAATTTTCCTTCAATTCCTATTTTGCTAAGAGTTTTTATCATGAATGGGTGTTGGACTTTGTCAAATACCTTTTCTGCATCAGTTGATTAGATCATGTGGTCTTTGTCTTTTGTTTTATTTGTATGGTAGATTACATTAATGGTTTTTCTAATATTGAACCAACCTTGCATGCCTGGTATAAATCCCACTTGGTCGTGGTGAATTATTTTTTTGATATGTTGTTGAATTCTGTTGGCTAGAATTTTGTTGAGGATTTTTGCATCTGAGTTCATGAGGGATATAGGTCTGTAATTTTCTTTTTTTGTGGTGTCTTTACCTGGTTTTGGTATCAGGGATATGCTGGCTTCATAGAATGAGTTAGGTAGTATTCCATCATTTTCTATGCTTTGAAATACCTTCAGTAGTAGTGGTGTTAACTCTTCTCTGAAAGTTTGGTAGAACTCTGCAGTGAAGCCGTCTGGGCCAGGGCTTTTTTTTGCTGGGAGTTTTTTGATTACCTTTTCAATGTCTTTTTTTTTTGTTATGGGTCTATTTAGTTGTTCTACTTCTGATTGTGTTAGTTTAGGTAAGCAGTGTTTTTCTAGGAATTCATCCATTTCTTCTAGGTTTGCAAATTTGTTAGAGTACAATTTTTCATAATAATCTGATATGATTCTTTTAATTTCAGTTGGGTCTGTTGTGATATGGCCCATCTCATTTCTTATTTGGGTTATTTGTTTCCTTTCCTATATTTCTTTAGTCAGGCTGGCCAATGGTTTATCAATTTTGTTAATTTTTTCAAAGAACCAGCTTTTGGCTTTGTTAATTCTTTCAATTGTTTTTCTGTTTTTTTTTTTTTTTTAATTCATTTAGTTCAGTTCTAATTTTTATTATTTGTTTTCTTCTGGTGCATGATGGATTCTTCTGTTGCTCACTTTCTATTTGTTCAAGTTGTAAGGACAGTTCTCTGAATTTGGCTCTTTCTTCTTTATGTATGTGTGCATTTATCGATATAAATCGGCCTCTGAGCACTGCTTTTGCTGTGTCCCAGAGGTTTTGATAGGAAGTGTTTTCATTCTCGTTGCATTCTATGAATTTCTCTAGTCCCTCCTTAATGTCTTCTATAACTCAGTCCTTTTTGAACAGGGTATTGTTCAGTTTTCAAGTATTTGATTTCTTTTCCCTAATTTTTCTGTTATTGATTTCTACTTTTATGGCCTTGTAGTCTGAAAAGATGCTTTGTAATATATTTCAATGGTTTGCATTCTGCAAAGGTTTGTTCTACCTAATATGTGGTCTGTTGTAGAGAATGTTCCATGTGCACTAGAAAAGAAAGTATACTTTGCAGCTGTTGGGTGGAGTGTTCTGTATAAGTCTATGAGGTCAAATTGGTTGATTGGTACCAACTGGATCTTCCGTGTCTCTATTGAGCTTCTTACTGGAAGTCCTATCCTTCTCCGAAAGTGGTGTGTTGAAGTCTCCTACTATAATTGTGGAGGTGTCTATCTCACTTTTCAATTCTGTTAAAGTTTGTTTTATGTATCTTGCAGCCTTGTCATTGGGTGCATAAATATTTAATATGGTTGTATCTTCCTGGTAAATTGTCCCTTTAATCATTATGTAGTGTCCTTCTTCATCCTTTGTGGTGGATTTAACTTTAAAGTCTATTGTCAGAAATTAATATTGCCACTTCTGCTCTTTTTTGATTGTTGTTTGCTTGATATATTTTTTCCATCCTTTGAGTTTTAGTTTGTATCTCTGAGTCTAAGGTGTGTCTCTTGTAGGCAGCATATAGATGGATCATGTTTCTTTATCCAGTCTGAGACTCTCTGTCTCTTTATGGGTGCATTTAGTCCATTTACATTCAGCGTAATTATAGATAAGTATGAGTTTAGTGCTGCCATTTTGATGTCTTTTTGTGTGTGTTGTTGACAATTTCATTTTTCCACTTACTTTTTTGTGCTGAGACATTTTTCTTTGTACATTGTGTGTTCCTCATTTTCATAGTAGTTGAATTTATGTTTGCTGAGTCATTATGTTTTTCTTGGTTTTTATTTTGAATTATGGAATTGTTAGGCCTCTTTGTGGTTACCTTAATATTTACCCCTATTTTTCTAAGTAAAAACCTAACTTGTATTGTCCTATATCACCTTGTTTTCCTCTCCATATGGAAGACCTATGCCTCCTGTATTTAGTCCCTCTTTTCGATTATTGTGATCTTTTACATAAGACTTCAATGATTCCCTGCTTTGAGCATTTTTTTTTCTTTTAAAATTAATCTTAATTTGTTTTTGTGATTTCCCTATTTGAGTTGATATCAGGATGTTCTGTCCTGTGACCTTGTGTTGTGTTGGTATCTGATATTATTGATTTTCGGACCAAACAATTTCCTTTAGTAATTTTTGTAGCTTTGGTTTGGTTTTTGCAAATTCTCTAAGCTTGTGTTTATCTGTAAATGTTTTAATTTCACCTTCATATTTGAGAGAGAGTTTTGCTGGATATATGATCCTTGGCTGGCAGTTTTTCTCCTTCAGTGCTGTATATATGTCATCCCATTGCCTTCTTGCCTGCATGGTTTCTGCTGAGTAGTCTGAGCTTATTCTTATCGATTGTCCTTTGTAATTGACTTTTCTTTTATCCCTGGCTGCTTTTAAAATTTTCTCTTTATCTTTGGTTTTGGCAAGTTTGATGATAATATGCCTTGGTAATTTTCTTTTTGGACCAATGTTATACGGGGTTCGATGTGCATCTTGAATAGCTATCCTTTCATCTTTCATTATGCCAGGGAAGTTTTCTGCCCACAGATCTTCAACTATTCTCTCTGTGTTTTCTGTTATCTCTCCGTGTTCTGGAACTCCAATCACACACAACTTATTCTTCTTGATAGAGTCCCACGTAATTCTTAGGGTTTCTTCATTTTTTTTTAATTCTTTTATCTGATTTTTCTTCAACTATATTTTTTATATTGATGTCAATTGCCTTATCTTCCAACTCTCCCACTCTGCATTCCAGTTCCTCAATTCTGCTCCTCTGATATCCTATTGAGTTGTCTAATTCTGTAATTTTACCCTTAATCTTTTGGATTTCTGAATGCTGTCTCTCTATGGATTCTTGCAGCTTATTAATTTTTCCACTATGTTCCTGAATAATCTTTTTGATTTCTTCAACTGCTTTATCAGTGTGTTCCTTGGCTTTTTCTGTAGATTGCCTTATTTCATTTCTGTGGTCATCCCTGATGTCTTGAAGCATTCTATATACTAGTTTTTTATATTCTGCATCTGGCAATTCCAGGATTGTATCTTCATTTGGGAAAGATTTTCATTGTTTAATTTAGGGATTTGCAGAAGCAATCATAGTCTGCTTCTTTATGTGGTTTGATATCGACTGCTGTCTCTGAACCATCTATAAGATATTGTAACGATTTATTTTATATTTGCTCACTGAGTGTTATCTTGTTTTGTTTTCTTTCAATATACCCAGATGGGCTACTGGATTGCACTGTCTTGATTGTTGTAGCCTTTGAATCACTTATGTCCTATTACCAGCTGGTTTGGGCTGTTACCAGGTATATAAGCCTAAGATTCCATTCACTATTCTTGAATAGAATTAGCTTAGGTGTTCTGATTTTGGGTCACCAAGTGTGTGGTGTAGACTGTCACCTATTAGCTTAGAGGAGTAGTGGTGTAGTTGTGTGAACCAGATTCTAGTAGCAGCAGGGGTTCACACTCCGGGGTGCTGACAGCCTTCCCCCAAGTGCCAGTGAGGTAGGTGTGTCTCTATTCCTAAAGCACTTTGGTGGGTGGGCTCTGCAGCTGTACCTTAAGCACCCAATGCTTGTACCCCTAAAGACTGGCAGGTGGCTAGGTGGTTTAGGTGAAGCTTCAGCCCTCAGTTCCTCTTGTGGATCAGTGAGGGCTCTGTTTAATAGGTAGAGATATCAGACCTAGAAAACTTGTCTTTCCAGTGATCAGCTAAAACAATTATAGTCAGACCTCTAACCAAATGGCCTTTGCATTATAATAGCCACCTTGTTCCCTGTAGGGATGAAAGCCAAAGACTGTGGGTCTCATAGGCTTGGCTGGAGCTGGTTCTGTATTTTTATTCCAGTTTAGGGAAGTCAGGGAAGGATTTTTCTTCCCTGGGTTTTTAGTAGCTGCTTCTCTCAGGCCAGGAGAATGGGTTAGGAAAAGGAAAAAAAAAAAAACAACTGCAGAGCACATCACTCCCTGGCCCAGGAAATTCCAATGTTAATGAAGCCACTTGGGGCAGGGAGGGGAGGGATCAGATAGATAGGAGAGAGTAGCACCCAGCAATATAGACAAAGTTACTTATGTTGATTGGCGATGACTGTTTTATCTGAGATTCCCAAGGGGCTTGCCTCCTGTGTGAGCTGGCTGGGTCGAGATTTCCCCTGATGGTCAGACCCACATCCCTGCTTGTGCCATCTCAGAAGCCATGGTCACCTCCTCCGCTCCCAGTCCAAAGCCCAGTGCCAATGTTCCCTGGCTGGGGCGCTGCACTCCAGGCTCCAAAACCAGTCGCTGCCTCCCAGTGACTTCTCCTCCTGTCAGCTGTGTCATTGTGCTGCCTGCCTGCGCTGGCTGGGCTTCCCCCGAGGTCACTTCAGGGGCCTAGGACTGCATCCCGTATTTGCACCATCTCAGAAAGCTGTGCTCAGCTCCCCTGTGCCCAGCCCAAAGCCCAGCACCAAGGTTTTCTGACTGGGATGCTGGCTTCAGGCTCTGAAAACAGTCGCTGCTTCCCCGTGGTTGCTCGTTCTCTCGTTAGCCGTGTCAGTGTGCAGCCTGCTTGCACTAGCTGAGTCTCTACTGAGGTTACCCCAGGGGGCTAGGGGTTAGGGCTGTGTCCTGTGCCTACCCCAACTCAGCAAGCTGCAATCAGTCCTGCCACTTGGCACCAGGGAACCGTGAGGGCTCAAGGCTGTGGAATGGGACATGGGTTCCAGAGGCGGTCGCTGCTTCAGGGTGCAGCTTTTTGCTCCCCTGTCACTCAGGTCAACTTTTAGATCTGTGTTTGATGGTCAGGGTTTGTAGATTGTCATGTATGTGATCGATTCACTTGTTTTTCTGAGTCTTTGTTGCAAGAGGGATCCGCAGTAGCTTCTACCTAGTCAGCCATCTTGGCCCCGCCTGTGTGATCGTAATTTTATGTTAAAGAAGTTTAGGATGGGAAGGTAACACCCTTACTAAGGTCACATCCCTGATCCAATGTAAAGGGTGGTTCCCTAGGGTGTGGCCTGCACAACTTTTTATCTTACAAGAGATAGAAGGAAAGGGAAGCAAGCAGAGAGGGGAGACCTCATACCACCAAGAAAGCAGTGGTGGGGTCCCTGTGTGGAGAAGCTCCTAGTCTGGGGGAAGATTAATGAGAAGGTTGACAGAGTGAGAGAAAGCCTTCCCCTGAAGCTGACACCTTGATTTTGGGCTCTTAGCCTACTTTACTGTTAAGAAACTAATTTCTCTTTGTTAAAGACATCCACTTTTGGTATTTCTGTTACAGCAGCACTAGATGACTGAGACAGTTGCCACTGGGTCAATTCCAACTCATGGTGATCCCACATATGTCAGAGTAGAACTGTGCTCCATAGGGTCTTCTTTCTTTCTTTTTTTTAATTTTCTTGTGCTTTAGGTAAAAGTTTACAGCACAAATTGGCTTCTCATTCAAAAATTTTTGTAGAAATTGTCTTGTAACTTTGTGATGGGGAGGAGGCTGAACCAACATAGCTATAGACAGAAGCACCATGCCATCCCTCTGAGCAAAGATCTGAAAAACTAAGTAAAACAGATACAAGCATCAACCCTGAAACCCTAAGCATCAAACAAAGGGATAAAGGACTCAACCAAGCACTGAATGGAATAAGAAACAGACAGAGAACAGAGAACTAGGACAGCTAAGGAGTGGAGGTCTCCTACCAGCTAATGTGGCATGGACTCACCATCTTGGACTTCAGCCACCAGAGGGTATGGGAAGGCAACTTCACGGAGCTCCCAACAGGAGACAGAGCACCTGGTAACCAAGGATACATGTTTTCCCATCCTCCACCTTTCTTCCCTCTGTACAGCCTCCACCACTTTCCAACAGGCCACAGTCAACCAACTTGACCTCATAGAAAACTCCACCCAACATCAGCAAAGTATACATTCTTTTCCAATACACATGGAACATGTTGCTTAAAAATCCCTGGGTAACAGAAGAAATCAGAGATGGAATAAAAAATTCCTAGAATCAAACAAGAATGGAAACACATAATACCAAAACTTTTGGGACACAGCAAAGGCAGTCCTCAGACGTCAGTTTATACCAATATACACATCAAAAAAGAAGAAAGAGAAAAATCAATACATTAGCTACACAACTCAGACAAATAGAGAACAACAAAAGAAGCCCATAGGCACCAGAAGAGAAGAAATAATAAACATCAGAGCAGAAATAAATGAAAGAAAGAATAGAGAAACAATAGAAAGAATCAACAAAACCAACAGTTGGTTCTTTGAAAGGATCAGCAAAATCAACAAACCACTGGCCATATGAACAAAAGAAAAAGAAAAGAGGACTTGAACAACTCAAACAAGAAATGAAATGTGGGCTATTACAACAGACCCTACTGAAATAAAAGGACCATAACAGAGTACTATGAAAAACTATATTCCATCAAATATAAAAACCTAGAGGAAATGGACAAATTTCTGGAAACATACTACCTACCTATCCAAATTAACACGAACTGAAGTTGAAGATCTGAACAGACCTATAACAATGGAAGAGATTGAAAAGGTAATTAAAAAAAACTTCCAAGAACCGCAACAAAAAAAGCCCTAGCCCAGAGGGCTTCACTGGAGTATTCTCCCAAACATTTAGAGAAGAGCTTACGCCAGTACTACTCAAACTATTTCAGAACATGAAAAGGAAGGGATACTTCCAAATTCATTCTGTGAAGTCAGCATAACCCTAATAGCAAAACCAGGCAAAGACACCATAACAACAACAACAAAATTACAGACCAATATCTCTCATGAATATAGATGCAAAAATTCCCCATGAAATACTAGAAAATAGAATTTAGCATCATATAAAAAAAGTACACCACAACCTAGTGGAATTCATACCAGGTGTGCAAGGATGTTTCAACACTAAAGAAACAATGTTATCCACCACATAAATAAAACAAAAGAAAAGAGTTACACGATCTTCTCAATCAATGCCGAAAAGGCATTCAACAAAGTCCAACACCTATTCCTGATAAAAACTATTAATAAAATAGGTATAGAGGGAAATTCCTTAACATAATCAAGGGCATCTATACAAAGCCAACAGCCAACATCAAGCTGAAAACAGTCCCCTTGAGAACAGGAACAAGACAAGTATGCCCTTTATCACACTCCTATATTTAACATTATGCTGAGTCCTAGCTAATGCAGTAAGGCAAGGAAATGAAATAAAAGGCACCCAAACCGGTAAGGAAGAAGTAAAACAGTCCCTATTTTCAGATGACATGACACTATATATAAAAACCTGAAAGACTCCATGAGAAGATTACCAGAGCTACTAGAAAGATTCAAGAGAGGAGAAGGAGACAAGATAAACACACAAAAATTAGTTGAGTTCCTATACACCAGTAAATAGAACTACGAAAAGGAAACCAGAAAAAAAATACCATTTACAATAGTTCCTAAAAACATAAAATACTTAGGAATAAATCTAACCAGGGATGTAAAAGACCTATCCAAAGAAAACTACAAAACACTACTGCAAGAAACCAAAAGGGACCTACATAAATGGAAAAACATACCATGCTTGTGGCTAGGTAGACTCAACATTGTGAAAGTAATCAATTCTACCCAAAGCAATCTACAAATAAAATGTAATCATAATCCAAATGCCAAAAAAAGTTCTTTAAAGAGATGGAAAAACTAATCATTAAGCTTATATGGAAAGGCAAGAGGCTTCAGATAAGTAAAGCACGATTGAAGAAGAAGAATAAAGTAGGAGGACTTGCACTACCCGACATCGGAATCTACTATACAACTGTGGTGGTCAAAACAGCCTGGTAATGGTATGACAGACACATTGACCAATGGAACAAAGTCGAGAATCTAGATGTAACTCCATACACCTATGGTCACCTGATTTTCGACAGAGACCCAAAGTCCATCGAATAGGGAAGAGACAGTCTTTTTAACAAATGGTGCTGGCAAAACTGGATGTCCATCTGTAAAAAAATGAAACAGGACCCATACCTGACACCATACACAAAAACTAATTCAAAATGAATCAAAGATCTAAATATAAAACCAAAAACTATAAAGATCATAGAAGAAAGAATAGGGTCAATACTAGAGGTCCTAATACACAGTGTAAACACGATACAAACCATAACTGACAATACACAAACTCCAGAAGATAAGCTAGATAGCTGGAATCTTCTAAAAATTAAAAACATATGCTCATCCAAAGACTTCACCAAAAGATTAAAAAGAGAACCTACACACTGGGAAAAAAAATTTGGCTATTACAAATCTGACAAAGGTCTAATCTCTAAAATCTACAAGAAAATCCAACACCTCTACAACAAAAAGACAATAATACAATTAAAAAATGGGCAAAGGATATGAACAGACACTTCACCAAAGAAGACATTCAGGCGGCTAACAGATACATGAGGAAATGCTCGCGATCACTAGCCATTAGAGAAATGCAAATCAAAACCACTGTGAGATACCATGTCACCCCGACATTACTAGCACGAATAAAAAAAACAGAAAATAAATGTTGGAGAGGCTATGGGGAGATTGGAACTCTTATGCACTGCTGGTGGGAATATAAAATGGTACAACCATTTTGGAAAATGATATGGCTCTTGCTTAAAAAGCTAGAAATAGAAATACCGTAGGATCCAGCAATTCTGCTCCTAAGAATATACCCTAGAGAAATAAGAACCATCATAGGCATAGACATACGCACACCCATGTTCATTGCAACATTATCCACAATAGCAAAACGATGGAAACAACCTAGATGCCCATCAAAAAGTGAATGGATAAACAAACTGAGGTACATACAAACAATGGAATACTATGCAACAATAAAGAACAATGGTGAATCTGTGAAACATCTCACAACATCGATGAATCTGGAGGGCATTATGTTGACTAAAATAAGTCTATCACTAAAGGATAAATATTGTATGAGACCACTATTATAAAAACTCATGAAAAGGCTTACACATAGAAACAAACTATTCTTGATTGTTAGGAGGGAGGGGAGGGGTAGGGAGGGAAAAATGCTAACTAGACAATAGATAACTGTGGTGAAGGGTAAGACAGTACAGAATACTGGGGAAGTCAGCACAACTTGACCAAGGTGAGGCCATGGAAGCTTCATAGACACACTCAAATTCATGAGGGACCGAGTTACTAGGCTGATGGCTAGGGACTATGGTCTCAGGGAACATCTAGTGCAATTGGCATAACATAGTTTATAGAGAAAACGTTCTATATTCTACTTTGGTGAGTAGTGTCTGGGGTCTTAAAAGCCTGTGAACGGCCATCTAAGATACTCCACTGGTCCCACCCCATCTGGAGCAGGGGAGAATGAAGAAAACCAAAGATACATGGGAAATATTAGTCCAAAGCACTAATGGACAACAGCTACCACAGCCCCTACTAGACTGAGTGCAGCACAACTGGATGGTACCTGACTACCACCACTGCACCACTGACTGCTCTGACAGGAATCAAAATAGAGGGTCCTAGACAAGCTGGAGAAAATTGTAGAACAAAATTCCAACTCAGAAAAAAAGACCAGACTTATTGGTCTGACAGAGACTGGAAAGACTCTGAGAGTATGGCCCTCGGGCACCCTTTTAACTCAATACTGATGTCATTCCTGAGGTTCACTCTTCAGCTAAAGATTAGACAGGCCCATAAAACAAAACGAGACTAAATGGAATCACCAGCCTTGGGCCAAGGATGAGAAAGCAGGAGGGGACAGGAAAGTTGGTAATAGGGAACCCAAGTTCAAGAAGGGGAGAATGTTGAAATGTCGTGGGTTTGTCAAACAATGTCCCAAAACAACACGTGTATTAGTTTGTTTAATGAGAAACTAATTTGCTCTGTAAACCTTCACCTAAAGTACAATTAAAAAAAGAAACTTATTTTCTCACAGTTCGGGTGGCCAGAAGTCTGAATTCAGGGTGTGGTCCTAGGGGAAGGCTCTTTTTTGTCTCTTTCAGCTTCTAGTAGCTGCCAGCAATCCTTGGCATTCCTGGATTTGTAGATGGATCTGCCATGTGTGTCCATGTTCATGTGTTGTCTCCCCCTCTGTGTATATCCCTGTATCTCTTCTGTTCTTTTTATAATTCAGAATGATTAGGTTTATGACTCACTCTACACCTGCATAACATCATTAATAAACAAAAGAAAAACCTATTCCAAACAGGATTACATCCACTGGTACAAGGGCCAGGAATTTAACGTATATTTTGAGGACTCAATTCAACCCATAATAGATCTTATTTCCATTTCTAATGTTAAATGTGTTCTAATGTTAAACCTCTAGCATGCTCCATCTATGGTGGATTTGGATGGAATAACAGGTAGAAGGGGGCAGAGATGTCTGTGCAGTAGGAATATGGGGATTATAAATTGGCTGTTGTTTATGTCATAGAAGCTCTAAAGGAAGAAAATGACAGACTCAACTAAATCAGTTATCCACTCAGGGCATGATGAGAATGCTAGAAAGTATCCTTGGTAGCATTTAAAGACTCTCATCTCCTGCAGGCAGAGGGAAGGCCGCTTAAAATCAAGCCCAAGATTTCTTTGTAAGAGTGGCAGAGTTACAAAGGAGGCTGCATGCACAGTCCAGTAGGCCTCCTGTGCTGATCCTTGAGAGCTTTGAACTACCACATTCCTCTGAACCCTGTGTGCCCACAGAGAAGGGCTTCTTCCCCTTCCTAGAGGATTAGGCAAATGGGGGCTCCCGAGGATCATGCCTTGAAAGAGTAAACTTGTGCTTCTCAAGATCTGCTTCTGCTTTCCCTCATTCTTTCAAGACCATTAGTAAGAGTAAGATTCAGCATGGCTCACACAGAGAAGTGTTATCCCTACCATGAGAAGAAAGCAATTATTTCCCAAAAGATCTACAGGGCTTGGCTAATATGTACTGGAAAGGTTGAGAAATTCCTCTGTAGCCCAGGGTTGAGAGTTGGAGAGTTCTAGTCATAGAACTAGGTCCCATCGTATCAATGGGAGTGACAGAATCCCAGAATAATAGATGCAAGGTGGTAGTCCTTAACCATCAGAGCCAAAGTGGATTTAATTATCATAACAGCAGCAATGTTAGGATAGCAACTAGGAGGCGTAAGAAGTACAGAGCTCTGCCAAAGACTAATAGACCAAGGTATTGATAGGGACAGCTAGTTGTGGAGCCAACAAGTGTATATTGCTTTGCTCATATAACCGAAATAGACCTAGAGTAGGTAATCAGAATTCTGATGTCAGCTGCCAAATGAAAAACAATAATCCCTCATCCAGTTTCCAGATTTGAGCCAGTTCTAAGATTCCTTGAAGAAGAACACTACAAAGCTTCAACAAGAATATATAGTACAAATTTCCCCAGTCCTTCTCCAAAGGGACCTAAACTACAGATATACCTAAATATTTCAAGGGCTGTTGGATCCAGGGTTTGAGCTGACATGTATCAGAGAAACCAAAATTATCATGATGCCCTTGTTAAGGTGAATGTGTGAAAGCCAGGTGATAAATTGAGTCTTGACACAAGTCCATTCACAGATGACCACAGGGCCATCTAATTCACTCTGTAATCATGGTTTGTAATTGTTTAATTTGGTTCGATATACTTAGTAGCTAGGACAACCCTCACATTTGTTCCTGGCCTTCAGAGTAAGACCTATTGTAGTAAAAAAGATGAAATGGAAGTTACTGTAACTCCTCACAATTCCAGCCAACAGAGTAAATTAGAAGCAAAAACTCATCCCAGGTGAAATGGCATAAATAGTGCCACCTTCAAAGACTTAAAGGTTGCAGGGGCGGTGGTGCCATGTCTCCAGTTAATTCACTAGTATAGCCCTTGAAAAAAACAGATGGATTGTAGAGGATGGAGGTAAACCACTGTAAATCCAGCTAACACTATTCCCAATTGCTGATGCTGTGTTAGATGTGTTATCTTTAGTAAAATAGATCAGCACAAGCTTAGATACTTGGTATGTGGCTATTGATCTGGCAAATGCATTCTTTTCAATATTCATCAAAAGGGAAAATCAAAAGCCATTTGCATGCACCTGGGATGAGTGGCAGTATGCATTCATGGTTTTGCCCCAGGACTATGCTATCTTTCATCTCTGTCACAATGCAACCCACAGGGACTTCGACTGTTTGGGAATTCTGCAGAGTCACTGTATTGCTAATATCATTATCAGACTTGGTAGGCAAGTAATAGAAAGTACTATGGATGCCCTAGTAAGATAAATACATGCCAGCAGGCAGGAGTGAAACCTGTAAAGATTCAGGGGCTGCCTCATTGGTAACCATTTTAGAGATCCAGTGGTCCAGATGATGCTACTCCCTGTGTGATCTCTATGGATAGAAACACGGGCACACTTTGGAGCTTATTAAGAATTCAAATCCTTGGGCTTCGTCTTAGACTTACTGGATCGAAATTTCTGGGGGAGGTAGCCAGGAATATGAGTTTTATCAAGCTCTCCAGGTGATTCTTTTATCTGCTAAACTTTGTGAAGCAGTAGCCCAGGACCACGCTGTGACATGCCCCTCCAAAGAGAAAAATAATTGGACTCAATGCTTCCTGCCACGGAGAGACATAGCACTTGTTGGGATTTTTTTTTTTTTTTTTTTTTTATGCTGGAGATGAGAGACACCTCACTTAAGAACACTGCACTGACATATTTATCAAGTGACTGAGAAGGTTACCTCTTTTGATTCAGGCCAAGATAGAGAAAGGGCTCTGCAGATATCATCAATCTGCCTTGCCACTTAGGCCATATCATGGAGCAGATGCTAGAGATATCCATGGTATTCATCCTTATTAGGATTGATGCATATTCTGAGAGTGAGTTTTCCTTCCCTACTACAGTGCTTCAGCCAGCACCACTATTCAGGGGCTCATGGAATGTCTTATTTCCCAACATAAGATCCTGAATAATGTCGCCTTGAATCAAGGGACCCACTTTGAGGCAAAGGAATTTTGACAATGGGTATATGATCATGGGGCCCACTGGTTTATTATATTCTGCTTCAGCCAGAAGTGGCTGATCTGATAGAACATTGGAACGGCTGCTTAAAGATCAGTTTAAGGAAGATACCTTGAAGAGTTCAAGTGTTGTCCTTCAAGATGTTATATATACTTGGGCGCAGGAACCAAGGAGTGGAAGTAGGAATGGCTTTTCTCAACAGCACTCCCAGTGACCCAGCGCTTCCTGTGTCTTCTGGACTAGAAAAGTACTGATTACTAGTGCTGAGGGGATAGTTCCCCCAGGAGACATAGTAAGTATTCCACTGAAGCTAAAGCTATGGCTAATATATTGGTTATTTTGGGCTCCTCATGGCAGTAGATTAGACAAAGAGAGGATTCATTACACTGGCAAGAGTAATTGATCCTGATTATCATGAGGGGATAGAAGGCAGAAAGAATTCTTTGAGACTCAAGGGATTCACTGGGGCAACTTTTGGTGCTTTAATGCCTGGTAATGATCATGACTTGGGCAGTTGTGGCAGCTGAGGTTTTAAAAGGACCCAATAAATTTAAGATTCCTCAGGAACGTAGTGCTGGGTAAGGCTGAGGGTGCTGTCTTTTATCTGGAATAAAACGTTGAGGGAGGAGATGCTGAGTCAGAGCTAACCAGAGCAGCACATCAACTGTCCCACCAACCCTCTTGTTTTATGTCTGTTTTGAAAAATTATCATCACAACTTCCTTGAATAGGTAGTGCCAGGACAGAATGAACAAGAGGATGTGAGTGGTACCAGGAGTGAATTATAGCGGATACTTTTGTTTTCTAGCCCATGTCTTCTTGGCACTCAGTGTTTCAGTGGTGTTGGTCTACAACAAGCACTGGCAATTCTCCACCTAAGGGCTTATTCTGAACCCACTCATGGCAGGTCAGAGTATGGGGAGTCTTCACTGTCAGGAGCAGCCCTCACACAATGACAGGTAGGAGTTCTAGAATAAATACCCTTTTGCAATGGTGGTTCACTGATAGAATTCTCACCTTCCATGTGGGAGACCTGGCATGCTGCATTGAATTGTGTCCCCCCAAAATATTTGTCATAAATTCTAACCCCTATCCCAGTGCCGTCGAGTCGATTCCGACTCATATAACCCCTATATCAGTGGTTATAATCCCATTTGGGAATGGGTTTTCTTTGTTATGTTAATGAGACAGTATTAGAGCAGAATATGTCTTAAGTCAATCTCTTTTGAGATATAAAAGAGACTAAACAAGCAAGCAAGAGAAGCAGAGATGGGGGAAGAGAAATGCCAAGTCACATGAAGATTTCCCAGGAGCAGAAGCTAAAGAGACAAGGACTTTCCTGTAGAGCCGACAGAGAGAGAAAGCCTTCCCCTAGGTCTGGTACACTGAATTCAGACTTATAGCCTACTAAACTGTGAGAAAATAATTTTCTGTTTGTTAAAGCCACCCATTTGTCATATTTCTGTTAAAGAAGCACTACATAAGTAAGATAGAATTTGGTACTGAGAAGTGGGGGTGCTGCTCTAACAAATACCTACAATGTGGAAGTGGTTTTGGAATTGGGTAATGGGTGAAGGCTGAAAGAGATTTAAGGTGCCTAATAGTAAAAGTGGAAACCCTGGTGGCATAGTGGTTAAGTGCTAGGGCTGCAAACCAAGAGGTTGGCAGTTCCAATCCGCCAGATGCTCCTTGGAAACTCTATGGGACAGTTCTACTCTGTCCTACAGGGTTGCTATGAGTTGGAATCGACTCGATGGTGGTGGATTTGGGGTTTTGTTTTTTTTTTTGGTTTTAATAGTAAAAACCTAGATTGCCTTGAAGAGACTTTTGGTAGAATTATGGATGCCAAAGGCAATTCTGGTGACATCTCAGAAGGAAGTGAGGAGAGCTATGGAGAAGGTCTCTATTATCTTAAATAATACATATGGCACCATTAACAGAATGTTGCTAGACATATGGACATTAAATGTGCTTCTGGTGAGGATTTAAAATGATGAACATGTGACTGGACAGTGGAGGAAGGGCAATGTTTTTATTCAGTGGCAAAGAGCTTGTCTGAATTATATTCAAATGTTTGGTGGAAGGTAGAATTTGTAAGTGATGAATTTGGATGTTTGGCTGAGAAGATTTCCAAACAAGATCTTAAAAGGGTTGTGTGGCTTCTCCTTGCTGCTTATAGTAAAATACAAGAGAAAAGAGATGGACTTAAAAATGAACTGTGCAAAATGAAAACAAAACTTAAAGATTTGGAAAATTCTGTTGTACGAACTAAGGTCCTAGAATTTTCACCAATGATGCATAGCTCAAAATCTTTTGTTAAAGGCATTAAGCCTGTGATTGATGGATCTAACCACCTACCACAGCAGAAAACCCATCAGCTTAGACTAAAGAGGATAGAGGCAGGACAAAAGGAAAGAAAGCTTCCCTCCTCTTGGAATTCTACAGTTAGGAAACAGGCCAAAGGAGCTACATTTTTTGTTCTCCAAGAAAAGAAAAGGACCATTCCTGGAGTAATTCAGAGATCAGCAGAACTTTTAGGAGCACTGAAAGAATTGCTGCTTCAGTTTGAAAGGGTGGGGCCATGGCCTCCTAAGTTTCAAAGAGAAATCTTCACCAACTCGGTTCTGGAGTGTGGGGCTGCCGTTTACCTGTGTCTGGGGGATGCAACAGCTGTCCAAAGCTGGGGAAAGCAGGGCTTCATGCCTGACAGGCAGAAGGAAGGGCCCTGATGGAGCTGAGGGGGTGGGGTCAACACTCAGATGGACTAGGAAAATGGGAGCACCCAAAGCCAAGGGAGCAGAGTTGCCATCTCAATGAGCCAAAAAGGCAGAGCAGAACCCCAGGGCCGAGGGGCCTTCATCCAGGATCTAGAGACCATGACTAACACCTAGAATTTGGATGGCAGGACTCTTGACCAGATGGTCCCAAAGATCAGAGGATTATTGTCAAGCCTTGAGAGCTAATGTAAATTGTTCTGCTGCATTTGGACTTGCTTAGTTTTTAGTTAACCCTTCTTTCCGTCTAATTTTCCCGTGTATATTGGAAATGACTACCTTGTATCTGTTCCACCATTGTACTTTGGAAGCAGATAATTTATATTCTATATTCCACAGATGAAGAGGAACTTTTCCCCAGTATGGAATACACCTAACATCTCACTCATACTTAATTTAGATGATTCAGAAGATAAGATTTGGACTTGGAGTCAATTTAAGACTTCTGGAATGACGTGGTGGGGTGAGTGTGTTTTGCACATGGAAAGACATGGATTTTGGGGCAGAATGTTAAGGACTGAATGATGTCCCCCCAAAATATGTGCTATAAATCCTAACCTCTATGTCTCTGGTTATAATCCCATTTGGGAATGGATTGTCTTTGTTATGTTAATGAAGCAGGATTGTTGTTGTTACAGCTGCCGTAAAGTTAGTTCTGACTCATAGTGGCCCCGTGTACTTTGTTCTTCTTCAAAATAGCTTTAGCTATTTGGAACCTCTTTTCATCCCGTATAAAGTCGAGGATTGGTTTTGACAACATTACTTTTGTTTACTGCTTTATTTTAGTTAGTATTTTATGGGTTTCTTTTGGAGCCCTGGCGGCCCAGTGGTTAAGAGCCTGGCTGTTTACCAAAAGGTCAGCAGTTTGAATCTGGCAGCAGCTCCTTGGAAGCCCTATGGGGCAGTTCTACTCTGTCCCATAGAGTCACTGTGAGTTGAAATTGACTCAATGACAATAGGTTTGGTTTTTGGTTTTTAAAGGGTGGAATATTGTGGAATGAATTGTGTCCCCAAAAAATATTTGCTGTAAATTCTAACCTCTATACCTGTGCTTGAAAACCCTGGTGGTGTAGCGTTAAGTGCTATGGCTGCTAACCAAGGGGTCGGCAGTTCAAATCTGCCAGGAGCTCCTTGGAAACTCTATGGGGCAGTTCTACTCTGTCCTATAGGGTCGCTATGAGTTGGAATCGACTCTACGGCACTGGGTTTGGTTTTTTTGGTTTATACCTGTGGTTATATTCCCATTTGGGAATAGGTTTTCTTTGTTATGTTAATGAGACAGTATTAGAGTAGGATATGTCTTAAGTCAATCTCTTTTGAGATATAAAAGAGATTAAACAAGCAAGTGAGAAAGCAGAGATAGAGCAAGAGAGATGCCAAGCCACATGAAGATCGTCCAGGAGCAGAAGCTCAAGAGACAAGGACCTTCCTCTAGAGCCAACAGAGAGAGAAAGCCTTCTCCTAGAGCTGGCACCCTGAGTTTGGACTTCTAGCCTACTAAACTGTGAGAAAATAAATTTCTGTTTGTTAAATCCACCCATTTGTGGTATATCTGTTATAGAAGAACTAGATAACAAAGACACCTGGGTTCAATTTCCCACCAATGCACTTATGTGCAGCCACCACCTGTCTGTCCGTGGAGGGTTATGTGTTGCTCTGATGCTGAACAGGTTTCAGTGACGGTTCCAGGCTAAGAAGGACTAGGAAGAAAGGCCTGGCAATATATTTCTGAAAATCAGCCAATGAAAACCCTATGGATCACAATGGTCCAGTCACAACTGGTCGTGGGGATGGCACAGGACCAGACAGTGTTTCTTTCTATTGTGAACAGGGTCACCAAGAGTTGGGGGCAGACTCAATGGCACCTAACAACAATACCTTCCTTTCTCCTAGGTGGCACGATTCTGAGGCATGTTCCATACCATCTCCCAGACATCCCAAGTGGGATAGAGTCTTTGTTGCCCACACCAGTAATCTGCTCATTAGTGACCCTGTATTCATTTCTTCCTCTTTCTTATCTCACACCCCTCCTTAGCAGTACTTTCTGGGACCATCTGCCAAATAGACTACTTCTACTGAAGCCTTTGTCTCAGAATCTGATTCTGGGAGAACTCACCCTAAGATACATACCCTGTAAATGTTTCCTTGGAGAAAATTTCATAAAGATGATGTTCATCTCAGAATTATTTAATATTTAAAATTTAGATATGTATCCACTCAAAGTTCAAAATAACAGAGTTCAAAATCATTTTTATCATAGCCTATCAGCCAGAACAGTAGACTGAGCACTATGACATGTTTTCCCAATAAGTGCTAAGAAGAGATTCTAGTTCATCTCAAGTTGAATGTTGGTTACCAATATCTCTGGGCCACTTATCTCTCTTTCTGCCACTGTTTTATGTTACAACAAATGGCTTTGATCCATAATGGCTGACAAAAGGCGTGCAAGAAAGAGGATCAGCTGTGTCTCAGAAGTGCTAAGAGGAGCATCATAGTGTATGTTTTTTGCCAATATTAAGGTGGCTTCAGGTGCCTTAAGGAAATAGAGGGGACAACAGAGTAGTGTTAATTTCAACAGGAAATTCAAGGCTTTGACATTTTGAAGGTATTATAAACATCACTGTAGACTGCAAGAATGGAGAGCCAGAGGCATATCCTGACTTCAGGAAATGTGAAAGGAGAGGAAAAGATGTTGCTAGTAGACTGAATACCAGGCGCACATTTTCTAAGCGCATATGCTAGGATGATTCCAAGTAGTAACAACGAAGTCAGGACTTCTTTTTCCAGAAAAATGCCCCCTGCACTAAATTGAGTGTGTGTGTGTGTGTGTTCATTCATAATAGTATTCTATGTCTATATATGCTGACATGGAAAGAGGTCCAAGATAAGGTTTACATGTGTATTAACGAGTCCTTGGGTCATGCAAATGGTTAACACGCTCAGCTGCTAACAAAAAGTTTGGAGGTTCAAGCCCACCCAGAGGAATCTCAGAAAAAAGCCCTGGTGATCTATTTCTGAAAAATCAGCCATTGAAAATCCTGTGAATCACAGTTCTATGTTGTCACTCGTGGGGTTGCCATGAGTGGGGGTCAACCCAACGGCAACTGGTTTACATGCATATTAAAAATATATTTTGTTAAAATAATTATTATTTCTATATACAATGAATATATAAAGAGGAAAGTTAAAATGCATAATGAACATATCAGTTAAAATGCTGTCTTCTTATATATCTTTGAGTAGTTTGAATTTTTTACAATGAGTGCATATTTTCCTATAATCAGAAGAAGAAAAGTTTCTGCCCATCTTTGCTCCTTGAAGCTATCTGAAGACAACAAAGAGAATGAGAAGCAGAACATAACATTCCATGTCAATGAAACTAAGAAACACTCACAGGTTCAGACCACAATTTATGGAGAAGGACTCACACACACAGTGAAAATTGGACCAGGGTGAGGGACGAAGGTGAGAGAGGACTCCTGCTGCTGAAGGTTTTGGATGGTGTAAACAGAGACCCTCGGTGGAGGCCTGCATGTTGCTATGATGCTGAACAGGTTTTAGTGGAGCTTGCAGACTAAGACAGACTAGGAACAAAAGCCTGGCAATGTACTTCTAAAATCAGCCAGTGGAACCCTATGGAGCACAACGATCTAATGGACAACCCACTATGGATGGGGAGGGAGATGGTGTATGACTGGGCAACATTGAAAACCCAGTGAATCACAGTTCTTTGCTGTCGCTCATGGGGTTGCCGTGAGTCAGGGTCAACCCAACGGCAAGCTGGTTTACATGTGTCTTAAAAATATATTTTGTTAAAAATAATTATTATTTCTATTACAAGGAAGCTGTGTGTTATAAGTTCATTATGGACTCTTTGTCATATGAGCTGATTCTGGAAGAATGAACTCTATTTCAATTTAAAAAAAAGATTCTAAAGAAAAACAAAAACAAATGTGGGTGGGAAGAGGAAAGGAATCTAGCAAAGGACACACCTCAGAAATATTATGCCACAAGCAAGTGAAAATATGACCAGAGTTCCATATGAAATAAAAGATATAAAGTTCTACATGAACTAAAACTCAAAGAAGAGGTACAAGGGCTCAAAACAAGTGATTGACAATAAAAGGAGATGAAAAGTGTGTCAGCAAAGCTCATGAAATAAATGGAAAAGAAAAATCAAACCATTTTAAAATTGAAGGTAACACAAGAAGCAGTAAAAAGGAGTCCCTGGGTGGTGCAAACACTTAATGTGCTCAGCTGCTAACTGAAAGGTTGGAGGCTCGAGTCCACCCAGAGGCACCTGAAAAGAAAGGTCTGGTGATCTACTTCCAAAAAACCAGCCACTGAAAACCCTGTGGAGCACAGTTCTACCCTGACATACACGGGGTTGCCAGGAGTTGGAATTGACTTACCTGCAAACATTTTTTTTTTTTTAATGCAGAAACAGCCAGGAATATAGAGGATGGGTTGGAGAAAATGGAGCAAAAATGGATTTGAAAAGAATAAAAAGTTTAAAAGAAAGAAGCTGAAAAATGATAAAAATTAAAAAAAACAAATAGACCTGGAAAGCTATTCAAAGATATGATGTTGAATCTATGGACAATCCCTGCCCCACCCCCACCCTCTAATGAAGACGAAAGGAGATTAATGAATTACTACTAACACCAGAAATTATCCATAAAAGGTAGAGGAGTTTAATGAAGAATTCTGGCTAAGAAAGACTGCTACTTAGACATCCTATATTAGGTATCTATTGAAGCATAACGAATTACCCCAAAACTTAGTGGTGTGAAACGACGCATTTATTACCTCACAGATTCTGTGGGTCAGGCACCCAAGGATGCTTTTGCTGGGTCCTCTAGCTCAGGGTCTCTCATGATGCTGTAACCATCGCTGTTGGCTGGAGGCCATCCTCAGATCCTGGCCATGTGGGCCTCACCGTGTGACAGCGCACAATATATCTGGTTTGTCTCAGAGCCAGAATTGCCAGATAAAATACAAGATGCTCAATTATTTGAATTTCAGACCAACATTGTATTTATTTCCTAAGGTTGTGGTAACAAATTTCCTCAAACTGGGTGAGTTATAAGAATAGAAATTTATTGTCTTACAGTGCTGGTGGCTATGAGTCTGAATTTAGGGTGTCAGGAGGACCATCTTCTCTCTGCAGGCTCTATAGGAAGATCCTTTCTTGTCTCTTTCAGCTTCTTGTAGTCCTGGGTGTTCCTTAGCTTGCAGCTGCAGCATAATTCCATCATCATGTGGCTATTTTCCTTCTGTCTCTCTTCTCTTTTATAAGGGCACTGCTATGATTGAATTAAGACTCAGTCTACACCAGTATGACCTCATGTTAACTGATAACATCTTTCAAGACCCTATTTCCAAACAAGGTCATGTTCACGAGTAACAGGAGCTAGCGCTCCATCATATCTTTTTGGAGGACATAATTTAATCCATAACAGACATAAAATGGACACCCTGGTGGAGTAGTAGTTAAGTCCTATGGCTGCTAACCAAGAGATCAGCAGTTCGAATCCTCCAGGTGCTCCTTGGAACTCTATGGGGCAGTTCTACTCTGTCCTATAGGGTCGCTATGAGTCGGAATTGACTCGAGGGCAGTGGGATTGGCTTTTGGTTTAGACATAAAATAACTTTGTATTATGCACATGCCCCAATATTGCATGAGACATATTTACACTAAAAGGTTATTTGCCGTTTATCTGAAATTCAAATTTACCTGGCTATCCTTTATTTTTATTTGTTAAATCTGGCAACCCAACTTAAGGTGAGCCAGGGAGAGAATGAGAGAGGAGGAGGAGGAGAGAAACTGCAGTCTTTTTGTACTCTAATACTGGTAGTGACATCCCCATTACTTTTTTTTTAAATTGTGGTGAAAATATACACAACAAAACATTCACTAATTCAACAATTTCTGCATGTATAATTCAGTGACATTAATTACATCCTTCATGTTGTGCAATCATTATTGTTATCCTTTTCCATATTACTCCACAGCTGAAGATGGCAAACTAGTCCGACCCACTAAGCCACCCTGTTACAAAAAATATCCAAAAAAACAAGTAAAACAGATACAGATGTCAATGCTGGATCCCTGACCCTTAAATAAAGAGATAATGATAGTTCAGAAGTCACAGGGAGGAGAAGAAACTTATAGAAAATGGGGAAGGAATACGGAGCAGAGGTTCCCAGACAAAAAAACAAACAGCATGACTCAGCATGGTCATCTTGGAATAAAATCAACAACCCTGCACACAGAAGGGCACCTCCATGGAATTTCCAATAGGAGATAGAGATATGGCACAGGCACAGCTGGGGCTAAGTAAGAACACGTTTACTGACTGCAAGTCAAGCAAGAGCCTAGACTCTCTCACCCAGTAACCATAGGATTATGCTCCTACAACCCCCATCCTTTTGGTGAACAGCAGCTATAATCACTCCACCCTGGCAACTGTGACTGCTGGGATTCAGAGTACCAACCCACCCTATTGCCCTCCTCCATATAGCATCCTCTGCCCTTGTCTTCACCATCCCCTCCTACCTCTCTCCTCTGGCCCCAAAGGCCGTGGCCCTGAGGGGACCTGACCCAGACCCCAGGCCCCCCTCCACCACTGGGGACCCCCACCTGCTGACCACTAGAGCCCCACACCAGCCCCCCCGCCAATTCATGCTGCAAACAAATGACCTAGCTTCACCCTTCCCCACTGCTGTACCTGCCTTGCTGCACCATAGGTGAGCAAACAGCCCTGCACAGACAAGGTGGTGAAAACTAACATGCCCACAGATGAACAAACAACAAAACACACCCAGCCTGCCTGCATAGACATAACCAAATAATACAAAAAGTCAGTATGAAACAAACAAACAAATTAATTAAAACCTGAATATCTAGGAGACAGCAGAAAATATCAAAATGTATGTGGATCATAACGAATTATGGATACCATTATAAAGAATGGGAAATCCAGTACACTTAATTGTGCTCATGGGGAACCTGTACATAGACCAAGAGGCAGTCCTTCGAACAGAGCAAGGGGATACTGCATGGCTTAAAATCAAGAACAGTGAACGTTAGGGTTGTATCCTTTCACCATACTTATTTAATCTGTATGCTGAGTAAATAATCAGAGAAGCTGGACTATTTGAAGAAGAACATGGCATCAGGATTGATGGAAAGCTCATTAACAGCCTGCACTATGAAGATGATGCAGCCTTGCTTGCTGAAAGCGAAGAGGACTTGAAGCGCTTACTGATGAAGATCAAATGCTACAGCCTTCAGTATGGATTACACATCAACATAAAGAAAACAAAAATCCTCACAACTGGGCAAATAAACAGCGTTGTGATAAATGGAAAAAAAAAAATAGATGTCAAGAATTTCATTTTATGAGCAGCTCCTGTCCAAAGGCAAGATGAGAAGGCAGAGGGGGACAGGAGCTGGTTGAATGGACACAGGAAATCCAGGGTGGAAAGGAGGAGTGTGCTGTCATATTATAGGGAGAGAAACTAGGGTCACCTAACAATGTGTGTATAAATTTTTGTATGAGAAACTAACTTGAACTGTAAACTAAAAAAAAAAAAAAACCTAAAGCACAGCTAAATACATACATATATATATATATATATAAAAGAATTTCATTTTGGGAAGCAGAGACAACATGGCACTATAGACAGAAGTATCATGCTGTCCTTCTGCAGCAAAGACCTGAAAAGCTAAGTAAAACAGATACAAATGTCAATCCTGGAACCCTAAGCATCAAATGAAAGAATAAAGAACCTGATCAAGCAGTGAATGGAATAAGAAACTGCCAGAGAACAGAGAACAAGGAGAGCTACTGGGTGGAGGTTCCTTACCAGCTAATGTGGCACAGATTTGCCATCTTCCACTACAGCCACCAAGGAACACACACAGGGAGTACGGGAAGGCAACTTCATGGAGCTCCTAACAGGAGACAGAGCACCCAGTAACCAGGGATACATATTTTCACACCCACCACCTTTCTACCATGTACAAGGCCTCAACCACTTTCCAACAGGCAAAGATTGCTTGGCTGGAGAGACACCAGCTCACTGCTGCCCGGGTCTGTCCTACACCCTTAGGCTAGCCTCTTCAGTGCCATTTTTTTGTTATTGCCTTTTTAGCTTTTTTGTTGCGTCTCTCTCTCTCCCTTCCTTCCTTTCCTTTCTCTCACCTTGCTAGCCCCATGTGCTGTCTCTTCTGTTCTTGGTGGGCTGTGCCACACCACTCAGCTAGAGAGCCACCAGCAGGTGGCCACCCCGGGTCTGCACTGCCTCTGTTGGCAGGCTCCTTCAGAGCCATTTATTTTATTTTATTTTTCCAGCTTCTCTCTTCCTTCCTTCCTTTCCTTTCTCCCACCCACCTATCCCCTTGTGAAATCCTTGTCCATTCTTGGCGGGCTGTGCCACACCACTGTGCTAGACAGCCACTGGTGCACAGCCATCCCGAGTCCATGCTGCAACCCTCCAGCAGGATACCTCAGTGCCTATTGTTTTTTCTTTTCTTTCCAGTTTCTTCTCTCTCTCTCCCTTCCTTTCTTTCATTTCTCCCACCCATCTAGCCCCATGAGCGGCCCCCACCACTTCTCAATGGGCAATGTTGCTCTGCTCGGTGGAAGAGCCACTGGTGCACGGCCCCCCTGGATCCAGGCCACTCCTGAGGGCTGGCTCCTTCGGTGCCATATTTTTTCTTTGTTGTTGTTTTTTCTGTTTGTTTCTTCTCTCTCTATCCCCTTCTTTCCTTTTCCTTCTTCCATTCACCTGGCCCTGTGTGCTTTCCCCACCCATCCTATATAGGCCTTGCTGCAGTGCTTGGCTGGGGATCCACCAACACATGGCCTCCCAGGTTCCACATTAACCATATGAGCAGGTTTACTCAGCACCATATTTTTTGGTTTGTTTGCTTTGTTCTTTTTTTCTTCTTCTTCTTTTTTTCTGTTTCTTTCACTCCTTTCCTTCCTTTTCTTTGTCCCACCCACCTAGCCTTGTGCACCACAACTGCCCCTTCTTGAAAGTGTGTGCTGCACTACTTGGCCGGAAAGTCACTGGCTTGTGGCCTCTCCAGGTCTGTGCCACTGTCACTGACCAGCTCCATCAGCACCATTTTATTTATTTACTCTTTCTTTTTTTTTTTTCTTTCTCTCCCTTCCTTCCTTTGCCTTCTCCCACCCACCTAGCCCCATGTGCCATCCCCCCTTCCTGGTGGGCTGTGCTGTACTTGGCTAAAGAAACTCTAGCACACGGCCTTCCCAGGTCTGTGCCACTACCACAGGCCAGCTCCCTCAATACCATATTTTTTATTTTTCTTAATCTGTCCCCTTCTCCCTTTTCCTTCTCCATTCCACCTAAGCCCTACACTGCCTCTGCATCTTCTTAATGGGCCATGCCATACCACCTGGCGAGACAGATATCAGCTCAATACACTCCAATTTCACCTCACCCCACAGGCCAACACCCCCATCACCATATTTATTTATTGTTGTTTTCTACTTTTTTTTGTTTGTTGGTTTCTTCTCTCTTTTCCTTCTTTCCTTTCCTTCCTCCTGCCCACTTAGCCTGTGCACTGCCCATTTCCCTTTTCATCAGGCCAAACCACACAAAAAAAAGGCAAAACAATAAGACTAAGCTCTGATTACTCACAGAAAACATGCAGGCAAGAAGGCAATGGGATGACATATATAAAACCTTGAAAGAAAAAAATTGCCAACCAAGAATGATATATCCTGCAAAACTCTCAGATATTATGGCGAAATTAGGACATTTCCAGATAATCAGAAATTAAGAGAATACGTAAAAACCAAACCAAAATTACAAGAATTATTAATGGGAGTGTCCTTCAATTAGGGAACCAACAAATTCAGACAACAATCTGAATCTCGGACATAAGACAGCATCAGCCAGATACCAACATAGGTAATTGAACTCTCAAGGATAAAGTAAAACTAACAGATTTACAACAGGTAATCAGAGAGGTCAATCTGTAAATGACAACAAAGTCATAACAATATAAGAGGAATAAAGGGTATAAGTATAGAACTTTCTAATGGAAAGGAAGTTAAGGCAATAACTTAAGTAATAAAAGATTGGTTTAAACTTAGGAAGATCAGGGTAAATTTCAAGGTAACCACAAAGAAAGTTAACAAACCTACTCATCAAAATAAACAAGAAAAACGTAATCTCAGTAAACACAAAATCTGCAAAAAATGAAAGAAAATATCCACAAACAAAAGGAATTCAGCACAGAAGAGTAAGGGAAATAAGGAAAATGTCAGCAACACTCAAAAATAAACACTACAAAACAACAGCAATAAACTCACACCTAAATTTAAAAAAAAAAATCAATAGTCACACTGAATGTAAATGCACGGGACCCATCAATAGGGTGTCTACAAGAGACACACGTTAGAAAAAAAGACATAAATGTATTAAAAATCAAAGGATGGGAAAAAATACATCAAGCAAACATCAACCAAAAAAGACCAGGAGTGTCAATACTAAGCTCAGATAAAAGAGACTTTAAAACAAAATTCACTATAAAAGACAAGGAAGGACATTATATAATGATTAAAATACAATCCACCATGAGGACATAACAATAATAAATACGTGGGTACCCAATGACTGGATCCAAAATATATAAAACAAATTCTAACAGCACTGAAAAGAGAAATTGACAGTTCCACAATAATAGTAGGAGAATTCAACATACCACTCTGGGTAAAGGACAGAACATCTAGAAAGAAACTCAACAAAAATACCAAATATCTAAAGGCAGCTATCAATCAACTTGACCTCATAGACATATATAGAACACTCCACCCAACAGCAGCAAAGTACTCATTCTTTTTCAACATACATGTAACGTTCTCCATAATAGAATGCATCTTAGAACACAAAGCAACCCTCAACAAAATCCAAAATATTGAGATAATACAAATCATCTTCTCTGATCACAACACCATCAAAGTAGAAATTAACAGGAAGAGCAAGGAAAAAACTAAAATACATGGAAACTGAATATTACCTTGCTTAAAAAACACTTGGTAATAGAATAAATCAAAGATAGAGTTAAAAAATTCCTAGAATCAAACAAGAATGAAAACACGTTATACCAAAACCTATGGGACACAGCAAAGGCAGTGCTCAGAAGTCAATTTATAGCAATAGATACACACATCAAACTGAGTAGAAATGGACGAAATCAAAACATTAGCTACACAACTCAAACAAATAGAAAGAGAACAGCAAAAGAAGCCCACAGCCACCAGAAGAAAGGAAATAATAAAGATCAGAGCAGAAATAAATGAAATAGAGAATAGAGAAACAGAGGAAAGAATTGACAAAACAAAAAGTTGTTTCTTTGAAAAGATCAACAAAATTGACGAACCATTGGCCAAACTGGAAAAAAAAAAAAAAGGCGAGGATGCAAATAGCCCAAATACGAAATGAAATAGGGGACATTAAAACAGACCCAACTGAAATAACAATGATCATAACAGAGTACTACAAAAAACTATACCCCAACAAATTTGAAAACCTAGAGGAAATGGACAAACTTCTAGAACACACTACCTACCTAAACTAATACAAAATGAGGTTGACAATCTAAACAGACCCATAACAAGGGAAGAAATAGAAAAGATTATTAAAAAAAAAAAAATTCCGAACAGAAAAACATCTGGTCCAAATGGCTTCACTGGAGAATTCTACCAAACATTCAGAGAAGAGTTTGCACCAGAACTACTCAATTTCAGAACGAAAAAGGAAGGGATAGTTCCAAATTCATTCTATGAATGCAGCATTACTCTGATACCAAAACCAGGTAAAGACACCACAAAAAAAATGAAATTACAGACCAATATCTCTAATGAATATACATGCAAAAATTGTCAACCAAATTCTAGCCAATAGAATTCAACATCATATTAAAAAAAAAAAAAATACACCATGACCAAATGGGATTCATACCAGTTCTGCAAGGTTGGTTCAACATTAGAAAATCAATCAGTGCATCTACCACATAAATAAAATAAAAGAAGCACACGGTCATCTCAATCAACACAGAAAAGGCATTCGAGATAGTCCAACAGCCATTCCTGCTAAAAACTCTCAGTAAAATCGCCATAGAAAAGAAATTCCTGAACATAATAAAGGGCATCTATACAAAACCAAGGAAACCCTGGTGGCATAGTAGTTAAGTGCTACGGCTGCTAACCAAAGGGTTAGCAGTTCAAATTTGCCAGGTGCTTCTTGGAAACTCTGTGGGGCAGTTCTACTCTGTCCTATAGGGTCACTATGAGTCAGAATCAACTCAACCGCACTGGGTTTGGTTTTGGTATACAAAACCAACAGCCAACATCATCCTCAAAGGAGAAAAGCTGAAAACATCACCCCGAGAACAGGAACAAGACAAGGACAGCCTTTATCACCACTCCTATTTAACACTGTGCTGGAACTCCTAGCTAGAGCAATAAGGCAAAAAAAAAAAAAAGATAAAGTGCATCCAAATTGGCAAGGAAGAAGTAAAACAGTGTGTATTTGCAGATGATATGATCCTATACATAGAATACAGAGGACTCCAAAAGAAAACTATAGGAACTAATAGAAATATTCAGCAGAATAGCAGGATCCGAGATAAACATACAAAAACTAGTTGAGTTCCTATACACCAATCAAGAGACCTGTGAAAAAGAAATCAAGAAAGCAATATGATTTATAATAGGCCCTAAAAAAATGAAATACTTAGGAATAATCTAACCAGGGACATAAAAGACCTAAACAAAGAAAACTACAAAACACTACTGAAAGAAACCAAATGAGACCCAAATAAATGGAAAAACATACCATGCTCATGAATAGGTAGAATTAACATTCTGAAAACGCCAATTCTACCTAAAGCCATCTACAAATACAATGCAATCCCAATCTAAATACCAATAGCATTCTTTAACGAGATGGAAAAGCTAATCATTAACTTTATATGGAAAGGGAAGAGGCCCCAGATAAGTAAAGCACTATTGAAGAAGAAGAAGAAAGTGGGAAGACTTGCACTACCTGATCTCAGAGCCTACTATAAAGCTGTGGTAGTCAAAACAGCCCTGTACTGGTACAACAACAGAATCAATGACCAATGGAACAGAATCAAGAATTCAGATGTAAATCCATCCACCTACTGTCACCTGATCTTCACCCAAAGTCCATCAAATGGGGAAAAAAGTCTTTTTAACAAATGGTGCTAGCAAAATTGGATGTCCATCTGTAAAAATATGGAACAGGGCCCATACCTCACACCACACACAAAAACAAAGTCAAAGTGGATCAAAGACCTAAATATAAAACTATAAAGATCATAGACGAAAAAATAGGGTCAATGGTAGAGGCCCTAATACATGGCATAAACAGGACACAAACCATAACTAACAATACACAAACACTAGAAGATAAGATAGTTAACTGCGATCTTTTAAAATTAAACTCGCTTATCAAAAGACTTCACCAAAAGGTTAAAAGAGAACCTACAGACTGGGAAAAAATTTTTCGCTATGACAAATCCAACAAAGGTCTAATCTCTAAAATCAATAGGGAAATCCAACGCCTCTATAACAAAAAGACAAGTAATAAAATTAAAAAATGGACAAAGGATATGAACAGACACTTCACCAAAGAAGATATTCTGGAGCTAACACATGAGGAAATGCTCGCCATCTCTGGGCATTAGAGAAATACAAATCTAAACTACAATGAGATACCCTCTCACCCAGACATTACTGGCACAATTCAAACAAACAGAAAATAACAAATGTTGGAGGAGCTGCAGGGAGCTGTGGGAATGTAAAATGGCACAACCATTTTGGAAGACAATATGGTGCTTCCTTTAAAAGCCAGAAATAGAAATACCATGTGATCCAGCAATCCCACTCCTAGGAATATATCCCAAAGAAATAAGAGCTGTCACACAAATAGATGTATGCACACCCATGTTCATTGCAGCATTATTCACAATAGCAAAAAAATGGAAACAACCTAAGTGCCCGTCAACAGATGAATCGATAAACTATGGTAAATAAACACAATGGAATACTACACAATAACAAAGAACAATGATGAATCTGCAAAATATCTAACAACATGGATGAATCAAGAGGGCATTATGTCAAGTGAAATAAGTCAGTCATAAAGGGTAAAATACTATATGAGATCACTATTATAAAAACTCATGAACAGGTTTACACGTAGAAAGAAACAATTTCTGATGGTTACGAGGGAGGAGAGGAGTGGGAAAGGAAAAATGCTAACTAGACAATAGATAAGCGGTAACTGTGATGAAGGGTAAGACAGTACACAATACTTGGGAAGTCAGCACAACTTGACAAAGGCAAAGTCATGGAAGCTCATAGACACATCCAAACTCCCTGAGGGACTGAATTATTGGGTTAAGGGCTGGGGACTATGGTCTCGGGAGACGTCTAACTCAATTGGCAAAACATAGTTTATAAAGAAAATGTTCTATATCCTACTTCCGTGAGAAGCATCTGGGATCTTAAAAGCTTGTGAGCAACTGATGAAGAAGACGCCGCAGTGGTCTCACTCCATCTGAAGCAAGTTGAGAAAGAAGAAAACCAAAGACAAAAGGAAAAGATTAGTCCAAAGAACTAATGGACCACAACTACCACAGCCTCCACCAGACTGAGTCCAGCACAACTAGATGGTGCCTTGCTACCACCATGGACTGCTCTGACAAGGATCACAATACAGGGTCCTGGACAGAGCTGTAGAAAAATGTAGAGCAAAATTCTAACTCACAAAGAAGGTTCAGACTTACTGGTCTGACAGACACTGAAAAAAACCCGAGAGTATGACCCTGGGCACTCTTCTCACTCAGTACTGAAGTCACTTCTGAGTTTTACCCTTTAGCCAGAGACTAGACAGGCCAATAAAACAAAACAAGACTAAATGGACACACCAACCCTGGGACAAGGACAAGAAAGTGGGAGGGGACAGGAAAGCTGGTAATGGGGAACCCACAATTCAGAAGGGGAGAGCATTGACATGTTGTGGGGTTGGCAACTAATGTCCCAAAACAATGTGTGTATTGTTTAATGAGAAACTAATTTGCTCTGTAAACCTTCATCTAAAGTACAATTAAAAAAAAAAAAAAATTCCTATCTCCCAAAAAAGAAAATGTTAAGGAGAAAAGAGGAGAGTTGGAGCTAGAGAGATTTCATCAGTTTCAGATTTGAAGGTTAACAGGTGGGAGGCAAAACAAGGGGTTGCAGAGGGTGTATAACTCAGCAGGGGGAGCAACAGAGAAGCAGCGTGGGACTGAGGGAAGAGGGTCAGGACTTGTATGTAAATACAATCATAATAGCCAATACTGATTGGCTATCTGTCAGGCAGTATTGTAGGCACTTCACTGCATTAACACACTTGATCTTCACAATGGTTTTATAGAATAGAGATGGTTTTTATCCCCATCTATAGATGATCAGGGACAGATTAAAAAAAAAGAAGAAGAAGGAATTTCATTTCAGTTGGATCCACAATCAACGCCCATGGAAGCAGGAGTCAGGAATCAAATGATGTATTGCATTGGGCAAATCTGCTCCAAAAGACCTCTTTAAAGTACTAAAAAGCAAAGATTTCACTTTAAGGACTAAGGTGTGCCTGATCCAAACCATAGTATTTTCAATCCCCTCATATACATGCTAAAGCTAGACAATGAATAAGGAAAACCGAAAACGAATTGATGCCTTTAAATTATGGTGTTAGAGAAGAATGTTGAATATACCATGGACTGCCAGAAGAACAAACACGCATGTCTAGGAATAAATTCAGCCAGAGTGCTCCGTGGAAGCGAGGATGGTGAGACTTTGTCTCACGCACTTTAGACATATTAGTAGAAGGGACCACTCCCTAAAGAAGGACATTGTGCTTGGTAAAGTAGATGGCCAGTGAAAAAGATGAAGACTCTTGATAAGATGGATTGACATGGTGGCTGTGACAATGGGCTGAAATATAACTGTGATTGTGAGCATGGCACAGGACTGGCAGTGTTTTCTTCTGTTGTACATAGGGTTGCTACGAGTCAGAGCTAACTCAACAGCTCCTAACAAAATCAACAACAACATTCCATTTAATATAGCATCTAAGAGAATAAAATTACTATGAATAAATTTAACCACGGAAGTGAAGGAATTATGCAATGAAAATTATAATACACTGCTGAAAGAGATTGAAGAAGAATTAAATGGAAAGATGTTCCATGTTCATGGATTGGAAGACTTAATATTGTTAAATTTTTGGGTATGAATTTTTTATTGTATCTGAGATGAAGGTTTACAGAGCAAATTAGTTTCTCATTAAACAATATACTTACTGTTTTGTGACAATATTAAAACTATCCAAAGCAATCTATAGATTCAATGCAATCCTGAACAAAATTCAAACAGCCTTCTTTGCAAAAATGGAAAAAGCAATCCTCAACCTTAGATGGAATGGCAAGAGGCCCCAAATAGCTAAAGCAATGCTGAAAGAGAAGAACAAAGTAGGAGAACTCACATTTCCTGATTTTAAAATGGATTATATAGCTATAGTAATCAGACTAGCCTAGTACTGGTATAACAATAAACATATAGACCTATGGAACAGAATTGAGAGTCTGCATATAAATCCACACACTTATGGTCAACTGATTTTTGATGAGGGTGCTAAGTTCATTCAATGGGGAAAGAAGAGTCTCTTCAGTAAATGATATTGGGAAAAATGGATTTCTGTATGCAGAAAAATGAAACAGGATCCATGCCTCACACCATACACAAAAACAAATTCAAAATAGATTACGGACCCAAATGTGCAAACTAAAAACATAAAATTCTTAGAAGAAAATGCAGGGACAACACTGTCAGGCCTAGTTTTTTGTCTTAGTCTGGGTTCTCTACAGGAGCAAAACCAGCAAAGCGTACATAGATATACTTAGAGAGAAATTTATTTCGAGCAAATGGGTCACAGAATTGTGAGAAAATGGCTCAGGCAGTTGTGAGGGCTGAAAAGTCCCAAATCCATGGGTCAGGCAGCAGGTTAAAGACTTCTGGCAGGCTTAAGGCTTCTACTGGTTCAAGTGATTGCAGAGGCTGGCAAACTCAAAGTCTGCAGGTCGGGAGGCAGGCTGAAGGCTTCTTGCATCCCAACTGGTGGACAAGTGATGAGAAGAGTGCAGGATATAAAGAGAGTGAGCTTTGCCAGGACATCCATTTATACACTGGAGACAGGCCCCACTCCCAAGGAAACTGATTGGATGCTCACATCAGATAAAAAATGGAAGACATTACACAGTGTTTGCCAAACTACTGAGAATCACGGCCTAGCTAAGTTGACACATAGCATTAACCATCACATTTTTAACAGTAGGTTAACTAATATAATTTTAAAAAGCACAAACAGCAAAAGACAAAATAAATACAGGGACCTCATAAAAATTAAAATATGTGGGCTTCAAAAGACTGTACCGAAAAAATGAAAAGACAAGCTACCATCTGGGAGAATATCCTCAGAAACTATATACCCTATAAGAATCTAATAACAAAAATAAATACAAAAGTTTAATGACTTAACAATAAAAAGACAAATAACCCAATCATGAAGGTCCTGAAAGCTTGACTCCATCCGCATCATCAAAGTCAATTCTACTTTGAGGAGGCAGCTCTTCCCCAGTCTTCTTTTGAGTGTCTTCCAACCTGGGGGGGCTCATCTTCCAGCACTATATCAGACAATGTCATGCTGCTATTCATAAAGTTTTCACTGTCTAATTCTTTTTAGAAGTAGACTGCCGGGTCCTTCTTCATAGTCTGTCTTAGTCTGGAAGCTCAGTTGAAACTTATCCTCCTTGGGTGATCCTGCTGGTATCTGAATACCAGTGGCATAGCTTCCAACATCACAGCAACACACAAGCCCCCACAATATGACAAACTGACAGCTCAAAATCATCAGTCAGAACAAGGCCAGGGGCCGACTGCAGAACAGACCATCAATTGCTCATATGCAAGTTCAAGCTGAAACTGAAAAAAATCAGAACAAGTCCACGAGAGCCAAAATACCACCATGAACATATCCCACCTGAATTTAGAGACCATCTCAAGAATAGATTTGACGCTTTGAACACTAGTGACTGAAGACCAGACGAGTTGTGGAATGACATCAAGGACATAATACATGAAGAAATTGAGAAGTCATTGAAAAGACAGGAAAGAAAAGACCAAGATGGATGTCAGGGGAGGCTCTGAAAGTTGCTCACGAACGTTGAGCGGCTAAAGCAAAAGGAAAAAATGATGAAGTAAAAGAACTGAACAGAAGATTTCAAAGGGCAGCTTGAGGAGACAAAGTAAAGTGTTATAATGACATTTGCAAAGAGCTAGAGATGGAAAAAAATTTTTTTTTATCTATTTTAGAGACGGAAGTGGAAATCCTGGTGGTGTAGTGGTTAAGTGCTACTGCTGCTAACCAAAAGGTCGGCAGTTTGAATTCGCCAGATGCTCCTTGGAAACTCTACGGGGCAGTTCTACTCTGTCCTGTAGGGTCACTATGAGTCGGAATCAACTCGACGGCACTAGGTTTGGTTTTTGTTTTGTTTGGTTTAGAGATAGAAAACCAAAAGGGAAGAACATGCTCGGTGTTTCTCAAGCTGAAAGAACTGAAGAAAAAATTCAAGCCTCCGGTTGAAATAGTGAAGGACCCTATGGAGAAAATATTAAATGACACAGGAAGCATCAAAAGAAGATGGAAGAAATACACAGAGTCATTGTACCGAAAAGAATTAGTCAACATTGAACCATTTCAAGACAGAGCATATGATCAGGAACCGATGGTACTGAAGGAAGAGGTCCAAGCTGCACTGAAGGCATTGGTGAAAAGCAAGGCTCCAGGAATTGACAGTAATATCAATTGAAATGTTTCAACAAATGGATGCAGCACTGGAGGTGCTCACTCATCTATGCCAAGAAATATGGTAAACAGCTTCCTGGCCAACTGACTCGAAGAGATCCGTGTTTATGCCTATTCCCAAGAAAAGTGATCCAACTGAATGTGGAAATTATAGAACAATACCATTAATGTCACATGCAAACAAAACTTTGCTGAAGATCATTCAAAAATGGCTACAACAGTATATCTACAGGGAGCTGCCAGAAATTCAGGCTGGCTTCAGAAGAGGCCATGGAACCAGGGATATCATTGCTGATGTCAGATGGATCCTGGCTGAAAGCAGAGAATACCAGAAGGATGTTTACATGTGTTTTATTGACTACATGAAGGCATTCAACTGTGTGGATCATAACAAACTATGAATAACTTTGCAAAGAATGGGAATTTCAGAACACTTAGTTGTGCTCATGAGAAAACTTTTCATAGATCAAGAGGCAGTTGTTTGGAAAAACAAGGGGATAGTGATTGGTTTAAAGTCAGGAAAGGTGTGGGTCAGGATTGTATCCTTTCACTATACCTATTCAATCTGTATGCTGAGCAAGTACTCCGAGAACCTGGCCTATATGAAGAAGAACAGGGCATCAGGATTGGAGGAAGACTCATTAACAATCTACGTTATGCAGCTGACACAATCTTGATTGCTGAAAGTGAAAAAGACTTGAGGCACTTACTAATGAAGATCAAAGACTACAGCCTTCAGTATGGATTTCACCCCAACACAAAGGAAACAAAAATCCTCACAACTGGACCAATGAGCAACATCATTATAAATGGAGAAAAGATTGAAGTTATCAAGGATTTCATTTTACTTGGATCCACAATCAACAGCCATGGAAGCAGCAGCCAAGAAACCAAAGGATATGTTGCCCTGGGCAAATCTGCTGCAAAGGACCTTTTTAAAGTGTTGAAAAGCAAAGATGTCACCTTGAAGACTAAGGTGCACTTGACCTAAGCCATGGTATTTTCAATTGCATCATATGCATGTGAAAGCTGGAGAATGAATAAGGAAGACCAAAGAAGAATTGACGCCTTTGAATTGTGGTACTGAGGAAGAATAATGAATATACCATGGACTGCGAAAAGAACGAACTAATCTGCCTTGGAAGAAGTTCAACCAGAATGCTCCTTAGAAGCAAGGATGGCGAAACTGCACCTTACATACATTGGACATACTTTGGACATACAGGGATCAGTCCCTGGAGAAGGACATCATGCTTGGCAAAGTACAGGGTCAGTGGAAAAGAGGAAGACCCTCAGCGAGGTGGATTGACACAGTGGCTACAACAACAAGCTCAAGCATAACAAAGATTGTAAGGATGGCACAGGACTGGGCAGTGTTTCATTCTGTTGTGCACAGAGTCGCTATGAGTCGGAACCAACTTGATGGCATCTAACAACAACAACAAGAGGATGGCTAAGATAAAAAAAAAAGCAGAAAATAACAAATGTGATATGGGAAAATTGGAACCCTTATTCATTTGCTGGTGGGAATGCAAAACGGTACTGTCATTGCAGAAAAAAGTTCGATGGTTCATCAAAATACTAAAAATAGAACTACCATGTTGTTAGGTGCCATTGAGTCAGTTCCAACTCATAGCAACCCTGCGTACAACAGAATGAAACTCTACCCGATCCTGCGCCACCCCTGCAATTGTTATGATTGAGACCATTCTGGCAGCCACTGTGTCAATCCATCTCTCTGAGGGTCTTCCTTCCTCCTTTTCGCTGACCCTCTACTTTACCAAGCATGATGTCCTGCTCCAGGAACTGGACCCTCTTGATAACATGTCCAAAGTATGTGAGATGAAGTCTTGCCATTCTTGCTTCTAAAGAATACTCTGGTTGTACGTCTTCCAAGACAGGTTTGTTCGTTCTTCTGGCAGTCAGTGGTATACCCAATATTCTTGCCAACACCATGACTCAAAGTCATCAATTCTTCTTTTGTGTTCCTTATTCATTGTCCAGCTTTCACATGCATATGAGGCAATTGAAAACACCATGATTTGGATCAGGCACACCTTAGTACTTAAAATGGTATCTTTGCTTTTTAACACTTTAAAGGGGTCTTTTTTTTTTTTTTTTTAGAGCGGATTTGCCTAAAGCAATGTGTCCTTTGATTTTTTGACTGCTGCTCCCATGGGTTTTGATTGTGGATCCAAGTAAAATGAAATCCTTGACAACTTCAATCTTTTCACTGTTTATCATGATATTGTTTATTGGTCCAGTTGTGAGGATTTTTGTTTTCTTTTGTTGAGTTGTCATCCACACAGAAGGCTGTGGTCTTTGATCTTCATCAGCAAGAGCTTCAAGTCCTCTTCACTTTCCGCAAGCAAGGTTGCATTATCTGCATAACAGAGGTTGTTAATTAGTCTTCCTCCAATTCTGATGCCCCATTCTTCTTCATATAGCCCAAGTTCTCGGATTATTTGCTCAGCATACAGATTGAATAAGTATGGTGATAGGCTACAACCCTGACCCACACCTTTCCTGACTTTAAACCACTCAGTATCCCCTTGTTCTGTTCAAATGACTGCCTCTTGATCTAGATGCAGGCTCCCCATGAGCACAATTAAGTGTTCTGAGATTCCCATTCTTTGCAAAGTTTTTCATAATTTGTTATGATCCACACAGCTGAGTGCCTTTGCATAGTCAATAAAACACAGGTAAACATTTTTCTGGTATTCTCTGCTTTCAGCCAGGGTCCATCTGACATCAGTAATGATATCCCTGGTTCCACATCCTCCTCTGAATCCAGCTTGAATTACTCGCAGTTCCATGTCAATATACTGCAGTAGCCGCTTTTGAATGATCTTCAGCAAAATTTTCCTTGAATGTGATATTAATGATGTTCGATAATTTCTGCATTGGTTTATTAGTGCCAACATTACTCGCACTAATAAAAAAAATAATGAATGTTGGAGAGGTTGTTAGGAGCCTGGAATTCTTATGCACTACTGGTGGGAATGTAAAATGATACAACCACTATGGAAATGGACATGGTGCTTCCCTAAAATCTTGAAATAGAAATACCGTATGATCCAGCAATCCCACTCCTAAGAGTATATCCTTGAAAAGCGAGAGCTATCACACAAGTAGAGATATACAGACCCAAAGTCATTGCAGCATTACTTACAATAACCAAAAGATGGAAAAGACGTTAAGTGCCCATAAACAGATAAATGGATAAATACATTATGGGGCATAAACACAATGGAATACCGTGAAATGATAAATAACAATGATAAATCTGCAACACATCTCACAACATGAATGAATCTAGAAAGCATTATACTAAGTGAAATAAGTCAATCACAAAATGGCAAATATTGTATGAGACCACTACTATAAAAACTCAGGAAAAAGTTTATACACAGAAATAACAACCTTTGATGATTACTAGGGAGGGGAGGGGTAGGGAAGAAAAACACTAACTAGACAACAGATAAGTGGTAACTTTGGTGAAGGATAAGACAGTACACAATACCAGTACTAGGGAAGTCAGCACAACTTGACCAAGACAAAGTTATAGAAGATTCATAAACACATCCGAACTCCCTGAGGGATCGAGTTACTGGGCTGAGGGTGGGGAACATCTAGCTAAATTTGCATAACATAGTTTATAAAGAAAATGTTCTACATCCTACTTTGGCGAGTAGCATCTGGGGTCTCAAAATTTTGTGAGTGGCTATCTTAGATACATCAGCTGGTATCACCCCATCTGGAGCAAAGGAGAATGAAGAAAACTAATGACACAAGGAAAATATTAGCCCAGAGGACTAATGGACCACACTAACCACAGCCTGAACTCTGAAGAACTAGATGGTACCCGGCCACTACCACCAACTGCTCTGACAGGGGTCACAATAGAAGGTCCCAAACAGAGTGGGACAAAAATGTAGAACAAAATTCAAATTCACAGAAGAAGACCAGATTTACTGGTATTACAGATACTAAAGGAACCCCCCAGACTATGGTCTCTGGATACCCTGATAACTCAGAACTGAAAGTATTTCCTAAGTCAACCTTTCAGCCAAGGATTAGACAGGCTTGTAAAACAAACAATAGCACACATGAGGAACATGCTTTTCTTAGTTCAATCAAGTATATGAGGCCAAATGGGGAACACCTGCCCAAAAGCAAAGATAAGAAGGCAGGAAGGAACAGGAAACCTAGATGAATGGACCTGGTGAACCCGGGGTGGAAAGGGGGAGAGTGCTGGCATATTGTGGGAATTGCAACCAATGTCACAGAACAATTTGTGTATAAATGTTTGAATGTGAAAGACTCATTTGTGCTGTAAACTTTCCCCTAACACACAATGTCAAGTCAGCTCAGACTCGTGGCAACCCTATGTGTGTCAAAGTAGAACTATACTCAGTAGGGTTTTCCATGGCTGATTTTTTGGAAGTAGGTTGACAGGGCTTTCTTCCAAAGTGCCTCTTGGTGGACTAGAACCTCCACCCTTTCAGTTAGCAGCTGAGTGTGTTAACCCTTTGTACCATCCAGGGGCTTCTTTAATCAAATTCATTCAAAAGCCATAAAGGTCCAGCATGCCAAGTTTTCAAATTCTAGTCTACTTTTCATCTCAAAGTGTGTGCAACCACCGTGACCAATATAGTTTGTATGAGTTTGCACAGTGAGCCCAAGTAATAAAATATGAATGCCTAAATTTTAACAACAGAAAACAAACAAACAAAAAAAAATTAAGGTCTGAAAACGAAAACCTCTTTGTCATCTAGAAATAAAAATCTCCCAAAATTATAGTGGAAAATTATCCCTTCCCCAACTTCTCATTATGTTGAGTTTCAGGCAAAACGGTTTCACTCCAAATTCTTGTTTGGATACCAGGTTACTTATTTCTTTTGCACTTCTAAAATTCAGTTACTCCAACCTCAATCTCTCCCCTGCCCAGCTGTCCCAGCTGTATGAAAGGCCAGCATATAAAACATGCGTTCCTTTTTGTGTGTTCTGTATCGATCACTTCCTTTGGTAACTGACTCTTCCTTCTTCATGTGGGCTATTGATCAAGCCGTTTGGCTCCCCTACCTTAGGACAAAGAGCCCTTGGATGGTGCAAAGAGTTAAAGCACTTGGCTGCTAAATGAAACATTAAAAGTTTGGGTCTACCCCTAGTCACCTTGAAAGAAAGGTCTGCTGATCTACTTCTGAGTTGCTATGAACTGGAAATCAACTCCTCGGCGATTCGTTTACTGGTTACTATAGGATTAGACCATTAGCAAGACGGGCAACCAGTGGCCTCATTCTCACAACCTGGATACCATGAGTGGTTTAGATTTGGACATAGACCCAAGGAAGACCAATCAGAGCATTTCGGGGAATTAACATGGGTGTCAGGATAAAAAATGTTACTCTTTTTTCAGAAAGCAAGAGTTCTAAAGACAATATGAATTGGGGCTGCAGTGATGCGGGTTGTGGAAATAAGATGAGGCCAAAATGCTGTTACTCCACGGGCAAGTCCTTTATTTAAAATAAAACCAAGCAAAGACCAATCACTGCGTGAGAGAAATGATACCAGACAGTCAGAAAAAAAGAGAGAGAATTCTGAAGATGTTGTTTCAACTTCTGGAGCCATTCCAGCCGGAAGCCACAGCTACCCCAAGACTTCCTCAGTTTGGTGAATCAATCACTTTCTTCTTATTGCTTCAGCTGGTTTCTGACACTTTTAGCACAAAGAGTCTTGAGTAGTTAAGTCAAGGAACTATGCAGGGTTTCTACTGTGCAAGACCCCAACCCTCACACAAAATGTAGGCCCAGATATGTCTGCTGCATCTTCCAAACAAAAATTATGAAGTTATTTTCTCTGGGAGCCAGGACATGAAAAAAGTGTGGTAAGCATTACTATAGAGAACGGTTAGGGGAGTGAAACTAGCAATTATTAAGCGTCCACTCTGGATCGGGATTTCTGTGTGCTGGGCATAGTGCTGGGAGGCTCACGTGTGCTATCTTTTTTGATCCCCCTAGATCCTCATGTTTCTATCTTGCAACGAGATGTTAGGCTTGGAGAAGCTAAGTAACTTTCCCCCAGTTATGTAGCTAGGTAGACTTGGGATTCAAACCCAAGTCTCTTCACTCTACCCTCTTTATACCATGGACTCCACAGGTCAGCACTGGGGCTGTGTACACGATGAAGTGTACAATAGCTTGGACAGGCCCAAAGAGCAAGGGGCCTGAACAAGCCAAGAATGAGCGCCAAAAATGGCAGCAAGAACTGACATTAATGCTCATAAATCCAACCAAATAACCAAAGGGCCTGACAGTGTGTAAGAGTGAAAGGACTTGAAGGTAAGAAATATCCAGGACCCGTGCCATCAGAAGGCGCCCCGGTGGTGTGGTGGTTAAGAGTTCAGCCGCACTTCAAATCCACCAGCCACTCCATGGAAACCATATGGGGCATTTCAACTCTGTCCTTTAAGGTCACTGAGTTGGAACAGACTTGAGGGCAACGGGTTTACACCATTGGGGAAGTCTCTTCCCTTTTGTCTGGGACTTTCTGTGGTTCATATGGGTAGAAGCCATGCTTCGAGGAGCTGACGAGTCTCTAAGGAAGGGACCAAGTTGGAAGTACAGGAAATCTACTGGTGAGCAAAACCTGACATTCTACATGAGGGGAAGAAAGGCAGGCGGATTAAGCCAGTTTGTGAAGACCCCTAGAGGTTAGGTTTCTGGAATCTTCCACGTCTTTTATGTTCTGACTCTAATAAGGATAAGAAGCAAGTAGTCATATAGAAGAGGGAAATCAGAATCTGCCACCACCCCCTCCACAACTATAGATTAAAGGACCAGAGAATAGTCCTACTTAGAGAAAGACGGAACTGAATTTCAAGGGAGCAATTAGCAGATCCTCTCTGATATGAGTGACAGATAATGAAGGGCCATTAACTTTGCTTTTATTATTTTGAAGAAGTGGAGGAAGTCGGAACAACTAGACAACATTAATTTAAAGACATTTACATCCCCACACATACTCCATATAGACACATTCACATACCACACCCACATGCACACACATATACACCGTCTACATACATATACAATATACACACAATCACATGCAAACACACACATCCACATACATATGCCACATACAGACATTCACATACCACATACACACACACTCATACACACACACCCCCACATATACACAGGAGCACCATCACTCTTACAGCAGTTACTATGGACGGCCAAACGAGGTGACACCCACATTGTTGGACCAATGTACACGTGCAAGTTGAGAGTAGTATGGATTTCACCAATTCTATCTTTTTGTTATCTTTTATATATTCCTTTTTGACACTTATTCTCACCTTCTGCCGACAGCTGTTTTTCCTCCTTCTCTCTCTTCCTTCATTCCTCCCTTCCTCCCTCCCTCCCTCTTCCTTCCTTCTTTTTTTTATCATTGTGTTTTAAGTTAAAGTTTACAATTCAAATCAGTTTCTCACACAAAAACTTATACACACATTGTTATGTAACCCTAGTTGCTCTCCCTATAATGTGACAGCACGATCCTCCTCTCTGCCCTGTATTTCCTGTGTCCATTCAGCCAGCTCCTGTCCCCTCTGCCCTCTTATCTCACTTCCGGACAGAAGCTGCCCACTCGTGGGTCTACTGGAGCTATGAAACACACTCCTCGCCAGTATTATTTTAAGGCTTATAGTCCAGTCTAATTTTTGTCTGAAGAGTTGGCTTCAGGAATGGTTTTAGTTCTGGGTTAGCAGAGAGTCCGAGGGCCATGTTTTCTGGGGTCACTCCAGTCTCAGTCAGACCATTAAGTCTCATCCTTTTATGTGAATTTGAGTTCTGCATCCCACTATTCTCTGCTCCATCAGGGACTCTGCTGTGTTCCCTGTCAGGACAGTCAGGACAGTCATTGGTGGTAGCTGGCTACTATCTAGTTTTTCTGGTCTCAGGCTGATGGAGTCTCTGGTTTATGTGGCTGTTTTTGTCTCTTGGGCTAATATTTTCCTTGTCTCTTTGTTGTTCTTCATTCTCCTTTGCTTCAGGTGGTTGGGACCAATTGATGCATCTTAAATGGCCATTTGCTAGCTTCTAAGACCCCGGACTCCACTCACCAAAATGGGATGCAGAGCTTTTTCTTAATAAACTTTGTTATGCTGATTGTCCTAGATGTCCCCTGAAACCATGGTCCCAGACCCTCGCCCCTGCTACTCTGTGCCTCGAAGTGTTTGGTTGTATTCTTATCTTTTGGCTTAGTCCGGTTGTGCTGACTTCCCATGTACTGTGTGTAGTCCTTCCCTTCACCTAAAATAATTCTTGTCTACTATCTAGTTATCTAGTTAGCAAATACCGCTTTCTCCCCTCCCCATCCTTGTAACCATCAAAGAATGTTTTCTTCTGTGTTTAAACATTTTCTTGAGTTCTTATAATAGTGGTCTCATGCAATATTTGTCCTTTTGCGACTGACAAATTCCACTCTGCATAATGCCTTCCAGGTTCATCCGTGTTAAGAGATGTTTCACGGATTCATCGTTGTTCTTTATAGTTGCATAGTAATCCATTGTGTGAATATACCGTAATTTGTTTATCCATTCCTCCATTGATGGGCACCTAGGTTGTTTCCATCTTTTAGCTATTGTAAACAGTGCTGCAATGAACATGGGAGTGCATATATCTATCTATTCGTGTGATGGCTCTTATTTCTCTAGGATATATTCCAAGGAGTGGGATTGCTGAATCATATGGTATTTTTATTTCTAGCTTTTTGAGGAAGTGTCAAATCGATTTCCAAAATGGTTGTACCATTTTATATTCTCACCAGCAGTGTGTAAGTGTTCCAGTCTCTCCACAACTTCTCCAACATTTATTATTTTGTGTTTGTTTTTAGTTAATGCTAGACTTTTTGGGGTGAGATGGTATCTCATTGCAGTTTTGATTTACATTTTTCTAATGGCTGAGGATCGTGAGCATTTCCTCGTGTATCTGTAAGCTACTTGAATGTCTTCTTTGATGAAGTGACTGTTCATATCCTTTGCCCACTTTTTAATTGGGTTATTTGACTTTTTGCTGTTGATGTTTTGTAGTATCCTGTAGATTTTGGAGATTAGACACTGATCAGATTCCTTGTAGCCAAAACTTTTTCCCATTCTGTAGGCAGTCTTTTTACTCTTTTGGTGAAGGCTTTGGAGGAGCATAAGTGTTTAATTTTTAGGAGCTCCCAGTTATCTAGTTTCTCTTCTGGTGTTTGTTCATTCTTAGTTATGGTTTGTTTTCTGTTTGTGCCATGTATTAGTGCTTCTAGCATTGTACCTATTTTTTTCTTCCATGATCTTTATCGTTTTAGATTTTATATTTAGGCCTTTGATCCATTTTGAGTTAGTTTTGTGCATGGTGTGAGGTATGGGTCTTGTTTCATTTTTTTGCAGATGGTTATTCAGTTATGCCAGCACCATTTGTTAAAGAGATTCTTTTCACCCAGCTAACGGCTTTTGGGCCTTTGTCAAATATCAGCTGCTCATAAGTGGATGAATTTACATCTTGATTCTCAATTCTGTTCCATTGATCTATGTATCTGTTGTGCCAGTGCCAGGCTTTCTTGACTACTGTGGCAGTACAATAGGTTCTAAAATCAGGTAGTGTGAGGCCTCCCACTTTGTTCTTCTTTTTCAGTGATGCTTTATTTATGTGAGACCTCTTCCCTTTTCATACGAAGTTGGTGATTTGTTTCTCAGTCTCATTAAAAAATGTCATTGGAATTTATATCAGGATTGCATTGTATCTATAGATTGCTTTGGTTAGAATAGATGTTTACAGAATGTTGAGTCTTCCTATCCATGAGCAATGTATGTTTTCCCATTTATGTAGGTCTCTTTTGGTTTCTTGCAGTAGTGTCTTGTAGTATTCTTTGTATAAGTCTTTTACATCTCTGGTTAGATTTATTCCTAAGTATTTTAACTTGTTGGGGGCTATTGTAAATGGTATTGACTTGGTGATTTCTTCTTTGATATTCTCTTTGTTGGTGTAGAGGAATCCAACTGATTTTTGTAAGTTTCTCTTGTATCCTGATATTTTGCTAAAATCTTCTATTAGTTTCAGTAGTTTTCTTGTGGATTCTTTAGGGTTTTCTGTGTATAAGCTCATATCTTCTGCAAATAGAGATAATTTTACTTCTTTACCAACATGGATGCCGTTTATTTCTTTTTCCAGTCTCATTGCCCTGGCTAGGGACTCTAGCAAAATGTTGAATGGAAGTGGTGATAAAGGGCATCTTTGTCTGGTTCCAGATCTCAAGTGGAATGCTTTCAGACTCTCTCCACTTAGGATGATGTTCAGTGTTGGCTTCGTATAAATGCCCTTCTTTATGTTGAGGAATTTCCTTTGTATTTCTATTTTGCTGAGAGTTTTTATCATCATGAATGGGTGTTGGACTTTGTTAAATGCCTTTTCTGCACCAATTGATACGATCACGTGGTTCTTGTCTTTTGTTTCATTTATGTGATGGATTACACTGATTGTTTTTCTAATGTTGAGCCAACCCTGCATACCTGGCATGAATCCCACTTGGTCATGGTGTACTATTTTTTTGATACGTTGTGGTTATTTGGAAACCCTGGTGGCATAGTGGTTAAGTGCTATTGCTGATAACCAAAGGGTTGGCAGTTCAAATCCGCCAAGTGCTCCTTGGAAACTCTATGGGGCAGTTCTACTCTGTCCTATAGGATCGCTATGAGTTGGAATTGACTCGACGGCACTGGGTTTGGTTTTTGGGTTTTTGTGGTTATTTGCTTCCTCTTCTGTTTTTCTTTTGTCAGTTTGGCCATTGGTTTATTGATTTTGTTGACCTTTTCAAAGAACCAGCTTTTGGTCTTGTTAACTCTTTCAATTGTTTTTCTGTTCTCTATTTCAATTAATTCTGCTCTAATTTTTATTATTTGCTTTCTTCTGGTGCCTGAGGGTTTCTTTTGCTGCTATTTATTTGAGTTGTAGGGTTAATGCTTTGATTTTGGCCCTTTCTTCTTTTTGAATGTGTGCATTTTTTGCTATAAATTGACCTCTGAGCACTGCTTTTGCTGTGTCCCAAAGGTTCTGGTAGGTTGTGCTTTCATTCTTATTTGATTCTGTGAATTTTTTTATTCCGTCCTTAATTTCCTCTATAATTCAATAGTTTTTGAGCAAGGTGTTGTTCAGTTTCCATATGTTTGATTTTTTTTTTTTTCCTTTCTTTTTCTGCTATTGAATTCTGCTTTCTTGGCTTTACGGTCAGAAAAGATGCTTTGTAATATTTTGCTGTTTTGGATTCTGTTGAGGCTTGCTTTATGGCCTAATATATGGTCTATTCTGGAGAATGTTCCATGTTCATTGGAAAAGGAAGTATACTTGGCTGTTGTTGGGTGGAATGTTCTGTATATGTCTATGAGGTCAAGTTGGTTGATTGTGGCATTTAGATCTTCCATGTCTTTATTGACCTTCTTTCTAGATGTTCTGGCCTTCACCAAAAGTTGTGCATTGAAGTCTCCTAATATTATTGTGGAGCTGTTGGAGTTTGTTTTATATATCTTGCAGCCCTGTCATTGGGTGCATGAATATTTAATATGGTTATGTCCTCCTTTAATTGTTATATAGTGTCCTTCCTCATCCTTAGTGGTGGATTTTACTTTAAAGTCTATTTTGTCAGAGATTAATACTGCCACTCCTGCTCTTTTTTGATTGTTGTTTGCTTGATATATATATTTTTTCCATCCTTTGAGTTTTAGGTTGTTTGTGTCTTTCAGTCTAAGGTACATTTTTTATAGGCAGCATATAGGTGGATCAATTTTTTTTATCCATTCTGCCACTCTCTGCCTCTTTATTGGTGCATTTAGTCCATTTACATTCAGCGTAATTATAGATAGGTATGAGTTTAGTGCTATCATTTTGATGTCTTTTTTCGTGTGTTTTTGTGGGTTGTTGACAATTTCTTTGTTCCACTTAATTTTCTGTGCTGAGTTGTTTTTCTTTATGTATTTTCTTTTCATCTTTTTCATTGTTGTTACTTTTGTATTTGCAGAGTCTTTATGTTTTTCTTGTTTTTTATTTTGTTGTATAGGATTGTTAGTTTCCTTTGTGCTTACCCTAATACTTACCCTTATTTTTCTAAATTTAAAACAATCTTTTATTTCTTTATGTCACCTTAACTTGCTTTCCATATGAAAGATCTATGACTGTATTTTTTAGTCCCTCTTTTTTGTTTTAATGTTGTCATCTTTTACGTAATGGCGTCTTTGTTTCCTTATTTTGCGTGCTTAAGCTTTGATTTATTTTTGTGATTTTCTTATCTGGGTTGATATCTGGTTGCTCTGTCCTGTATTTTAGTCTTAGATTCTTACCTGATGTTATTGCTATTCTAACCGAGGGACTCCCTTTAGTATTTCTTGTAATTTTAGTTTGTTTTTTGCAATAAAATCCTTTTTATTTAGAAGTACCCTAATTTCACCAGCATATTTGAGAGACAGTTTTGCTGGTTGTATTATTCTCGGCTGGCAATTTGTCTCCTTCAAGTCTTTATATATGTCATCCCATTACCTTCTTGCCTGCATGTTTTCTACTGAGTAGGCCAAGCTTAGTCTTATTGACTCTCTTTGTAGGTGGCTTTTCATTTATCCCTAGCCACTCTATCTTTGGTTCTCTATCTTTGGTTTTGGCAAGTTTTATTATAATATGTCTTGGTGAATTTCTTTGGGGATCTACCTTGTGTTGGGTTCGACGGGCATCTTGGATAGATATCTTCTCATCCTTCACAATATAAGGGAAGTTTTCTGCCAAGAAATCTTCAACAATTCTCTCTATATTTTCTGTTGTCCCCACCCTGTTCTGGTGCTCCAATCACTTGTAGGTTATTCTTCTTGATAGAGTCCCACATAATTCTTAGGCTGTCTTCATTTTTTTTTAATTCTTTTATCTTATTTTTCCTCAAATATGTTGGTGTCAAGTGCTTTATTTTTAATCTCACTAATTCTTACTTTCATTGCCTCAATTCTCCTCCTCTGACTTTCTATTGAGTTGTCTAATTCTGAAATTTTATTGTTAATCTCCTGAATTGCTGTTTGCTGTCTCTCTGTGGATTCTTGCAGCCTATTAAATTTGTTATTATGCTCTTCTTTAATATTCTTGAGCTCATCTATTGCTTTGTCTGTATGCTCCTTGGCTTGTTCTATGTTCTGCCTGATTTCCTGAAGAGTTTTATATATTAATCTTTTGTATTCTACCTCCGGTAATTCCAGGAAGTTTTCTTCATCCAGAAGATTTCTTGATCCTTTGTTTTGGGAGCTCACTGAAGCCATCATGATCTTCGTCTTCATGTGATTTCATATTGACTGTTGTCTCTGAGCCATACTGTATTTCTTTATTTTATGTTTGCTTACTGTGTCCTAGCTTCTTGTTTTGTTTTGCTTTGTTGTGCCCAAACAGGCTGCTCGAGTGAGCTACTTTGATTATTTGTGCCTTTGAAGCTCTAATGTCCAGTCACCAGGTAGTTAGAGCTGTTACTAGGTATGTGAGCCCAGGAGTCCATTTACTTTTCTTGTAGGATTCAGCTCAGGTGTCCATACAATCGGTCACCAAGCATGTGATGCAGGCTCCTACAGTCCTGAACCAGCAGGGATGATTAGTGTAGTCACAGGTATCTATCTGCAGTAGGAAGTAATGTGCTGAGCAAGGCAGAGGCCTGACAGCCACCCCTGAGTGTCTGTGAGGAAAGTGTGTGCCTGTTCCCTAGAGCACATAGGTGGGTGGGTTTTGCATTTGGACTATGGGCATCCAATGCTGTTGGCTGTAAGGACTTGGAGGCACCACTTGTTCTTGGACCCCTGCCATGGATGGCCAGGTGGCATGGGTAGAGCCACCAGTCCTTAGGCCCCTGAAGTGGGTAGGTGAGGACTCTGCTTAATAGGCTGAGCAGTGTCAAATGTCAGGGACCTGCCTCTCCACCATATAGCTGAAACAGTTGAAGTTAGACTTCAGGTATATACCCTGTTGTACTGTGCTAATGAGGCCCTATACTGTTGAAATGGGCCCACACAAGTCTATGCAGAGGTAAAAGGCATTCGAAGTCTGTGGACCCCTTATGCCTATGACAAGGGAACTGTTTCTGCCCTGAGTTCCTGCCTTACTGGAGCTGGCAGATTATTTTTTCCCTGTTTGTTAATTTGTTCCCTCTCCAAGGCCAGGAGAATCGTTCAGGATGGGTGATGCATTCTACTTCCAGTCCAGGGGACATGGCAATCTCTGAAGGCTGCTTGGAACCAGTGCTGAGCAGGATCGGGGCAGGTAAGTGGGAACGAGGTTTTTCCCAAGGGGGTGTTTTTTGATCTGCACGGTAGGTTAGACACATGTACTTATCTTTTGGCAATTGAGCACCACTTTTCACTGTTTCTGGAGGTGTGAGTAGACTCCTTGCCACTTGGTCTCTCCTGATGTGGAAAATGTGTCCTGAACACCACTTCTTGCCTCACTGCTGGTGCCAGCCAGTCCCAGCCTGCAGGGTATTGGTTTCTGCTGGGTCAGGCAACTCCTCACTGCTTCTGAACCATCTCTCCCTCCCCCTGCCACTCAGTCCAATTTCTCAATTTCGTCTTTGGTGTTCAGGGCTCCTAGATTGTCATATATAATTGACTTACTTGTTTTTTGATGTCTTTGTTGTAAGAGGGACCATAGCAAGTGTCTGACTACTCCACCACTTTGGCCCCGCCTCCTTCCTTCCTTTCTTAGGCACCAATTTAATTCTGTTTGTATTGCAGGAATCATGCTGGAACTGGAGAGACAAATGAGATGCAGTCTTCCTCCATGGTCAGAACATTGGTGTCAGGCTCCAGGAATGCTCTGCTTTTGCCATACAAACATGAATCTAATTGGTGGATGCTGAGTTGTTTGTCATGCAAATGTGATTTTACTCTGAACAAGCTTTTGAACTGATAACTGAATGACTTGGTTTTTTAAATCATAAAAGCATCACACACACACACACACATATACATAGGCTACATTTTCTTTATCCCAAAACAGGCATTCTGCCAAACACTGATGGGGGTGGCCATCCTCCTTTGAAATTAATTAAAAATGCCTGTAATTTAAAAATTGGATTTATAACAATACTTTTTATAATACTAGTATTAACTTTCATGTTTTGGCTCTTCTTCCTTTCATTTCATTTCGTTTCAACATCATTTTATGCTTCGAGCTTCTGAAGTGACAGAAAAGCCAGCATATCCACAGCCAATGTTTAAGATGCACTCATTCTTCACCAGGCGCTGTTCTTAACACTTTCCACATAATGCTTCTATAATTGAACCCTCACAACAATCCTAGTGGGTATATACTGGTTATCTCTGTTTAAGGGATGAGGAAACTGAGGCAGGCACAAAAAAAAATTAACTTTCTTGAGGCCATACAACTAGTAAGTTGGCAAAGCTGGGATTCAAACTCACACTGCCTGGTTCCAGAGCCCATTTCTTGGCTATTATGCTATATTGCCTCAGGAAGCTAAAGTAAACTCTGCCAATAGAATGATTGAAGAGTAAAGTAGCCCCAGACAGACAAAATTGAAAGATTTCTCCTTAACACAAGCAGAAAACTAAAATTAGAATAATTTGACAGATAAGGCTGAAGCTTAGTAAGAGAATCATTTGTCAAAAGAAAATGCTTGCCCATGTATACACGTGCTTACTGCAACTGAATATATTATATAAACCTATATGGAAATTTCCCATGTTTATAGGTCTTCTAAAATTATAAAATTTAGAAATCAAATACCAATAAAATATAAAATTAATAAATTTAAATTACTAATATAAATATCATGATCTAGGTGGTGCCTTGACAAAACTAAATTGCTGAGCCCAGTATGACAATGATCCCAACTACCACAACAAGGTCCTTTTGAGGCCACACATCTAGATTACCTTGTGCCATCCCCTCACCAGTTCTTTCAACACATGCCTCTGTGAAACCTGTGTTGATATGGAGCCAGGGTACTACAAGGCCTCACTTGCAGTGACTGGTTCCATTTTCATGTGAAGTACACTGTTGTTCTTTATTTAGTAACCTGCACAATGAGAGAAGTACTACTTACGGGGGCATTGAAATTGTAGTGCTCCTGAGAAAGGGAAAGCAAATGTAACAAAATGTGTTTTGCTTAGTGTCTTAGTTATCTAACACTGCTATAACAGAAATACCACAAGTGGATGGCTTCAACAAACAGAAGTTTATTCTCTCACAGTCTAGTAGGCTAGAAGTCCAAATTCAGGGCATCAGCTCCCAGGGAATTCTCTCTCTCTGTTGGCTCTGGAGGAAGGTCCTTGTTATCAATCTTCCCTTGGCCTAAGAGATTCTCCAAGCAGGAACCCTGGGTCCAAAGGAGGGGCTCTGCTCCTGGTGCTGCTTTATTGGTGGTATGAGGTCCCCTTATCTTTCTGCTCACTTCTCTCTTTATATCTCAAAACAGATGGACTTAAGACACAACCGAATTTTGTAGATTGAGTCTTGTCTTATTAGCATAACTGCAGCTAATTCCTCCTCATTTTAACATCATAGAGGTGGGATTTACAACACATAGGAAAATCATATCAGATAACAAAATGATAGACAACCACACAATACTGGGAATCATGGACTAGCCAAGTTGACAGATATTTCTGGGAGACACAATTCAATCCGTAATACTTAGGTTCTCATCAGGGTTTATTTTATCATTTTTGCCTCACAGTTTTAACAAGCTTAGTTATCTGGTTTCCCAATCTATAGCAGACTGGAAGCAGCAAATTAGAAGAAGGAAGAGATACAGCCACAGGCAAGAAGAGTGAAAATGGTGAGAAAAGCCGGCTGAGAACAAGAAAGAACAATATCAATCGTGCCGTCATTTAGCGTCAGACCAAATAGCCCCAAATACAACCGGTCCCATTATGGAACAATGTAGTCAACTGACACTTCCAGTGATGACTCAGAGTCATAAAAGAACACTTAAATGGTTCCATTCATGCTACATAAAATGTCAGAAAATGTGAAATGCATTTTTGAAAGATGTTCATTGAAAATGGTTAAAATAAGAAAGAATTTTGATGTTTAAAGGGTAAGCCACCCAAACTAGCCTGTTGGGAACAGCCCAATTCCTGAGACATTCGAATTGTGGAGAATTGTTAAAATTCTAATGTCTCATCTGCATGTGTTCTCTCACATTAGAATGTATGGAACTTGAGAACAAGGACTGAGTATTTATTTCTAGCCTCTGCGATACCTAAAATAGACCATTACTCATGGTGGGAACCACATGTCATCATCATCATAATCACTGCATATTGTCCAGGCTCAGCACTTACCAAATCCTTATAGCAAGCCTACAGAGTGGTCCTGTTATTAGCCCCACGTGTTGGTTTTAAAATGTGTCACCTTGGGGAGGAGAACTAAGAACTGCGTTTCCCAGAATTCCTTCCCCTATGTGTTTCCACTTAGATATTTTCATGCCAGATCTGGTGAAAGCAAGTGAAGCACCTGCCATTTTGTTTTTATGCCTTTACTTGTTGCTACTGATTGGCTGACTCACTTGTTTGTTGGGACCTCTACCTGTCCACCTTCCCCTGGATCCTTCTTCAGCTTCACCATCTCCTGGGCCAGATGTGTGTTTAGCTCTGTGATGAAGAGTAGCAGTTTCTTTTGCAGGCAACCCACTTCATTAAAGTTAGAGGCAGTGAGAACTAGCACAGGTTTCTGTCTGTCTTGCGGGCTCCCAGTCATACCCATGGGTTCCTGCTTGTCCTTGCTTTTAAACATTTTACATCCATCTTTCCTTCCCAACTGCTTACCCTGCAGACTTCAAATTTCAGAATTAGACACAAAGACAAGAGCCCTATAGTCAGCCTTCTAGACTTATATTCAGCAGCAACAAGTAGGAGTATAAAAACAAAGTGGAAGGTGATTTACCTGCTTTCTGCAGATCTAGCATGAAAATATTTAACAGGAAACCTGCAGGGGAGGGTTTTCTGGGAAATGTAGTTTTTAGTTCTCCTCACCAAATTAACACATTTTAAAGCCGCCAGATGGGGCCAATAACAGGGCAACTCTGTAGGCTTGCTATGAGGATTTGGTAAGTGCTGAGCCTGGGCAATCAACTCCCACAATTGTATCAGGCCAAATCTCTGAGCTAGATAGATAGACAGGTACGTAGGTAGATAGGTAGATAGATAGATAAGATAAGTAGGTAGACAGATAAACTGACAGATAGATCCTAATGGTTAGCTTCTCTGGTTGAACCTGACTGATACACACAATTTTACAGATGAGGAAAATGTAGCTCAGGGAGGGTAGTAAGTAACTTGTCTGAGATCTCAAAGCAAGTGAAGGGAGAGCCAGGTTTAGAACTCAATCTGACTCAAGCACTCATGTTTTCACTCCTTGTGTCATACAGCCTCTCTAATAAAAATACATGAAATGAGAGAATTCACATAAATATAATACCTGAAATTGTACAAGCTGAAAATTCAGGAAGTCATTTCAATTCTCGAGTACCTACTTGGAGCCCAGAGAGGCTGATCCTGGCATTTGGTACACCAGCTGTTCTGGAATCCAGTTTACGAATTATTACTACAGGCCCTTTCAATCCTATCTGTGACTAAACAGTCACCAGTCAAATCTAACTAGAGCTGTAAGCAGTGTTTTCTCCTCCTTTGAAAACACTGATAGACACACCTCACAGACATAACTGTCTAGTGGAATGTGAAGGCAAAGATAAACATGCATGCATTAGTGTCAGAAAGGGCTCTAGGGCAGTGATTTTATTTTCTGTTTAATGTGGTTCAGGTAGTGAAATACGTGACTAGTCATTTCTACTTAGGGTAACAAGAGAGAAGATTAATCTAGACATGCCGTATCCTCTGAATAGAGGCATTCAATTTGCATGCACCAATGTTGCTAAACTCTAAAAAACAACATGACATTTAGTTTTATTTAGGATTTTTAAATGAAGAGATACCTCACTCACCCTGCTTTGGGAATTTCTAAAGTCAGGGTGAATGCTGCAATTTGGAAGTTAGAGATCTGGTGTCTAATTCTGGATGTGCTGTTAACAGCTGTGCAAACCAGGACAAAGCATTTTACTTTTCTGGGCCTTGATTTCTACATCTCTAAGAGGAGTGGTGTCTACATTATCTCTATAGGCTCTTCTGATTCTTTGTAACATCTTCCAACTTGAATGATCACTAGTATTTGCCACAAAGGTATAGAGCAATAAAATTTGACCACAAACTTTCATAACATATGTTTTCTCTGGAAAATAAGTGAAAATATAATAAAAGCAAGTTAGCCAAACTTATTGCCATCGCGTCAATTCTGGCTCATAGCAACTCTGTAGGACAGAGCAGAACTGCCCCATAGGGTTTCCAAAGAGCAGCTGGTGGATCTGAACTGCTGACCCTTTGATTAACAGCCTGTAGCTTTTAACCACTGTACCACCAGGGCTCCATCATACATAAATCCAACCCCAAGGTGTTAAGAATATGAGCTCTTCACATGGATCTGAACTCCTGAGGGCCACTCCCTAACCGACTTTGCAGGATCCTCTTCTGGAAACTGAGCAAGATCCCATCTGATTAAATTTTGAACCTCAAGGAAGGCCCAGAAAGGGCAGGAAACCTGGGAAGTAAAAGGAGATACCTGTCTCTATAATTTGGAGATGTGAGTTCAAGTCATTTGAGATTGTCCAACATCTGGAATTATCTTGTAGTGGGTTAAAGGGTGGCCCTCAAAAAGACATGTCCATGTCCTAACTCCTGGAACCTATGAATATAATATTTGGAAAAGGAATCTATGCAGATGTATTTAAGTTAAGGACCTCTAGGTTAGATCATCCTGGATTATCCAGGTGGGCACTAAATCCAATGACAAATGTCCTCATAAGAGAAGAGAATGCACAGACACATAGAGAAAGTCATAGGAAAATGGAAGACAAGAAAACACACAGACATATAGAGAAGGTCATGGGAAGATGGAAGGTAAAAGAACACAGAGACATCTAGAGAAGGTCATGCGAAGACAGAAGAAAAGAGATGTATAAACATATAGACAGACATATAGAGAACGTTGTGGTAAGATGGAAGCAAAGACTGGAGTGAGAGCCACAAGAAATGCTGACAACCACCAGAAGCTGGAAGAAGTAAGGAAAGATTCTCCCATAAAGCCTCCAGAGGACGTGAAGCTCTGCTGACACCTTAATTTTAGACTTCTGGCCTCCAGAACTGTAAGAGAATAAATTCTGTTATTTTAAACCACCAAGTTTGTGGTAATTTGTTATGGCAGCTTATTTTCTCAAGAATCTAATACATGCTAGAACCAAGAGAAATATGAGGTGTGGTCCCTACCTCCAAAGAGCTTATGATCATGCAAAATGTTTGTATTGATGAAGCAGTATCTTAGAGTTAGAAGCAGCCTTAGAAATGGTCTTACCAGAGGTTCTCAAACTTCAGCCTGCATTAGAATCACCTGGAGGTCTTGCTAGAACACAGCTTGGTGGGTCCTACCCCTGAGTTTTTCTGGTTCAGCAGTTCTGGAGAGAAACTCAAGAAATCACATTTCCGACAAGATCTCAGTTAATTCTGGTGCCGTTGATCCCGGGACTACACTTTGAGAACCACCGATCCAGGAGGCTTCCCAACCAGGGCTCAGGGGTGTCTAATGGAGAATGTGAACATTCCAATACTGCTACCTGCGGTTTTTCAAACTGACCCAAGACCCTAAAAGCTTTTCAAGAAAGCACCTACTGGAATACTAAAAATAAATAGTAATTTTTATTAACAATTTTCCCACAGGGAGTTTATTTCTGATAATTTTGGCCCTTAAATTTCTCATTAAATTGATCCAAAATTGAGAAGGTTCCTATGTGGCTTGAAATACTGAGTTGTTGTTCATTTTAAAGGTTTGACTAAGGTAGTGTTGAACCGCCATCTTTTCTACCTTGTGAACCTTTCTAGCATGATTCAGACCAAGTAATACCTACCATGTTTAAGCACGCTCAGCGAGGGAGCATTCACAGCTCATACTATGGTTGTATAGTTTTTTTTCCAAAGTGAATTCTAAACCTATCTCTCCATTTGTTCTAGTTCCCTTTGGAACATCACAGCTCAAATCTTTACTCTGTGCTACTTAGATATGGCTTCAGTATTCAAAGACAGTGATCATGTCCTCCACAGAAATATCAAACCCTCTCTTCTCTATTTATCACCTCTGGCTATGTCTTCACCTCTGTTCCTAAACTCACAGGAATTTGGGGGTAGACTCAGACTAAGGCTAATTATTTCATCAATCCAAAAACATCTACTGAGCACTTCCTACATGCTATGCACTGTGCTAGAATTGGACGGAGCTGAGAAAAACTCTGTCTCAACCTTGGTGTGGTGCACATTCTCATAAGAAGAACTGGATATGCTTTAGTGTCCTTCTTGACCTTTTATTCCCCTCTTGCTGAACATACTGAAATTTCCTACATACTTTGCCATCTTAAAATTCAACTCTCCCCAACATTTTACCATGATTTTACCTAGAAGATTCAGGCTTTCTTATGTGAACTCCCTCATTCATTTATTCAACAATTACATGTTGAGATATATATAGATTCACTCAGGAGTGAAATTAAAATTTATGGAAATATCCCTGGAGAAATCTTTCAGGCGCTTAGAACATAATGGGTGAAGTGAGTTCCAAATGGTGATGGTTTAATAACATACCCCTGAAATTCTCTGACACTCTTCCCATCAGGAGGTGGAAGTCTATTTCCCCTCCCTAATCTTGACAGGCTTGTTACAGCTTTGACCAAAAGAGTACAGCAGAAATGCTTTTATGTGCCTTCCAAAGCTGTGTAATAAAAATCAATGCAGCTTCCACTTTGTTCACTGCAACATTTGTCCTTGAGGCTGAGTCCCATTTAAGAAGTTTGTACCTGGAGATAGCCATGGTGTGAGGAAGTCCAGGCAACACGTAAAATACAGTGTAGTATTCCAGTTGAGGTAGTCCCAACTAAGGTGCTAGCCTCTAACCAACATTAACTGCCAGACATACGTGAAAGAAGTCCCAGATGATTCCAGCCCCCAGCCATTGAATCTTCCTAGCTGAGTCCCCAGGCAGAGATGTGCTATTCCTGCATGGTCTCGTTCAAATTCTGAACCCACAGAATCTGTGAGCATAATAAAATAGTTATTTTATGCCACCAAGTTTTGAGTAGTTTGTTATACAGCAATAGCAAAAACACACAACCATGTCTGTCTTCATTGAGCCTCATCCTTTTAGGCTAGAATCAGAGATTTTTCCCATATCTTTTCTAAATCCCTACCTTCAATCATTTTCTACTTCTTGACAACAACCTTCCTCTTCAAATTCACATAGTTCTCCCCAAACTTTACTAGATCCCATTACCTCTTCCAGCCTTTGCCAGACTAGGCAGTGAACACATCGCAGAAACAAACACAGATTAAATCACGTTATAATTAGCACACCTGTTAGAGTCTGTTGGGTTGGGTTAGAGTCTACCCGTGGCAAAAATATTTTCAAGCTCAGTGGACAATCTGCTTGTTTACTGCAGTGGAGAAATGACTCTGACCTATTTATTAAACAAGTGATCACAGGTAATTTAAAGACCCTGTGATTCTTCCTACCTGCCAATATTCTGTATGGAAAAATTGAATGAATTAGCCTTTGTGAGGGGGGAATATGAGTGGCAACTTCCTATTCTGAGGTAGGATGCTTTCAGTTATGTACTCAAATTAAAACTATATGATGACCTAATATCATTCAAACCACTTTTTTCCCCCTTTCCTTTCCACACATACAGTGCTTACAACCTTAGTGTGCATCTGAAGATGAGAAAACTTAGATTACACGAAGATCACCTGAAAAGGCTACTAGCATGCTAGCTGAAACCTGAAGACCCCACAGTTATCACTGGCTCGTCATGATGAAACTGTGCCTGAGAGGCAGGCAGAGTTCACTCAACATGTGCCAAGTGTCCTGAAGCCATGGGAATGATTCAGTGGATATTGGAGGGGCGGAAGAAGTGATAGAAGAACTCACTTCTGTCAGCATGGTTGGAGTTGTGGTCAGGATGGGAGAGAAGTTCTCTAAGAGTTTGGTGAGAATACTTGGCTGCTCAGAGAACTGTGATTCCATGAGGGGAAAAACAGGACCTCCTCCCCCTCACACACACACATACACACTTACATGCAATATGTCAGTAGCTACAGATTAACCGGTGTCAAGGAAAAACAAAAAACTCTCTAATATCTAAGAGAGAACTGACATATGGTAACAGAAAGAATGAAATCTGAGAAGAGCTTAAAGGGCAAATGGAAACAAACCAATGTCTGCAATAGGTAAAAACTGGCAAGATTCATTACCCTGATAAATGTAGAACGCTTGATCCTGATGGCTTATAAAAACACAAAGTTTGTACATATCCACGTGTAATTGTTAAGGTTGTGTATCAACTTGGCTGGGCTATGATTTTCAGTGTTTTGGCAGTTATGATATAGTTTGGGTAGCTATGTAATGAGGCAATCACCTCCATAATGAGATCTGATATAATGTAATCACCTCCATAATGACATCTGCTATAGGTAGCCTATCAGTTGAAAGGGAGTTTCTTCGGGGGTGTGGTTTGCATTTGCATGTATGTGGACTTTCTGGCAAAGCTTGCTGACTTTTGCTCACTCTGGATCCTCATCTGACTTCCAGTTCTTGGGACTTGAGCTAGCAGCTTACCTGCTGATCTTGGGATTCATCAGCCTCTGAAGCCTGCGAGCCAGAGGCCTGCTGTCTGACCTACTAATCTTGGGTTCGCCAGCCCCTGCAGCTATTTAAGTCAGGAGAAGCTTCCAGCCTGACCCACAGACTTGGGACTTTCCAGCCTCTACAACTATGTGAGCCATTCCTTGATATAAATCTCTGTCTCACTCCCTCTCTCTCTATGTGCATGTGTGCATATATATGTGTATATATATATATGTGTTTCACTGATTTTGCTTCTGTAGAAAACCCAGCCAAAGACACCACATACATTATTTTGACTGTGGTAATGATTTGTCAGGTGTATATATATGTCAAAATTTGTCAAATTGTACACTTTAAACGTGTGCAATATTTCTAATAATTATACCTCCACAAAGACACAAAAAAAAGAAAGAAAAAAGCCACAAGGTTTGAACAAAAAATGAATCATCTTTTGTTTGTTGGAGGCACTTTCTGCATCTAAAGACATAAATACATACAGTTCCCATCATTTGATTGTTGCTGAGAGTACTACCCAAAATCAAACATATTGCCATCAATTCGATTCTGATTCATAGTGACCCTAAGGACAGAGTAGAACTGCCCTATATGGCTCCCAAGAAGCAGCTGGTAGATTCAAACTGCCAACCTTCTGGTTAACAGCTGTATCTCTTTGTCACTGCCAAACCCTGGTGGCATAGTGGTTAAGAGTTCGGCTGCTAACGAAAAGGTCAGAAGTTTGAATCCACCAGATACTCCTTGGAAACCCTATGGGGCAGTTCTATCCTGTCCTATAGGGTTGCTATGAGTTGGAATTGACTCAACAGCAATGGGTTTTGAGAGTACTACCCAATTCTAGACAAAACTAGACTATAACTTGCACCAGGCCTCATCTCAGTTCTCCCTTTAAAACTATTAGGATTGTCTTAATGGAAAGAAAGTCTCCTGTCTCTTTGACATTTGGATGAAATATTGAAAATAAAGTATTCCTAGCAAAGAGGACTTGGCATATTCAAGTTGGCATTTCTGTCAGAAGAGAAAGACAGTTACCTCGCTGTAAAAGTAGTGTGATTTATTGCACCAAGAACATGAGAAAGTGTGTTGTCTTCTTTTTTAAGTTCTAATTATCAGAGAACAGGCTTGTTTTTGAAGATTTGGGGATGAGGAATGGTTGCAGACACTATGTACCTGTGATGGGAGGAAGACAATGTGCTGTGTTTGGAGGTTGTGAACTGTTCCACGGTTTCAAAGCCAATAAGGCTATCACAGGCAAGATAGGCAGTCAGCACAGAAAGGAGAGCTCCAAAAAATTTCAATCCCAATGCACAGTTAAAACAGCATCCAAGTGGACCACTGTGCTCTTACTCAACTTGAAGATGAAGAGAGAGCCATATGGTTTAAAACACTGTTTCCAGGTGTTAACTCTCCTCACTCAATTAATTCATTTATAAACATTCACTGAACTGTCTGTTAAATGACAAGAACACAGGAGAGATAATAGAGATGAAACAAAAACTTCCTTGACAACAAAGGCCTCATGTTAACTGGGGAGACAGGAGAATAAGCAATTAAATCACAACTTATCAAATGTTGAAATAAAAATATGTATAAAGTACAATAAGGTTTCTGGGTAGTGCAAATGGCTTACACATGGCTACTAACCTAAAGGTTGGCAGTTCAATCCCACCTAGCAGCACCCAAGAAGAGGGACCTGGTGATTCACTTCCGCTAAAATTACAGTGGAGGAAACCCTAAAGAGCTCAGTTCTACTCTGTAACACATGGGGTCACTGTGAGTCAGAATCAACTTGATGGCAATGGGTTATAAGAAATCCAAGAGTGTTTTGCATGGAAAAGGATGATTGGGCTAGGTGTTAAGGAGAAGTAATGGGCTCAAACACAGCAACAATTGTGAGGATGATGCAGGACTGGGCAGTGTTTTGTTCTCTTATATATAAAGTTACTATGAGTTGGAACCGACTTGACGACACCTAACAGCAACGACAACAATGTTGGAAGAGTAAAGAAGATATACTGAACCCAACTTCAAGACTTATAATCATGATCAAGACGGTGTGGTATTGGCAAACGAATAGACAAATAGGTCAACATAGCAGAATAAAGAGCCCAGAAATAGACACACCCAATACAGTCAACTGATCATTGACAAAGGAGCAAAGTCAATTCAATGGTGATAGTCTTTTCAACAAATGATGCTAGAATAATTGGATATTCACATGCAAAAATTGAATCTAGACAGAGATTTTTACACCTTTCATAAAAATTAATCCAAAATAGATCACAAACTTAAACATTAAATGTAAAACCCTACAACTTCTAGAAGAAAACAGGAGAAAATCTAGGTGACCTTGAGTTTTACAATGAATCTTTGGATCCAACACCAAAAGCTCAATCCACATAAGAAAAAAAAAAATAATAATATATATATTGATATATTCCAGACATAAGGAAAAGCACTGAGTTAACACAGGAAGCATGAAAATTTGATGAACACTAGCAAGTTCAAGTGTAAGACTAGCAGGGGCAGTTATGAGGAGTGGGGAGCCTCTTCTTGATGTGGGTGGTAGCAGGATCAAAAAAAGGAATGAAAATGTTAAGGACAACTATACTGGTAGACAAGGGCACGGGAAGCCACACTAAACAGTGTTCTTAAGACTGCAGCTGATGTCCCACCATCCCACAGAACAGTATAGCTCATCCAGATGTGGTGGGCCAGAAACACAGTCATTTGGCAATCAGGACTAGTGCCCAACTCAGTGACTTTGTCACAGAAAAGACATTGCCCATTGTCCATGGCTGTAGATATCTCTCCAGTCCTCAGGCTACCCTAGACCTTAAGATCTCAGTGAGATGATCTCAGAAAAATTCAGTCAACAAGTTTGGGGAACAAATCTTAGACACAGATAAAAACTTTATTGTTCAAAGCTGAAAAAATAGAAACAAAATAATATGGGACCTATGAAAAAATTCTAAACACAGATGGGTGGTATAGTACTTACAAAGCAATAGAAAAGCATTCTTTTTAAAAAAAGATTCACTGTAGGAAACAGACATAAATTATAGATAGTTGCTTTGTATTGTCAACAATATTAAAATAAAACAACACAGTGAGATCAAAAGGCAGCTGCTAAGAGAGAGTTATAAAAAGGAAACTAGATGTAAGCAGAGAATGTTATGTTAAACATTTGAAAAGAGATTTTTTTAATGCATAAAAAGAGTAAAGAAAAGGATCAACAGTGTAAAAATATCACATCGGCAATGTGGAAGACACTCTTGAGGAACTCACCCAAAATAAAAAGGAAAAGAATAAATAAAATAAAATCATGAAGGAGGTGATCTACAAATAGATAACAGAAAAGAGAGATCCAAAATACAGATTAGTTAGCTATTTGAAGAGAAAAAGACAGAGTAGAAGTAAATACCAACTATATAACAAAAGAAAAATCTCCTTAAACTGCAGACCTAAATCTGTAGATCAAAAGGACTCAACGAGTGTTAGACAAGGTTTCTGCTAGATACAGAAGTATCTTGAACTTAAGTATAAAATATGATATATTTAACAGGTTAATTACCTTCCTATTAAAAAAAAAAAAAGAGGTTAACTTCAAAATTATCCAATGTAATATTAAATGCCAAAAGCAATCAATAAATTTTGTAGGAGAAATGGATGAGACCCCAATATTCTACATGCCCCTTATTTAGTAAAATTGCTTCTCACTCCAAGAGACAGAAACCCTAAGGAGGAAGGGCAAGTACTCTGACTGGCAGTCTCACAACTATTCCATGGAATTGGAGAGAACCTCCCCCAAAAGACTAGGGAAAAAGAAAATAGGAAATCTTGCTGGGAAAACTACCACCATAGCTGCCACATTCTACTGTATTCCAACCTGTGACCTTACACACAAATATCCTTCTTCCCTTACACTCATGTCCCCCAAATGCCCCAAACTAACATGGTGCTATAGCCCAAGGTATAATCAAAACTCTAACACACCTTTTCCCCAAAGGAAGACAACCCAGCATCACATCTAGTTACCCTACCCACCTGCAAGTCCAGTACCTCTGGGAGGTTTGCATTGCTCTCATTCAAGGCCACATGTGGCTCTCCAAACTCCTGTAACCTAAACTTAATGATAAATTTAACCACTTCCAACCAGTCTAATGTTAGACATGATAACCCACTGCCATTGAGTCGATTCTGACTCATTGTGACCCTATAGGACAGAGCAGAACTGCCCCATAGAGATATGATAGAGAGAAAATAGAATTAATGCAATAATTACTCTGATCTAGAAAAGGGAGAGAGGAGAATTGACTTCCTGGGCCCCTGGAGCATGGCAGCTCCTGCTGGAGGGGAACAGAGAGATCTCAAGTCTAATGGTGGAACAAGTTCTTCAGCCAGCAGTTTTGCTGCGTGGTTTCTGCTCTTTTAGCCGTCGTCTTCCATGGCCTCACCTGAGAGGGTAACAAAGGAGAGCTGGTGGTAACACACGTTCAGCAGACCATTCTCTATAGGACAGATGACACTGGCCTGGGGATTTCATAGGGTCAAACAAACATAGGCCCCTCTTAGCCAGGCTCAGAGTTTCTCTCATGGTACAGTTCCATTAAAACCAGTAAACTCTTAACCAGTTTGATTTACGAAAACCCTAGATAACCAACACTAGAAATCTTAGTCTCACCGTTGCTCCTTCTGACTCTTAGCAACAGGCCAAAGTCCTGTTCTTGTTGTGGCTTAATACCAAACCTTGCAACTTCACTTTTGGCCCCTCCTCTGACCATCACCAATTGCTGAGACAGAAATAAGTGCTCCCTGTCTCCATGTGCATTCCAGTGGAGGGAGGAATTTACCTTTGATAAAGAATAGGCAGCAGAAGGCATTTGGATGGGATTTGGCATACCCTCAAGGGTTACAAACCTATTTCTCAATGATTTTTTCTGGTGGATGGCTTCTAAAATGGACCACAATCATTGCCACCTGATATTCATGCCCTCCTATTGAGTGTGGGCTGGCCTTATTGTCTCACTCCTAGGAGATTAGGTCAGAAAGAGACTGTGGCTTCTGGCTTGAGCACCTATTTCTTGCTCTCTTCTGAACTGTTTATCCTTGGTGAAGCCAGCTGCCATGTCATGAGGTAGCCTTGTAGAGAGGCCCATGTGGCAAGGGATCCTGTCCTGCCAACCATGTGCGAGAGCCTGGTGGTAGATACTCCTGTTACCCCAAGTCAAGCCTTCAGATGAGACCTCAGCTCTGCTGACTCCTTGACTGTAGCCTTGTAAGGTACCCTAAGTCAGAGGTGCCCAGCTATGATGCGCTGGGATTCCTGGCCACCGAAACTGTGACATAACAAATGTTTGTTGTTTAAGCTGTTTAGTTTGGAGCTAAATTGTTATGCAATAATAGATAACTAATACCATTTCTCACCTCCCCCCCAGCTCATGCTGTACTAACTTAAGATTGATACAAATAATTTGTCAGAGTGTATGATGATCTGACTGGCCACTGTCTTCAGTAGCTGCCCACAGCAGAAGGGGCTTCTCTTGCCTTAAACCAACCAAAACCAAACCCACTGCCGTCGAGTCGATTCCGACTCATAGTGACCCTATAGGACAGAGTAGAACTGACGCTTAGAGTTTCCAAGAAGCGCCTGGCAGATTCAAACTGCTGACGTTTTAGTTAGCAGCAGTAGCATTTAACCACTATGCCACCAGGGTTTCCTCTCTTACCTCACTTGTATGATATTCTGTTCCTACTTTCAGACAGTAGCTGGGCTGAAAGTTTATCCTTTTTGGAAAGAATTTACTAGTCTACCAAAAAATTTAAAAAGCCACTATTACTTTCTTCTGTAAACCTAAAGCTCCAGTTTCAGTAGGCATTTCAACAGATTCCTAAGATAGAATAGGCTCCAGTTCTACAAGTAACAGCTTAACCAGCTGCTTCACTATCTCCTAGCCAGGACTGGGAGCAACCTCACCACCTTGGACACCACTTCAGTTTAGCCAATTTCCTATCACACTATTCTTGTTACCATTTTCTATTTATATATATATATACAGAAACAAACAAAAAACCTGTTGCCTTTGAGCCGATTCTGACTCATAGCTACACTATAGGACACAGTAGAACTTCCCCATAGAGTTTCCGAGGAGCGCCTCGTAGATTAGAACTGCCGACCTTTTGGTTAGCAGCCATAGCACTTAACCAGTACGCCACCAGGGATTTTATATATATATATATATATATATATATATATGTGTGTGTGTGTGTGTGTGTGTGTGTGACAGAAATCTAACTTAAGCTAGCCTAAGGAGAAAAAAAACTCCCTGAGTGGAACAGTTTGTGCTCAACTACCAACTGAAAGGTTGATGATTCGAATCCGCCCAGTAGCACCATCAGAGAAAGGCCTGATGATCTACTTCCATAAGATCACAGCCATTGAAAACCCTATGAAGGCAATTCGACTCTGACACACATGCGGTTGCCATGAATCAGTCAACTTGATGGCAACAGGTTTAAGGAGGAAAAAAAAAAAAAGAGAAATTTGTTAACTTAGATAAATGGGAAATGCTGTGAATAAGTCTTTAAATCAAAACCAAATCCATTGCTGTGGACTAGACTACAACTCGTAGCTACCCTGTAGGACAGTAGAGCTTCCCCATAGGGTTTTCAAAGCTGTAAATCTTTACAGAAGAAGACTGCTACGTCTTTTTCCCATGGAGCAGTTGGTAGGTTCAAACTGCTGACCTTTGGGTTAGCAACCAATTGCTTTAACCACTATGCCACCAACCAAAACCCCATTGCTGTCGAGCGAATTCCAACTCATGCCAACCATATGTATGAATAAGTCTTTGTTGTCATTGTTAAGTGCCATGGAGTCATTTCTGACTCATAGCAACCCCATGTACAACAGAACAGAACACTGCCGGGTCCTGCACCATAGCCACAGTCATTGTTATGCTTGAGCCCATTGTTGCAGCAACTATCTAAATCCATCTCATTGAGGGTCTTCCTCTCTTTCACTGACCCCTCTACTTTACCAAGCATGATGTTCTTCTGCAGGCGCTCATCTCTCTGGATAACATGTCCAAAATATGTGAGATGAAGCCTCGCCATCCTCACTTCTAATAAGCATTCTGGCTGTGCTTCCTCCAAGACAGATTTGTGTGTTCTTCAGGAAGTCCATGGTATATTAAATATTCTTTGCCAACACTGCAATTCAAAGGCATCAATTCTTCTTCGATCTTCCTTATTCATCATCCAGTTTTCACATGTATATGAGCTGATTGAAAATGCCATGGCTTGGGTCAGGCACACCTTCATCTTCAAAGTGACAGCTTTGCTTTTTAACACTTTAAAGAGGCCTTTTGCAACAGATTTGCCCAAAATAATGCGTCGTTAAAAAAAAAATGTGTCGTCAGTACAGTTAAATTCAGAACACTCTGTCCATCTTTCAACTTGCCTGTCCTTGGCTTCAGCAGGCAGGGTCTCCCCACATAGCAGGCACAATGGCTACTTGTCTCTGCTCAGACACTCTTAATATAACAGCCTCATGGGAAGTAGAATTTCTCTCCTTCAATAACCACATAGCAATCCCTGTGGTTAGGTACGAGGCCCTAAGTGAAGCAGTGGCAGGAGAAATCCCCTCAAGACATTTGACAAAGGAGATGGAGAAGGCTGGGCAGACAGAAACTGTAACACTTCACCCTCCCACTCTGGTTACTCAAAGTGTGGTCCATTGACCTGCAGCATCAGCATCACCCAAGAGCTTTTAGAAATGCAGCTTCGCAGGCTCCACCCCAGACCTTCTCAATCAGAATCTGCACTTACCAAGTTCCCTAGGTGATTCACATGCACATTACAGACTGGGAAATACTGCATTATTACCATCCAAGTGGCCATTTGTGTGAGAATGCGATGGAAACACATCTATAGGCCAGGATTTTTAAAGTATAATACCATCTATTATCATGTCTGGTAGAGGGTCGGTGGAAAAGAGGAAGACCTTCAACAGGATGGATTGACACAATGGCTGCAACAATGGACTCAAACATAGCAACTATTGTGAGGATGGCACAGGACCGGGCACTTCTGTTGTACATAGGGCCACAATGAGTTGGAATTGACTCAATGACACCTACCAACAACAACATTGTCCCTGAAAGAAGAAATCCAAAGACTTCCAGTCATCTGTGAGATAAATAAAAATAATTTTAAGAACGGGATGTAGATATGTAAAATGATAAGCTGTGAGGTTTTAAACCTTTTAAAAATAGAATTATTTGCTCTCTGGACCTCAATTAGGTCATCTCTAAAGTGAATCAGATGGACCATCAGAGGTTCTCAAACCTGTTTCCCCGTCCAAACCAATTGAGCTAGCATCTCCAGCGATGGGGGTCCAGGCTCCCCAGGTGATTCTAATCAGGGTCCATGTTTTCTCTAAAGTCACCACCTGGGCTATGCCCCAGAAAAGACTTAAGAACTAGCTCTTGCTTTGTTTTTATTAAAGCATCCTAGATTCCACTGTCTCATCTCTCTGTTGTAGCTTCTTTTTATGGCTGAATGGCGGGGGAGGGGGGTAGGCGGAGTCTTTTCCTCTTTATAACCCTGAATGTTCTTTAAGGAGTTATATCTTGGTTGCGTAGTGGTTAAGTGCTACGGCTGGTAACCAAAAGGTCGGCAGTTTGAATTCACCAAATGCTCCTTGGAAACTCTATGGGGCAGTTCTACTCTGTCCTGTAGGATCTCTATGAGTCAGAACCTACTCGACGGCAATGGGTTTGGGTTTTTTTTTTTTTTTTGATCATGCTAAGGATAAGGACTTTTTACTGCTGAGAGTCTCAACTGGCTTGTATGTGCCAGTTGAGGGATAGAAACTGAGGCCCTACCCTAGTCTGAGTGTTGCTTCCCATCAAGGCTACAAAGAAAAGGGATATGTGCTCCACATAACAGAGGAAGAATTCAGATTCTTTGGGGGTGAGACAGGTGGAGAAGCAATGCAGAAAGGGATGGGGGAAGAACAGAAATGGGGTACAATGGAAATAGCAAGGCTGTCTGTGATGTGACTCCTCTACATAAGCCCCACATTTTACTGAAATACACAGTGTGGCCGGTGTGAGTAGATTTCTTGTGGAGACCTATGTAAGTGCTGAGATATATGATGATGGAGATGTAGAGCAAACAGGGATAACAATCTCCAGGCAAAGTTACTGGACTGTGAAAGGAGCCTGGACCAGGACCTGCAGAGCTGCTTTGGTAGGAGAGCAAAACTGACTGGTGTATATGCCAATGGCCCCAGGTCTCCAAGGGCAAAGGTTCCCCAAGTAATATTGCCTTATTCCTTGTTTTCTGCCTGAATAAGCTTATCTTGCCTCTACACAGCCCCCTTCACACCATTATTCATTTATTCAATCACATGGCAGCCATCGAGATAGGGTTGAGGATACAGTGGAGAAAAAAGCCACTCAGTCAGCATTCTGCTCAGCCACTACTTAGTCCCAGGCAGTGATGATTTGGAAGACCATCTCTACATTGCCTGGGAAGACATAAATAACATTTTACATGGGAGAGCCTCCTAGCCCTTTACCATTGTCCTCTTGCATCCTGAAAATGGTCCAGCAGGGAAAGGGAAACCAGCACCTAACTCTCTCTGTCTCTCTTTGAAGGGTGTTAAAGTCCCCACTTGGACTTCAACAGAGGAAAGAAGAGTTGTACTGGCTCTGCTCCCTAATGTTTCTATTGCCGACACTCTTGAGGTTGCCGATGAGGATATTTGTGGTGTGAGTTAAGGGAAAGAGCACTGCCACATGGTTCCAACAAGTTGCACAACACTGGGAAGCCTGTCTTACCGCTTTAAGTACTAGTTTCCCTATTTATAAAATGAGAGACCATTCTTTGTGCCTTTTAGTTTTATTATAAGGTACAAAATAGTTGACCCCATTCATTATGTCTTCAGCCTTGGAATATTTTCCCCACTTGGCCTCTGGGAACCATTACTCTACTGGGTGTCCTCCTATATCACTGGCTCCTTCTTCTAAATCTTCTCTGCTGGTTTCTCCATCTCTTCTTGACCTTTAAAATTTGAAGTTCCCTAAGGCCAAGTCCTTGAACCACTTTTCTTCACAGGCTTCCCTTACTCACTAGTGGTCCTACCCACTCCTACGGCTTTAAACATTATTTATACCCTGATGGCTCTCTGGGCTGTACCTCCAGCCTCGATATCTCTCTGAAACTCAAGATTTAATTATCCAATTACTTTCTTCACACACCTCCATCTGTGTGTCAAGCTTAATATGTTCAAATCCAAATCTTTGAAGTCCCGTCTCCTCCAATGGTCTCCCGACCATAGTTCATGGTAGCACCATTCACCAAAAACATGTGCATGGTCTGTGTAGTTCCCTTTCCCTCATCCCTAAATGCAATCTATGAGCAAATACCAGCAGCTTTATCTTCAAGATATATCTTAAACCCAGCAATGCCTCCAGATCTCTATCAGTACCATCCTGGACCAAGAGACCGTTACCATTATTGCTCTACAGGGGCTTCTTAAATAGATTCCCTGTGTCCATTCTTACGTACTCTTGACGCTCTACTCAGCAGCCAGAGTGGTCCTTCTAAAACATAAGCCAGATTATGCCATGTCCCTGCTCTTCATCCTCCAGTATGGCTCATTCTTCTTAGATCAACTCCAAAGCCTGACTGTGACCCAGAAGCCCCTCACTCCAGTCACCTCCGATACTTCTCCCCTTCATTCACCAAACTCCACTGCACTGGCCTCCTTGATGTCCCTTGAACATGCCAAGCACACTCTGGCCTTAGAGCTTTCACATGTGATTTCTCCTCCTATAACATGTGACTGCCTCCTTTGCTTTATTCATGTTTTTGCTTCAACATCACTTCCTTAAAGAGGCCTTTTTAACTATTAAAAAAAAAAAATAAAACTACCTATTCCCCCATCACTTTTTATCACCTTACTCTGTGTAAAGGTTAAGGTTGTGTGTCAACTTGGATGGGCCATGATTCTCAGTGGTTTGGCAGTTTGATGTAGCTTGGCAGTCATGTAATGATGTAATCACTTCCATGATGAGATCTGAAATAGTGTAATCACTTCCATGATGAATGAGATCTGCTATGGGTAGCCAATCAGTTGAAAGGATGTTATCTTGGGGGTGTGACCTACTTCCAATATACGTGCACTTTTTGGCAAAGCTTCCTTGCTTTTGCTCTTTGTTTATTTGGTTGGGTTGCTGAAGTATGGATTACACCATGACCCACACTAAACCAAGTTGAAGTACCAGACCTGGCTTGGTATATACTGTAGAAGAAGACATCAAACGGTTAGGGAAATTGGCATGTTAGAGTGGATTTATCAGTTTAGACCCACAGACCCACACATGGAGTGCCCAGGGGACACACCTTTTACCACAACTGTGAGGAACAAATTTGTGAAAGGAGTCCCAGAATCCTTGAAGACTGCTGTAATTGCTATTTTATGTAAGTCAGATTTGACAGTGGGAACCACCCTAACTGAATTAAGACACCTAACTAAAAAAAAAAAAAAATTTTTTTTTTTTTTTTTTTTTATCTATAGTGAGGCTGATTGTACCCTGTGATGCTAGGGCTAAGTGGCAGCACTCAATCAACAAAGACAAGGTGGGCATGGTTACCATAATGGACAGCAGAGTCAAAGCAATAATCAGAGTTGTCTGACTCTTGTGGACTTAAGGCATTGGCTACTTTGTCATGGTGTTCCTAAGAGTGAAACAGATGGGAAATACTTACTTGATCTACACAAGCAGGAGAATTTTAGGTCAAGTAAAAGGCAAACTAACTTTAATCACCAGAATAGAGAGTCATGGGCTCCTCAATCAATTCCCAGACTTGAGCACGTTTACAGACCCAAAACCCCTTGAATGAAGGGGAGGTCAGAAGAACTCCAAAACACTGCCAAAAACTTGTACTGTTAATCTTTCTCCCAGCCTTCTCCAGAGGAATCTATGGCCTTTTGTGTGAGTGACTGCTCATCAGGGAAAAGGAAACAAGTAGGCTTTTCAGGGATTACTGGATACTGGCTCTGAACTGACACTAATTCCAGGAAACCCAGAACAACAATATACCCCACCAGTCAGAGTGGGAACTTATGGAGGTCAGGTTATTAATGGAGTCTCAGTTCAGGTTCATCTCACACTGGGTCCAGTGTGTCCCTGAATTCATTCTGTAGAGATTTCCCCAGTTCCACAGTGCATAATTGGAATAGATATGCTCAACAACTGGCAGAACCAACACATTGCATCCCTGGCAAGTGGAGTAAGTAATTTCCCTATTTGCGAGTGCGAAAAATAGAAAGGTCTTGGAGAAGGGCAGTGAATTGTTGTAGACTTAACCAGGTGGTGATTGTAATTGCAGCTGCTGTTCCAGGTGGTTTCATTGCTTGAGCAACTTAATACATTTCCTGGTACCTGGTATGCAGCTACTGATCATGTCAATGCCTTTTCCTTAATTCTGGTTTTGAAGGAACACCGGAAACAGTTTGCCTTCAGCTGGCAAAGCCAGGAATACACCTTCACTGTCCTACCTCAGAGGTACATCAACTCTCCAGCCCAATGGCATGATCAGTCCACAGGGAACTGGATCGCCTTTCCCTTCCACAAGACATCACACTGGTCCATTACATTGATGAAATTATACTGATTGGACCTAGTAAGGAAGAAGTGTCAATGACTCTGGATTTACTGGTAAACATTTGGGTGCTAGAGGGTATGAAATTAATCTGACAAAAATTCAGGTGCCTTCCACTTCAGTGAAATTTCTAGGGGTTCAGTGGTGTGCGGCATGTCTAGATATTCTTTCTAAAGTGAAGGATAAGTTATTGCATCTGGCCCCTCCCAGGACTAAATGGAGGCATAACACCTAGTGGGCATCTTTGGATTTTGGAGGTAACTTGGGTGTGCTTTCTGGCCTATTATCAAGGAACTAGAAAAGCTACTAGTTTTGACTAGGACTTAGAACAAGAGGCTCTGCTACTGGTTCAGGCTGCCATGCAAGTTGCTCTGCCACTTGGGTCATATGATCCAGCTGATTCGATGGGGTCGAAGTATCAGTAACAGATGCTGTTTGGAGTCTTTGGTAGGCCCCTACTGGGGAATCACAAAGCAGATCCTTAGGATTTTGGAACAAATCCATGCCATTCTCAACAGTTAGCTACTCTCCTTTTGAGAAACAGTGTTTGGCTTGTTACTGGGCCTTAGTACAGACTGAATGTTCAACCATGAGCCACCATGAAACCTGAGCTACCCATCAAGAACTGGGTGTTGTCTGATCCACAGAGTCATAAAGTAGGACATGCACAGCAGCACTCCATCATTAAACAGAAGTGGTATACATGAGATCAGGTACTGAACAGAACCTGAAGGCACAAGTAAATTGCATGAGGAAGTGACCCAAATGCCCATGGTCTCCACTCCTCTCACATTACTTTCCATCTCCCCGACTGTACATATGGCTTTATGCAGAGTTCCTTGTGATCAGTTGACTGAGGAAAAGAAAGCTTATGCCTGGTTTACAGATGGTTCTAAGTAATATGCAGGCACTTATTCAAAATTGGACAGTGGCAGCACTACAGCCCCTTCTGGAACCTCCCTGAACGACAGTAGTGAAGGGAAATCCTCCCAATGGGCAGAACTTTGAGCAGTGCATCTGGTTGTTCACTTTTCTTAGAAGGAGAAATAACCAGATGCGTGATTGTATACTGGCTCATGGTCTGCGGCCCATGGTTTGGTTGGATGGCCAGAAACTTGGAAGGAACATTATTGGAAATTGGAGACACGGAGGTATAAGGAAGAGGTATGTGGATAGATCTTTCCAAGTGAGCCAAAGAAGCGAAGATATTTGTGTCTCATGTGAATGCTCACCAAAGGGTAACTTCAGCAGAGGAGGATTTTAACAACCAAGTGGATAGGATGATGCATTCTGTGGAAACTGGTCATCCTCTTTCCCCAGCCACTCCCGTCATTGCCCAATGATTTCATGAACAAAGTGGCCGTGGTGGCAGGGATGAAGGTTATGCATGGCCTCAGCAACTTCCACTCACCAAGGCTGACTTGGCTACAGCCACATCTGAGTGCCCAATTTGCCAGCAGCAGAGACCAACACCAATTTCCCAACATGACAGTTTCTTAAGGTGACCAGCCAGAAACCATTTGGCAGGTTGATTACATTGAATTGCTTCCATCATGGAAAGGGAATCTTTTTGTTCTTACTGGAACAGTTATTCTGGGTATGGATATGCCTTCTCTACACACAATGCTTCTGACAAAACTACCACCCGTGGATTTACAGAATGCTTTATCCACCATCATGGTATCCCACACAGCATTGCCTTGCATCAAGGGACTGACTTAATGGCAAATGAAGTGTGGCAATGGGCCCATCCTCAAGGAATTCACTGATCTTACATTTCTTCCCATTATCCTGAAGTAGCTGACTTTATGGGATGATGGAATGGCCTTCTAAAGACACAATTATGGTGCCACCTAGGTGGCAATACCTTGCAGGCCTGGAGCAATGTTCTCCAGGAGGTTGTATATGCTCTAAACCAGTATCCAATATATGGTGCTATTTCTCTTATAGCCAGGGTTCAGGGGTCCAGGAATCAAGGGGTGGAAATGGGAGTGGCACCATTTATTATTACCCCTACTGAGTCACTCGCAAAAGTTTTGCTTCCTGCCACCATGAGCCTATGATCTGCGAGTCTAGAAGTGTTAGTTCCAGAGGGAGGAATGCTTCCACCTGGAGACGCAGCATTCATTCCATTGGATGGGAAGTTAAGAATGCCACTAGGCCATTATGGTCTCCTTATGCCTCAGGATCAACAGGCAAAGAAGGGTGTGATTGATCCTGATTACCAAGAGGAAATCGGATTGATATTACATGATGGAGGTTTTTAATGGAGGTAAAGAAGAATATGTCTGGAATGCAGGAGATTCCTTAGGGCTTCTGTTAGTACTTCCATGCCCTGCGATTAAAGTCAATGGAAAACTACAGCAAACCAATTCCAATATGACTACTAATGACCGAGACCCTTCAGGAACGAAGGCTTGAGTCACCCCATCAGCCAAAGAACCATGACCAGGTGAGGTGCTTGCTGAGGGTAAAGGGAATATGGAATGGGCAGTGGACAAAGGTAGTTCTAAATACCACTTATGACTCGGTGATCAGTTGTAGAAATGAGGGCTGTAATTGCTATGAGTATTTCTTCCTTGTATGTGTGCACCAAATATTTTTGTTTTATTTTATAAAATATAAGATGTAAACGGGGTAGTGTGTTTTCGGTTGTACACGTGTTAGTGGTATCATGTCAGGTGAAAGTATCACTTTATAATTGTCTTTAGAGATTATGTGTGATTACGGAGAGGTGTACAGGTGCCGAGCTGACAAGGGCTGGGCTGTGATGGTTAAGGTTGTGTGTCAACTTGGATTGCCATGATTCTCAGTTGTTTGGAAGTTATGATGTAGTTTGGCAGTTGTGTGATGATGGAATCACCTCCATGATGAAATCTGATATAATGTAATCACTTCTATGATGAGATCTGTTATAAGTAGCCAACCAATTGAAAAGAAGTTTCCTTGGGGTTGTGCCTGCATCCAATATCTGTGGTCTTTCTGGCAGAAATCGCTGGCTTTTGCTCTACTCTGGACCTGCATTCCGCTCGTCAACATCTGACATCTGGGTCTTGGAACGTGAGCCAAAAGCCTACAACTTTACCTGCCAACCTTGGATTCGTCAGCCTTTGCACGCTGTGAGCCAGCAGCCTTTTGTCTGACCTGTGTATCTTGTTTTGTGTGTGTGTGTGTGTGTGTGTATCTTGGGTTCTTTAGCCCCTGCAGCTATGTGAGTCAGGAAAAGCCTCCAGCCTGACGCCTGACCCATGAACTTGGGACTTGCCAGCCTCTATAACCGCATGAACCATTTCCTTGAGACAAACCTCTTTCTCTCTCTCTCTTTATCTGTGTATATACCTGATTTTGTTTCTTTAGAGAGCCCAGCCTAGTAAATTCTGCTTTATTTCCTTTAGAGCATGTATTATGTCATTACGATTTTTAGTTATTGAGATCTTTGTTATTCCCCCCATAAAACTATAAGAACATGAGGGCAGGGACAACGTTTATTTCATTCACTGCTATATCACCAGTGCCTAGAACAACGTTTGTCACTTAGCAGGCGCTCAAAAAACATTCGTTGAATGGGTAAATGGATGAATAAGTGCCTAGTCCTATTTCAAGAAGGTTAAGGGAGAAAATAACAGTAGGACCCAAAGAGAGAACACAGGAACACACCTACCATCTGAAAATGTTACATTACTTTTGGAGCGAGCTTAGAAAAAGTAGGGAGAGGGAGCAGACTGGGGAGGAAAAAGCAATTAAAAAAAAACACGATTTGCAGTTCCTTGTTGAAAGAAAGACGGTAAAAGAAGAGTAAAGAATAAGGATATTTTTATTAAATACTTCCCAAGACCAGAGAAACCCTAAAGTGGGAATGTGCGTAATATAATGAGGAGAAGGACATTCTAAAAGGATAAAATTCATTATGAGAAAGAAGAGGTGGAAAAGAATAAAAATGTGACTCTATTGTGTTTACAAAAACCTGCGATGTCCTTAACTGAGTGTTTGTGTAACTGGTTTCAGTTTTCCTGGTGGTGGGAAGGGAACTGTGAATGCTGTATGTACACTGCAAAAATTTGTTTTGCAGTTTTTAAAAAAGCCCATGAGAAGTGAATGCAATAATAGGTGTGAAAATATAAAGACTTCTGCAAATGAAAGGTATTGTCATGAAAAACACACAAAGCAGTGCTGCTAGGATATGAAAGTTAGCTTGGTAGAAACTGCTCAGAATTCCAAGTGGCCCAGAATCCAGGGCCCCAAGCAAAGCCAGGACTCCAGTTTCCAGACAGGTGGGCAGCCCATGCTGACCCGCCAATGGAGTTGCTGCCAGTGGGGAGTGGCAAGTGTGGCGGGGGGATGAGTAATTCTACCCCCTAGACAACTCTTGGAGTCCTTGGGGTGCAAACGTTAACACTCTAGGCTACTGATTGAAAGATTGGAGGTTCAAGTCCACCAGAACTGTCTCAGAAGAAAGGCTTGGCAATGTACTTTCGAAAAATCATCGATTAAAAACCCTATGGATTACAGTTCTAATCTGACAAGCATGGGCTCGCCATGAATCGGAGTCAGAATCGGAGTCAACTCTATAGCAGCTGGTTGGTTCTTTGAGGCTGGCTCTGAAATCCTGCAGCGTGGGGATCAGTAGTTCCCTCTCCATTGTCAGTCTCGTGCACCTTTAAAGTTGGGCCAGAAGCACCACTCCTAATTCTCTCTGTGCTGGAGGGGAAGGAGCTCCCCTCTCACCCCAACAAGCAGCCTTTAGGATGCTCCCTGCAAGGCAACGGGGTGGGACAAACAGAACAAGCCTGGCCTCTGCCACTGGCTGGCACTTTGATTCCTCCCGTGTCTTGGAAGTAGTGCCCTGGACAGCTTCTCACCCAGATACGAGTGATGCCCTGCTTCCTCTTTGTCCCCTGCTACATGCCCAGACACACGCACCCACTCCCTTCCTGCAGCTTGGGCAGGCTCGGTCGGCTGAGCCTGGCCCTAAACACTATGCACACCTCCTTCATAGATGTTAGAAACAAAGGTCATATTTGAGTCCTCATTCAAACTCTCTGAGCCAATGCTGCAGTACAGCCTCCCCACATGCCACTTTTCCAAGCCTGACACCTCTTCTAGACATGTTTCTAGGATGGGCAAATGAAACAGCAGCCACACCTCCAAAGTACTTACAGCTTCCTCTCTGCACTTTCCACCCCAAGAACAGAAGCCTCCCCAAGTAGGCTTTGCTTGCAAAGAAAGCTTCGGTGGGCCCAGGAGGATACCCCCTTTCTCCGCATGGTGGGACGCATAGTCTCCTGGAGGCATAAACAGAATTCTCCCCAGCACTGCAAAAACAATAACTCTTAAACTAAAGGGTGACAGCTTTAATTCTGCCACAAAGTTTATGTAATCCTTTTAGATGTCTAGGGTAAATGAGGGGAAGGGTCAGGTTGGCATCTGTCCCTTTCTCTCAAATTTCTCAGCAATTTGGAGCCTGTATCAATCAGGATGGGGGCAGTGGTGGTTCAGTGGCAGAACTCTGGCTTCCATGGGGAAGACCTGGGTTTGATTCCCAACTCACGCACCTCATGCACAGCCACCACCTGTCTGTCAGTGGAGGTTTGTGTGTTTCTATGACGCTGAACGGATTTCAGTGGAGTTTCCAAATGGAAATGGGCTAGAAGGAAAGGCCTGGCAATCTACTTCTGAGAAATCAGCCAGTGGAAACCCTATGAACTACAATGGCCCAATCTGTAACCAACCATGGGGATGGTACAGGACCAGGCAGCATTTTAATCTGCTGTGCATGGGGTCACCATGTGTTGGGGGCTGACTTGACAGCAGCTAACAACAACAAATCAGTTAGAATCGATTAGGTTATGCTGCAGTAGCAAATGACCCTCCCAAATATCAGTAGGTTAAAACAACAGAGTGTATTTTTTGCTTATGCTACATGTTCATGAAAGGTGGAAGAGGGTTCTGCTCATTGTAGTCACCCAGAGATACATGGTGTTGCAGGAGCCACCATATTGTATACTCTGAGTCACCATATCAGAGAGAAAGAAGATTTAAAGAGGGTCTCACCTCAGTAACTAAATGTTCCAATGTAAAAGTGACGAATGTCATTTCGCTCAGAACTCATTGGTCAATGTGATGGTTGAGGTTGGGTGTCAACTTGGCTGAACCATGATGTTCAGTGGTTTGGCAGTTACATGATGTAGTTACCATCCATTTTGGGATATAATGTAATCGCCTCCAGAATGTGATCTGATGTGAGCAGCTAATAAGTTGTAACGGGAGTGTTGTCATGGTTGTGGCCTAGCTTCCAGTATATATGGACTTTCTGGTAAAGCTTGCTGGCTTTTACTCCCTCCGATCCTGCATCCAGCTTGTCATCATCTGGAAGATGATCTCCAGTTTTTGGGACTTGAGCCAGTGGCCTGCCGTATCATTTGCTGATCTTGGATTTGTCAGCATCCACAACCCATGAGCCAGCCACGTGCCATCTGCCCTGCTGATATTGGGTTTGTCAGCTTCTGCAGCTTCATGAGTCAGGAGGAGACTTCAGCCTGACACCTGACCCATGAACTTGGGACTTTCCAGGCTCTACAACTGCCTGAGCCTTTTCCTTGAGATAAATCTCTCTTTATCTACACATATGTGTGTGTGTGTGTATATATATATACACACACAAACACACTTCACTGGTTTTGCTTCTCTAGAGAACCCAGCCTAAGACACTTGGTACCAAGAGTGGTTCTAGAGAAACATAATTGTAAGGAAGAGTTTTCTAAATTGGTTCTCAATCTGGTTAGCCTTAAAGATATTGATGACTCTGTTTCCAGTAGTAAAGAGGAAAGTGTTAATCAATGGCATGAAGTGGCAATAGAAATACACAAAATATCATACCAATAGATCAAGTATCGGTGAGAGATGAAGCTCTGGGTGAGCGCATGTTTGATACTTCTGTATAATTTTGTCATAATGAGAAGTATACGGAAACTGGTTGGTTGGTCTTACATTCACCAGATAAAGTGGTGAAAGAAAGAGATGAACTCGGGGCTTCAAAATCACACCTCAAGTACAGCATAAATGACGTCAAAATTTCCACTTGGACTCTGAAAGAAAACCTTATTTCTTGTAGTAGCAGAGCTGATACTGCCAAAAACCAAACTCAGATTTTTATTGTAAAAGTGGCTCAGTTACACAACCAATTGAATTCTCAACTTTGAATAGTGTCTGAAATTAACATGAGGGCATTGATCTGGAAGAAATGGGATCTTGAAAGTTGCGGGGGGGGGGGGACATATGGGCAGATAATCAGGAAGCTGGGGACATTGAGCCCCTAAATTCTGTTGAATCGCTCCTGCCAACAGAATCAGCCCTTTCACACCCATCTGACAAAATTAACCCTGCTGTTTCTGAAGAGCCTTTTGTTTGAGGCTGCGGCTGAATAACTGTAGGGAAGGAATCTGAGTCATTGCCTGGGGCATCCTCTGAGGCAGATGCCTTACAAGGCAATGCTGAATGTCCTCAGTACATACTCCACCACCCATTTTTGCTTCTAGACCTATAGCTAGACTTAAGTTCCAGCAAGCCCCAAAAGATGAAGTGTGACCCAGAACGAGGCACACTACAGTCCAAAAATATTGCTTGAATTTCTAATATGTACAAACAGAAACCTGGGTAATATGTGTGGGAATGTCTATTAAGGGTGTGAGATAATGGTGCAAGGACCATAAAGTTGGATCAGTCTGAGTTTTTTGATATGAGCCTACTAAGCACAGATCCTTCATTCAGTGTTTCAGCATGAGAGGTTAAGAAAGGATCTAATAGTTTATTAGGTTGGTTTGTAGAAGCACGTATTATGCAGTGGCCTACACTAAATCAGGTTGATGTACCAGATCTGACTTGTCATACTGTAGAAAAAGATGTCCAAAGATTAGGGAAATTGGCATATAAGGTGGATTTATCAAGTTGGACCCACAGACCTAGGCATGGAGCGCCCAAAGGACACACACACCTTTTACCAAAATGGTAAGGACAAATTTGCGAAGGAAGCCCAAGCATCCTTGAAGACTGCTGTAATTACTATTGTCATAGATTGAATTGTGTTCCCCAAAAATATATGTATCAATTTGGCTAGGCCATGATTCCCAGTATTGTGTGATTGTCCACCATTTTGTCATCTGATGTGATCTTCTTATGTGTTGTAAATTCTACCTATATGATGTTAATGAGGAGGGATATGTGACAGTTATGTTAATGAGGGAGGACTCAATCTACAAGACTGGATTGTGTCTTGAGCCAACCTCTTTTGAGATATAAAAAACAGAAGTAAGCAGAGAGCCAGAGGGACCTCATACCACCAAGAAGACATTGCTGGGAACAGAGTGCATCCTTTGGACCCAGGATTCCTGCGTGAAGCTCCTAGTCCAGGGGAAGATTGATGACAAGAACCTTCCTCCAGAACTGACAGAGAAAGCCTACGCCTGGAGTTGACACCCTGAATTTGGACTTCTAGCCTACCAGACTGTGTGAAAATAAACTTCTGTTTGTTAACATCATCTACCCGTGGTGTTTCTGTTATCGCAGCACTGGATGACTAAGACAGCTATCTTATGCAAGTCAGATTTGACAGTGGGAACTGTCCTAACTGAATTAACACACCTAACTACAGTGGGGCTGATTGGACCAAGTGGTGGTGGGGGCCAAGTGGCAGCACTCAATCAAGAAAGATGAGAGCATGGCTACTGTAAAGGACAGTGGAGTCAAAGCAGTAATCAGAATAGCCTGACTCGTGTGGACTTCAGGCACCGGCTACTCAGTCATGGTGTTCCTAGGAGTGAAATAGATGGGAAATCTACCAAATATTTATTTGACCTGTACAAGCAAAAGAATTCTAGGTCAACTGAACAGCAGTCTAACTCAAAAAGCCAGAATAGAGAGTCACAGCCCCTCAGTCAATTCCCAGAGTTGAGCCAGTTTACAGACCAAAAACCCCTCGAATGAAGGGGATGCCGGGTCCCCTTGAGGAAGGACCCCACTACACTGTCAAAAATTTACACTAGTAATCTTCTTCCCAGCCTTCCTTAAAGGGGCCTACAGCTTTTTACAAGAGTGACTGTTCTTTAGGGAAAAGGAAATAATCAGACTTTTCAGAGATTACTGGATACTGGCTCTGAACTGACACCAATTCAAGGAGACCCAATATGTCCCTGTGGCCCACCAGTCAGAGTGGGGGCATATGGAGGTCAGGTTATTAATGGAGTCTTAGCTCAGGTTCATCTCACACTAGGAGAGTATGTCCCTGAACCCATCCTGCAGAGATTTTCCCAGTTCCACAGTGCATAATTGGATTAAATATACTCAGCTACTGGCAGAACCCACACATTGGATCTCTGACAAGTGAAGTAAGGGTTATTATGGTAGGATAAGCCAAGTGGAAGCCATTAGAACTGCTCCTACCTAGGAAAACAGTAAGCCAAAAGTAATACCACGTTCCTGGAAGGATTGCAGAAATTACTGCCACCATTAAGAACTTGAAGCATGCGGGAGTGGTGATTCCCACCACATCCCTATAAACTCACCTGTATGGCCTGTGAAAAAACAGATGGGTCTTGGAGAATGACACTAGATTATAGTAAACCTAACCAGATGGTGACTGCCATTGCAGCTGTTGTTCCAGATGTGGTTTCATTGCTTGAGAAAGTTAATACATCTCCTGGTATCTGGTATGCAGCTATTGAACCTGCCAATGCCTTTTTCTTGATTCTGGTTTTGAAGCAACACCAGAAACAGTTTGCCTTCAGCTGAAAAAGCCAGCAATACACCTTCATTGTCCTCCCTCAGTGGCATATCCACTCTCCAGCCCTCTGTCATAATTTATTCAGTGGGGAACTTGACCACCTTTCCCTTCCATAAAATGTCACACTGGTCCATTACATTGATGACATTATGCTAATTGGATCTACTAAGGAAGAAGTGTCAATAACCCTGGACTTATTGGTAAAACATTTTTGTGCTAGGTGGTAGGAAATTAACCCAATAAAAATTCAGGTGCCTACCACCTCAGTGAATTTTCTAGGGGTCCAGTGGTGTGGGGCATGTCTAGATAATTTATAACTTCCTTTTAGAAGTTATAAGTTCTAAAGTGAAGGATAAGTTATTGCATCTGGCCCCTCCCAGGACTAAACACGAGGCACAATACCTGGTTGGCCTTTTTGGATTTTGGAGACAACATATCCCTCTTTTGGGTGTGCTACTCTGGCCTATTTATCAAGTGACTCGAAAAGCTGCTAGTTTTGAATAGAGCCCAGAACAAGCAACTGGCTCAGGATTCCATGAAAGCCACTCTGCCATTTGGGCCATATGATCTGGCTGATCCAATGGTCCTTGAAGTGTCAGTGGCAAATAGAGACAGTGTTGGGAGTCTTTGGCAGGCCCCTATTGGGGGAATCACAGTTCAGGTCCCAAGAATTTTGGAGCAAAGCCCTGTCATCCTCTACAGAAAACTACTCTCCTTTTGAGAAATAGATTTTGTCTTGTTACTGGGCCTTAGTAGAGACTGAACATTTAACTGTGGGCCACCTAGTCACCATGCAGCCTGAGCTACCCATCATGAACTGGGTGTTTTCTGACCCACAGAGCCATAAGTTTGGACAGACAAGCAGCATTCCATCCTTAAATGGAAGTGGTTTATATGAGCAAGACCTGAAGGTATAAGTAAGTTGCATGAGGAAGTGGCCCAAATGCCCATGGTCTCCACTCCTCTCACATTATCTGGCCTCTCTCAGACTAGACCTACAGCTTCATGTGGGTGGGGTTTCTCAGGATCAGTTGACCAGGGAAGCGAAAACTCATGCATTGTTTTCAGATGGTTCTGCACAATATGCAGGCACTACTCAAAAGTGGACAGTGGTAACACTACTGGAGCCTCCTTTCTGGGGCTTCCCTGAAGGACGATGGTGAAGGGAAGTCCTCCCAGTGGGCAGGACTTTGAGCAATGCACCTGATTCTTCACTTTGCTTGAAAGGGGAAATGGCCAGATGAGTGATTGTATACTGACTCATAGACTTTGGCCAATAGTTTGGCTGGATGGTCAGGGACTTGCAAGGAACATGATTGAAAATTTCATAACAAGGAAGCACAGGAAAGAGGTATATGGATAAATATCAGAGTGGGGCAAAGAGGTGAAGATATTTATGTCTCATGTGAATGTTCTCCAAAGGGTGACTCAGCAGAAGAAGATTTAAACAATCAAGTGGATAGGATGACACTTTCTCTAGAAACCAGTCATCCTCTTTCCCCAGCCACTCTTGTCATTGCCCAATCAGCTCATGAACAAAGTGGTCATGGTGGCAGGATGCAGGTTATGCAAGAACTCAGCAACATGGACTTCCACTCACCATGGCCAGGTAGGCTACACCACTGCCGAGTGCCCAATCTGCCAGCAGCGGAGGCCAACCTGTGTCCCAATATGGCATCACTCCTTCAGGCAATCAGCCAGAAACCTGGTGGCAGGTTGATTACATTGGAACACTTCCATGATAGAAAGGGCATCATATCATTCTTACTGGAATAGACACTTACTCTAGATATGGATTTGCCTTTCTTTCACACAATGCTTCTCCGAAACTACTATCCTTGGTCTCACAGAATGACTTACCCACAGGCAAAGAAGAGAGTTACTGTATTAGCTGGTGTGACTGATCCCGATTACCAAAAGGAAATAGGATTGGTATTACATAATGAAAGCAAAGAAGAGCATGTCTGGAATACAGGAGATCTTTTAGGATATCTCTTAGTACTGCCATGCCACATGATTAAAATCAATGGAAAACAAGCAAACCAATTTTGACATAACTACTAACAGCCCAAACTCTTCAGGAATGAAGGGTTGGGTCACCCCACCAGGCAAAGAACCACGACCAATTGAAGTGCTTGCTGAGAGTAAAGGGAATGCAGAATGAATGATGGAAGAAGGTGGTTCTAAATACCAGTTATGACACATGACCAGTTGCAGAAATGAGGAATGTAGTTTTCCTTATATGCAGTCATCAAATATTTTTGTTTTCTTCACTTACAAAATATAAGTTGTAAACAGGGCCAAAATGGAAGAACACACTCAGCATTTCTTAAGCTGAAAGAACTGAAGAAACAATTCAAGCCTCTAGTTCCAATACTGTAGGATTTTACAGGGAAAATATTAAATGACATCCACCCACCAGTGCCATTGAGTCGATTCAGGAGGCTTCAAAAGGAGATGGAAGGAATACACAGAGTCACTGTACCAAAAAGAATTGATCGATGTTCAACCATTTCAGGGGGTAACATATGATCAGGAACCAAAGGTACTGAAGGAAGAAGTCCAAGCTGCACTGAAAACATTGGTGAAAAACAAGGCTCCAGGAATTGACGGAATATCAATTGTGATGTTTCAACAAACAGATGCAGCACTGGAAGTGCTCACTCATCTATGCCAAGAAATGTGGAAGACAGCTTCCTGGCCAACTGACTGAAAGAGAGCCATATTTATGCCCATTCCCAAGAAAGGTGATCCACCCAAATGTGGAAATTATTGAACAATATCATTAATATCACATGCAAGCAAAATTTTCCTGAAGATCATTCAAAAGCAGCTGTAGCAGTATATCAACAGGGAACTTCCAGAAATTCAAGCTGGATTTAGAAGAGGACGTGGAACTAGGGATATCATTGCTGATGTCAGATGGATCCTGGCTGAAAGCAGAGAATACTAGAAAGGTGTTTACCTGTGTTTTATTGACTATGCTAAGGCATTCGACTGTGTGGATCATAACAAATTATAGATAACATTGCAGAGAATTGGAATTCAGGAACACTTAATTGTGTTCATGAGGAATCTGTACATGGATCAAGGAGCAGTTGTTTGAACAGAACAAGGGGATACTACATGGTTTAAAGTCAGGAAAGGTGTGTGTCAGGGTTGTCTCCTTTCACCACACTTACTCAATCTGTATGGTGAGCAAATAATCCGAGAAGCTGGACTATACAATGAAGAATGGGGCATCAGGGTTGGAGAACAACATGCATTATGCAGGTGATACAACCTGCTTTATGCAGATGACATAATCTTTCTTGCTGAAAGTGAAAACGATTTGAAGCACTTAACTGACGAAGATCAAAGACCACAGTCTTCGGTATGGATTATACCTCAACATAAAGAAAACAAACACGGAGAAATGTCTTCTTTAGTGAAGTACCTGTTCACATCCTTTGCCCATTTTTTAACTGGGTTATTTGTCTTTTTGTGGTTGAGTTTTAGCAGAATCATTTAGATTTTAGAGATCAGGCACTGGTTGGAAATGTCATAACTGAAAACTTTTTCCCAGTCTGTAGGTAATCTTTTTACTGTTTTGGTGAAGTCTTTGGATGAGCGTAGGTGTTTGATTTTTAGGAGCTCCCAGTTATCCGGTTTCTCTTTGGCATTTTTAGTAATGTTTTGTATTCTGTTTATGCCATGTATTAGGGTTTTTAAAGTTGTCCCTATTTTTTCTTCCATGATCTTTATCGTTTTAGACTTATGTTTAGGTCTTTGATCCATTTTGAGTTAGTTTTTGTGCATGGTGTGAGGCATGGGTCTTGTTTCATTTTTTTGCAGATGGATATCCAGTTATGCCAGCACCATTTGTTAAAAAGACTATCTTTTCCCCAGTTACCTGACATTGGGCCTTTGTCAAATACCAGCTGCTCATATGTGGATGGATTTATATCTGGATTCTCAATTCTGTTCCTTTGGTCTATGTGTCTGTTGTCATAGAAGTACCAGGCTGTTTTGACTACTGCAGCAGTATAAAAGAAAAATTTTTTTTTTTTTTTTTTTAAATAATCAGGTAGAGTGAGGCCTCCCACTTTGTTCTTCTTTTTCAGTAATGCTTTATTTATCTGGGGCCTCTTTCCCTTCCATATGAAGTTGCTGATTTTTTTCTCCATCTCATGAAAAAATGTTGTTGGAATTTGGCTCAGAATTGCATTGTATTTATAGATGGCTTTTGGTAGAATAGACATTTTTACAATGTTAAGTCTTCCTATCCACGAGCAAGGTGTTTTTCCACTTACATAAGTCTCTTTTGGTTTCTTGCAGTAGTGCCTTGTAGTTTTCTTTGTACAGGTCTTTTATGTCTCTGACTAGATTTATTCCTAAGTATTTTATCTTCTTGGGGGCTACTGTAAATGGTATTGATTTGGTGATTTCCTCTTCGATGTTCTTTTTGTTGGTGTAGAGGAATCCAACTGATTTTTGTATGTTTATCTTGTATCCTGGTACTCTGATGAACTCTTCTATTAGTTTCAGTAGTTTTTTTTTTTTTTTTTTTGAGGATTCTTTAGGGTTTTCTGTGTTTAAGATCATATCATCTGCAAATAGAGTTACTTTTACTTCTTCCTTATCAATCTGGATGCCCTTTATTTCTTTATCTAGCCTAATTGCTCTGGTTAGGACCTCCAGCACAATGTTGAATAAGAGTGGTGATAAGGGGCATCCTTGTCTGATTCCTGTTCTCAGTGGGAATGCTTTCAGAATCTCTCCATTTAGGATGATGCTGGCTGTTGGCTTTGTATGAATGCCCTTTATTATGTTGAGGAATTTTCCTTCTATTCCTATTTTGGTGAGAGTTTTTATCATGAATGGGTGGTTGACTTTTCAAATGCCTTTTCTGCATCAATTGGTAAAATCATGTGGTTCTTGTCTTTTGTTTTATTTATATAGTGGATTACATTAATTGTTTTTCTAACGTTGAACCATCCCTCATACCTGATATAATTCCCACTTGGTCATGGTGAATTATTTTTCTGATATGTTGTTGAATTCTGTTGGCTAGAATTTTGTTGAGGGTTTTTGCATCTTGTTCATGAGAGATATAGTTCTGTAATTTTCTTTTTTGTGTGTTGTCTTTAGCTGGTTTTTGTATCAGGAATATACTGGCTTCATAGAAATGAGTTTGGGAATATTCTATCCTTTTCTATGTTCTGAAATACCTTTAGTAGTAGTGGTTTTAATTCTTCTCTACCAGGGGAGAGAGTAGCGTGGTAAAACAGACAAAATCACTTATCTTGTGTGGTGAGGCTGTTTTATCTGAGATTCCAGAAGGGTGTGTAGCCTGTGTGTACTGGCTGGGTCCCTGCAGAGATTGCCCCAGGGGGTTAGGGGCCCAGAACTGGCCGCTACTTCAGCATGGTCTCTCACTCCCCTGTCTCTCAGGTCGATTCCTTAGTTCTGCGTTTGATGGTCAGGGTTTGTAGGTTGTCATGTATGTAATCGATTCACTTGTTTTTTCAAGTCTTTGTTGCAAGAGGATCCAGCAGAAACTTCTGCCTAGTCAGCCATCTTGGTCCCACCCGTGCTATGAGCATTTTGGTACATATCTTCTGGTGAACATACATAAGCATTTCTTTGAAGTATATATCTAGGAATGGAATTGCTGGGTCATACAGTATGCTTATGTTAAGCTCTAGTAGATGCTACAAACAGTTTTCCAAAGGGGTCATATAAAATTCAAGCATCAAGACGCAATTTTGAAGGATTCTTTGAGCAAAATCCCCCACGTGTCTGTCAGTTTGTTGTACTGTGGAGGCTTTCATGTTACTGTGATGCTGGAAGCTATGCCACTGGCATTCAAATACCAGCAGGGTCACCCATGGTGGACAGGTTTTAGTTGAGCTTCCAGACTAAGACAGACTAGGAAGAAGGACCCAGAAGTCTACTTCTGAAAGGATTTAGCCAGTGAAAACCTTACGAATAGCAGAGGAACTTTGTTTGATATAGTGCCAGAAGATGAGCCCCTCAGGTTGGAAGGCACTCAAAATATGACTGGGGAAGAGCTGCCTCCTCAAAGTAGAATTGACTTTGATGATGTGGATGGAGTCAAGCTTTCAGGACCTTCATTTGCTTATGTGGCATGAGTCAAAATGAGAAGAAACAGCTGCAAATATCCATTAATAATCAGAACATGGAATGTACGGTTTGAATGTGGAAAACTTGGAAGTCATCAAAAATGAAATGAAACACATACACATTGGTATCCTGGGCATTAGTGAGCTGAAATGGACTGGCATTGGCCATTTTGAATCAGGCAGTCATATGGTCTACTATGCTGGAACAACTTGAAGAAGAATGGCATTGCATTCATCATCAAAAAGAACATTTCAAGATCTATCCTGAAGTACAACACTGTCAGTGACAAGATAATGTCCATTCACCTACAAGGAAGACCAGTTGAGACAACTATTATTCAAATTTATGCACCAACCACTAACGCCTAAGATGAAGAAGCTAAAGATTTGTACCAACTTCTGCAGTCTGAAATTGATCAAAAATGCAATCAGGATGCATTGATAATTACTGGATATTGTAATGTGAAAGTTGGATACAAAGAAGAAGGATTGGTAGTTGGAAAATATGGCCTTTGTGATAGAAATGATGCCAGAGATCACAGGATAGAATTTTGCAAGACCAATGACTTCTTCATTACAAATACCTTTTTTCACCAACGTAAATGGTGACTATACACACAGAAATCAAATTGACTACATCTGTGAGAAGAGATGACGGAAAAGCTCAATATCATCATTCAGAACAAGACCAGGAGCTGACTGCAGAACAGACCATAAATTGTTCATATGCAAGCTCAAACTGAAACTGAAGAAAATTGAACAAGTCGACGAGAGCCAAAGTATAACCTTGAGTATATCCCGCCTGAATTTAGAGACCATCTCAAGAATAGATTTTATGCATTGAAAACTAATGATTGAAGATCAGACAAGCTGTGGAATGACATCAACAACATCACATTCATAAAGAAAGCAAGAGGTCATTAAAAAGACAAGAAAGAAAGAAAAGACTAAAATGGATGGCAGAAGAGATTCTGAAACTTGCTCTTGAATGTAGAGTAGCTAAAGCAAAAGGAAGAAATGATGAAGTAAAAGAGTTGAACAGAAGATTTCAAAGGGCCGCTCAGGAAGAAAAATAAAGTATTATAATGACATGTGCAAAGAGCTGGAGATGGAAAACCAAAAGGGAAGAATGCACTTTGCATTTCTCAAGCTGAAAGAATTAAAGAAAAAAATTCCAGGCTCGAGTTGCAATATTGAAGAATTCTATGGGGAGAATATTAAATGACTCAGGAAGCATCAAAAGAAGATGGGAGGAATACACAGACTCACTACACCAAAAAGAATTGGTCGATGTTCAACCATTTCAGGAGGTACCATATGAGCAGGAACCAATGGTACTGAAGGAAGAAGTTCAAGCTGCACTGAAGGCATTGGCAAAAAAAACAAGGCTCCAGGAATTGACGGAATACCAAATGAGATGTTTCAACAAACGGATACAGCGCTGGAAGCACTCACTTATCTGTGACAAGAAATTTGGAAGACAGCTACCTGGCCAACCGACTGGAGGAGATTCATATTTATGCCTATTCCCAAGAAAGGTGATTCCACTGAAAGTGGAAATTATGTAACAATATAATTAATATCACAAGCAAGAAAAATTTTGCTGAAGATCATTCAAAAGCAGCTGCAACTGTATATCAACAGGGAACTTCCAGAAATTCAAGCCAGGTTTAGAAAAGAGAACATGGAACAGGGCATACCATGGCTGATGTCATATGGATCCTGGCTGAAAGCAGAGAATACCAGAAAGATGATTTACCTGTGTTTTATTGACTGTGCAAAGGAATTTGACTCTGTGGATCATAACAAACTATGGATAACATTGTGAAGAATGGGAATTCCAGAGCACATTATTGTACTCATAAGGAACCCGTACATAGATCATAAGGTAGTCGTTCGAACAGAACAAGGGGATACTTAGTGGTTTAAAGTCAGGAAAGGTGTGTGTCAGGGTTGTATCCTTTCACCATACTTACTCAATCTGTATGCTGAGCAAATAATCTGAGAAGCTGGACTATGTGAAGAAGAATGGGGTTTTAGGATTGGAGGAAGACTCATTAACAACGTGCGTTATGCAGATGACACAACCTTGCTTGCTGAAAGTGAAGAGAACCTGAAGTACTTATTGATGAAGATCAAAGACCACAGCTTTCAGTATGGATTACACGTCAACCTAAAGAAAACAAAAACCCTCACAAATGGACCAATGAGCAACATCATGATAAACAAGGAAAAGATTGAAGTTGTCAAGGATTTCATTTTACTTGGATCCACAATTAACAGCCATGGAAGCAGCAGTCAAGAAATCAAAAGATGCATTACATAGGGCAAATCGCCTGCAAAAAGACCTTTTTAAAGTTTTGAAAAGCAAAGATGTCACCTTGAAGACTAAGGTGTGCCTGACCCAAGCCATGGTGTTTTCAATCACATCATATGTATGTGAAAGCTGGACAATGAATAAGGAAGACTGAAGAAGAATCGATGCCTTTGAATTGTGGTGTTGGGGAAGAATACTGAGTATACCATGGACTGTCAAAAGAACGAACAAATCTGTCTTGGGAGAAGTACAATCAGAATGCTCCTTGGAAGCAAGGATGGTGAGACTATGTCTTACATACTTTGGACACATTGTCAGTAGGGATCAGTCCCTGGAGAAGGACATCATGCTTGGTAAAGTAGAGTGTCAATGAAAAAGAGGAAGACCTTCAATGAGATAGGTTGACACAGTGACTGCAGCAATGGGTTTAAGCATAAAAACGATTGTGAGGATGGCACAGGACCAGGCAGTGTTTCATTGTGAAGCACATAGAGTCCCTGTGAGTTGGAACTGATTTGATGGCACCTAACAACAACTTTTTTTTTTTTTTTTTAACAGCAACAGCGTGAGCAAAATATTAAACAAGGCAGGAATATCAAAAGAAGATGGAAGGAATACAGAGAGTTATTTTACTGAAAAGAATTGGTAGATATTCAACTATTTTAAGCGGTAGCATATGATAGAGAATTGATGGGGTCGAGGGAAAAAATCCAAGCTGCACTGAATGCATTGGTGAAAAACAAGATTCCAAGAATTGACCGAATACTAATTGAGATGGTTCAACAAACAGATGCAGTACTGGAGGTGCTCACTCATCTATGCCAAGAAATTTGGACGATAGCTATCTGGCCAACCAACAGGAAGAGTTTCATATTTGTGCCTATTCCAAAGAAAGGTGATTCAGTAGAATGTGGAAGTAATTGAACAATAATATTAATATCACATGCAAGTAAAATTTTACTGAAGATAATTCAAAAATGGTTTCAGCAGTACGTCAACATGGAACTGCCAGAAATTCAAGCCACAATCAGAAGCAGACATGGAACGAAGGATGTCATTGCTGATGTCAGATGGATCTTGACTGAAAGCAGAGAATACCAGAAAGATGGTTACCTGTGTTTTATTAACTATGCAAAGGCATTCGACTATGTGGATCAAAACAAATTGTGGATAACATTGTGAAGAATGGGGATTCCAGAACATTTACTTGTGCCTATGTGAAATGTGCCTATTGTACATAGACCAAAAGGGAGTCGTTCGAACAGGACAAGGGCGTACTTCACGGTTTAAAGTAAAAAAAGGTGTGCGTCAGGATTGTGTCCTTTCACCATACTTATTTGATCTGTATGCTGAGTAAATAATCTGAGAAGCTGGACTATATGAAGAAGAAAATGGCATAAGGATTTGTGGAAGAGTCATTAACAACCTGCATTATGCAGATGACATAACCTTGCTTGTTGAAACTGAAGAGGTCTAGAAGCACTTTCTGATGAAGATCAAAGACCACAGCCTTCAACATGGATTACACCTCAACGTAAAGAAAACTAAAGTCCTCACAACTGGACCAGTGAGCAACATCATGATAAACGGGGAAAAGACTGAAGTTGTCAAGGATTTCATTTTAGTTGGATCCACAATCAACAGCCATGGAAGCAGCAGTCAAGAAATCAAAAGATGCATTGCATTGAGTAAATCTGCCGCAAAGGACCTCTTTAAAGTGTTGAAGAGTAAAGACATCACCTTGAAGACTAAGGAATGCCTTACCCAAGCCATGGTGTTTTCAATTGCCTCCTATGCATGTGAAAACTGGATGATGAATAAAGAAGACTGAAGAAGAATTGATGCTTTTTTTTTTTTTTTAATGGTGTTGGCAAAGGATATTCAGTATACATGGACTTCCAGAAGAACAAACAAGTCTGTCTTGGAAGAAATACAGCCAGAATGCTCCTTGGAAGCGAGGATGATGAGACATTATCTTACGTACTTTGGACATGTTATCGGGAGGAACCAGTCTCTGGAGAACATCATGCTTGGTAAAGAACAGGGTTAGTGAAAAAGAAGAAGGCCTTGGCAAAATGGATTGACACAGTGGCTGCAACAATGGACTCAAACACAGCAACAATTGTGAGGATGGTACAGGACCAGGCAGTGTTTCCTTCTATTGTACGTAGGATCACTATGCATTGGAACCGACTCGATGACACCTAACAACAACTAGCAGTGAATGAGATTGTTCACATCCTAGCCAACAGTTGAAAGACCAAAGTTTTGTTTTGTTTTTCAGTTGGCGGCAGTACTGTGTATCACATCACTGTTTTAATTTTCATTTGCCTGATGACTAATAAAAATAAACACTTTTTTTGTATATTTAATGGCTGTCTGTGTTTTTTTTGGTTTTATCTGGGTGTCTTCTTTTTTGAAAAGGTTGTTCAAATATTTTCCAGTTTTAAAAAAAATGTTTTGTTTTTTTTTTTTCACTCACTTAATGGCATCTTTGGAGCCCTCGTGGTGCGATGGGTAGGAGCCATACTGCTAACCAAGAGGTTGGCCATTAGAACCCACCAGCTACTCCTTAGAAACCCTATGGGGCAGTTCTATTTTGTCCTACAGAGTCGCTATGAGTCGGAGTCGACTCAATGGCTGAAGGTTTGGTTTTTATAGTTTTTAATGGTGTCTTTTTTTGATAAATAAGTCTTAATTTTAAAGTTGACCAATATATATATATTTTTGTCTTTGTTGTTATCCCTTTTGTGTCCTGTTTAGGAAATTTTTGTCTACTTCTAGGTCATAAAACTTCTAGGTCAAGAAGTTTTCCTTGAAAATCTTAATTGCATTTTACCTTCTTTCACTTTTCTAATAGAGATTTCAGTGAGAATTCTGCTCATAAGCTAGATATAATATTTTCCCAGGCCCAGCGAATCTGCAGTACGACTGAAGGGTAGTACCCCACAATGCTTAGGAGTGAGGATCAGAAATCAAGCTACCAGGGTCTTTCAATTACCAGCTGTGTGGCCCTGGGCAATTTCTTAACTTCTCTGTGCCTCAGTTTTTTGGGCATGGTAGTTCTGTCTCCCTAATGGTTTTTTGTGAGAACTAATGGTGTTCATACATATACAATGTTGAGAACAGTACCTGGCACAAAGTTAGGATTTGGTAAGGGCTAATTGTTATTGTGTGAAATTTAACAAGCTAAGAAGGAGAAGGAGGGAGGAGGGGCAGAAGTGGAGGGTCAACGTGTTACAAATGCTGGAGGGGACAGTGAGGATGAGGTCATAGTCTGTCAGAGTGTAAAAGCCAGGAGGTCCCCAGAAGGTCACTGTAGGAACACCAGCAAGGAAGCCCAGATGGCCAGGAAGCACGCTGGCCACACCTGTCTCCTCCCCTGGGGCTGGGGAGAGCAGCCGGGATCCCTCTAGTTATCCTAAGCAGTGAGTGAATGACGCTCTGTTAAGAGCAGCTGTGGTTTGAAGGGATCAGCTATGCTGACAATCTAACAACTCCATTCCCCATCCCAGTTTCCCAGAGGCAAATCGTCCTCTGGGGCCTGAGATAGTTTTCCCAGAGATGGATCCTGTGGGAGAGTGGGCACTTTACCCTGAAGCAGAAGGCCAGGTAGTTTACTGAGTCAAAGAAGTCCTCGAGAGAATTGCTGGGATCATATATCTCTTCTCTTCAGCTAACTCTCCAGCACATTTAGAACAGTATCATACCCCTTAGTCCAGAACAGCCCTGGATGGCACAAACGGTTAACGTACTCGGCTGCTAACCAAAAATTAGAGGTTCTAGTCCACCCAGAGGTGCAGAGACTGGAGCCTAACTCCCCTGAAGGGACAGTAGGAACACTTAGTCACTGGGCTGCTTTGCGCCCTAAAACACAGGTCTGCTTCCTGAGCCAGGGGCATCCTGGTTCCTTCCTGTAAGGTTCCTGGTCCTGTGTGAGTTCGGCCAGTGTACAAGGCTAGAGTCTCTGTTTCTTGCACCTCAAGGGTGGAAAACTCAGCTACCATTGACTCATGGTGACCTCATGTGTGTCAGAGTACAGCTGTACTTCATAGGGCTTTCAGTGTCTGATTTTTTGGAAGCAGATTGCCAGAACTTTTTTCCAAGATGCCTCTGGGTGAACTTTTTGGTTAGAATCCAAGCACATTAACTGCTTATGCCATCCAGGGACAGAACACCTCAGCCTCACCAGCGAGCCAAGGCTTCCCTTAACAACCACGTAGCATTTCTCTGTTCAGGCTGCTCTCCTTCCCCTGCCTTCCTCCACACAACTCAATCTCCTCTCCAAGACCCCACTTAAGGGAACTTCTCCAAAGAGGTCTTCCTTGATTCTCCTGCTTTTCCTCCCTGCTGGGCTAGTCCATCTTCGTTCATGCCCGGAATCCTATTACTGATACCCCTCTTCACGTCTGCCTGTCTTTAAAAGTTACCCACTAACAGTCTGCTCTATGGTCCTGGGTGGCACAAACGCTTTGAGCTTGGCTGCTGTCCTAAAGGTTGGTAGGTTGAACCCACTTAGTGACAACTTGCTTCTGTAAAGACGATAGCCAAGAAAATCCTATGGCACTTAATTCTACTTTGTAACACATGGGTTCGGCATGAGTCAAAATCGACTTGATGGCCACAGGTTTGGTTTTTTAATGATCTGCTCAAGTGACTTGAAGTCCCAGGCATCTTTTACATCCCTGCCATTTCCACGAGGTCAAACTTCCATCAAAGTAGGAGGAGATCAAAGAAGTTCCAGTCATTCTGCTTCTGACACAACCTCCTCACCACCTCCCCCACCTGTGGCCATTTTACGGCTCAGGACACCGAGGTCCAGGGAGGTGGCGAGCCTTGACATTGTTAGTTGAGCAACACTCTGGGACTGGTGGGCGCTCCTCTCTCAGCTCCAGTCTCCTTCACACTTCTAAATCCCTTCTCCACACTTCAGCGGAGACCTGAGTTCATTTCAAGGGCTTTCGGTGACCATTTGCAATTAGCTGTAGAAGAAATATCTCCAGTCAATTAGTGTTGGCAGATTTCCAGGGCTGTCACCACCCCCGCACTGGAGCAATCAGACTTAATTATCTTGTTCTCTCTCTTTTTTTTTTTTTTTTAATGTTAATCTCATTTTGAGGGTTTCTGTAAACAAGTAGGTAAACAGAGACTTTTCACTTGAATGAAGCAAATTTGGATGAAGCAACCCTCTTTCACAAACAACTCTAAGGCTTTAAAAGCCTCAGCTGAGTCCTGTAGTAAATACAGGGGCTGCGTCTTCCCCTGGAAATCACAAGAATGATGCTTCCAGGGAGCGAACGCTTGGACAGCCCTGGAAGGAAGCTCACTGTTTTTCTGACCGTCCCAGAGCACAAAACAGGGGCCAAGGAGGTTTGGGGTTGGACTCCTATCAGGACCAGCTGCCATTTAGGTGCTTAAGACTCATGGTGGCCCCATGAGTATCAGAGCAGAACTGTGCTCCACGGGGTTTTCAGTGGCTGATTTTTCACCAGGCCTTCCTTCCAAGGCACCTTTGGGTGGATGCCAACCTCCAACCTTTTGGTTAGCAGCTGAGTGTGTTAACCATTTGCACTATCCAGAAGCACCTTGGCATCTACAGACCAAAACATAAGCTCAATAAATAAAATCTAAACAGCCAGGTAATCGCAGTAACTAATAGTTCCTCAGGTAGGAAGCAGGATGCAGCACAGCATTTCAAAAACTGGCTCCACGAAGGGTTAGTAAGTGTTGAAATCAGCAGCTGTTGTTTCTGCCTGTTCACCATCCGTTATCTCTCCGGAGGGCATCCCAGCTTCCTTTAGGCTTCACTCCTCTGCCATGCGCATGAGGAAGGCTGAGCCCAGCACCACCCAGCCCAGGGGTGGGAGGATGGTCAACTGTACTGCTTTGCCTAGTAGCCACAGCTATTGGCTTGGATGGACGAATGACCTTGACCAGGCCAAAGAAAGGTGGTCAGGGGGATTCTTCTGGAACTATGGGGCAAGAGCAACTCTCTTTCTGCTGGTGATGCTGGGTTGTGAGAATGAGTGTCTGGTCCTGTCAGCAGCTATTGCCACCTCATGAGAACAGTTAGCTGAGAATGAAGGCAAACAAATTAAAGCAGAGCTGAGACAGAGAGAGAGATGGAAACAGAGACAAAGATATTGAGATATTGATTGAGAGAGGGATTGAAACACATACACGTACACACACACACAGAAAGATATTGGCTGAGAGAGAGATTGAGACACACACACACAGATACTGATTGAGAGAGAGACTGAGACACACACACACACACAAAGAGAGATTGAAATAAATACTGGCTGATTGATGTCATTAGGTGAGTTGACACCCGGATTAAGTTACATCCTTGACTTCAGGCTAAAAATTCACTTACTCTCTCTTTAATTCAGTTTTAGTTGGATGTGTCACTAACAACCCAAAGAATCCTTCCAAATAGAGGAAGAAAAGTTTTCAAGGTCAAAATTATGATATAATTGAGTAGGACAATGCCAATTACAAACAAAGCTCTCTGGATAAGCTGAATGATAAATCAGGATAGAATTCATTTTATCAAAGAAATGACTTGTTCCTCCATGGACCTGGGAACCTGTAGCCTTTTCCTTCAGAATCCAAGAGAATTCGAGCAATGGCTTCTCTGCTGCCTCCCTTTCTGGTACTTCCCTGATGAACAGTCCAGAGGTGATTTAGCTGTATCTTGGCCACCTGGAGTCTACAGCTATCTATCTCTTTTTCCATTTGACATGCCATGCAAAGGGCACAAGGCTGGGATCCTGCAATCTTGCCCCTGTTTGGCTGTGATCTTGGGCAAGGCATGCTGCCCCTCTGTATTTCAGTTTCCCCACAGCAGGCTGCTTGGCTAGCTTTGGCATGGTTCCCAGGGGTACAGTCCATGATGACAGCTTCTCCCTGTGTGAGTCCTTTTAATTCCTGCGCCCCGAGTTTTTGTAATGATCTTGACCAGTGGCACCTCCCCCTTCCAGGAGTCTCTCACCCCTGACTCAGATGAGATCTCAGCAGCTTCCAGCCCTCCCCACTGCAGCCTGGGTTCTCCAGAGCTCCTGGTTCTCCCTCCCAAAGCCAGCATGGCCTTGGGACTCCATACCCTAATGTATGCATTGTAATTGTTGTGTTCACACTTCTGTTTCCCTCTGCCCTTGGCGTTGGCTCAGAAAGATCGGAGAATTCCATGCAGGGCTTCTCCTAGGATTGTGGTTCTTGTCCTCAGGTGGCTCCGTGGAAGGTCTGAGAGAGATGGCAGTGTAAAGCGAGACTGGAGTTGGTACATGTCCCTGGGTTCTGAGGAAGTACACTGGGTAGAGGCTTTGTACCTGTTAATGACAACATTCATCACACAACTGAAAAGTGAGCGAGAAAAGAAACCCTCAGTGTGAACCTGAAGAAAAACAAGAGAAAAGCTAAGGTAGTCACACGCCCATTCTCTGGGCCAACGCAGCTTGGTCTTCATGTAGAGAGGACTGAATCTTAAGGCTTCACATGTGTCCTTCAGGGACACAGAAGATGTGTCCTTGGCAGGCTGGGCTCCAGGGCATCTGTCGGCCCCACTCTGTACAGCACAGCTGGTCTTCCTGGCTCTCTGCCCAGCCTCAGCATCTCTTGGGCCCTGTCCAGCACATAAAGGGATTGACACACACTTAGATGCCATGCTTCCAGGAGCCATCCGTCATGCTAAATGTTGTTGCTCAATAAATGTCACCAGAGGGTAGCAAACTATCTCCCAAAGAGGACACTTTAGCCACCACTTACTATCTTGACCCTCATGTTGGGATCATCACAGGGACTCTTCTAGCTTCAAATGTAATAGGAAAGGATGGGGGGTTTCATGCTAGACTGAATAATGGCCCCCCAAAGATGTCCATATTTTAACCCCTGGAACCTATGATTCTATTACCTTACCTAGCAAAAGGGACTTTGCAGGTGTGGTGAAGGCAAAGATTTTGAGATTATCCTGGATTATCTGGATGGACCCACTGTAATTATGAGGGTCCTTATTTTTTTTTTTTTATAAGAAAGAAGCAAGGAAGTTAAAGTCATAGAAGAGGATGTGATGATGAAAACAGAGGGAAAAAGGCAATGTGATGTGAAGCTATAAGCCAAGAATGTGGACAGCCTCTAGAATCTGGAAAAGGTAAGAAAATGGATTCTCTAGAACATCCAGAAAGAACACAGCCCTGATACATCTGAAATTTTAGTCCAGTGAAACTAGTATGGGACTTCTAACCTGCAAAACTGTAAAATAATCAGTTAATGTTGTTTTAAGTCACTAAGTGTGCAGCCGTTTGTTACAGAAGCAACAGGAAATAGACTGCTTCTGAGCCAGAAGCAAAAAGAAGTCTTCTTTTCTGGAGAGCTAGACCTCAGGACCTGGGTTCCTAACCCCATGGACTTTATGGTAGTCATTAGTGCCTTTTGTCAAATATTCCTGTTCTCTCCACTTCTGGTACATGGTAGCATTGTATTTCCTGACTGTCTTAGGCTGGATTCTCTAGAAGAAGAAAAAAAAAAAGTGAAGCATGTGTATACGTACATATATAAAACCAAAAAACCAAACCCAGTGCTGTTGAGTCAATTCCGACTCATAGTGACCCTATAGGACAGAGTAGAACTGCCCCATAGAGTTTCCAAGGAGAGCCTGGTGGATTCGAACTGCCGACTCTTTGGTTAGCAGCCACAGCACTTAACCGCCACACCACCAGGGTTTCCACATACATATATGTGTATGTATATTTATGTGTGTGTGTAGAAAGAGACAGATTTATCTCAAGGAAATGGCCCATATGGTTGTAGAGGCTGGCAAGTCCTGAGTCTGTGGTTCAGGTGTCAGGTTGGAGGCTTCTCCTGGCACAGGTAGCTGGAGGGGCTGACAAACACAAGATTGGCAGGTCAGACAGCGGGCTGGTGGCTCATGAGTCGTGAAAGCTAATAAATCCAAAGTTGGCAGGTAAGACAGAAAGCTCACAAGCTGTGGAAGTCAACAAATCCCAAGAGCAGTACGCAGTACAGCAGACAGCTGGCTCAGGTCCCAAGAACCAGAAGTCAGATGATGACGAGCTGGATGCAGGATCCTAAGCAAGTAGGTGAGCTTTGCTAGAACATCCATATATATTTGATGTGGGCCACTCCTCTGAGAAAACTCCCCTTAAAACCGACTGACTGATCACATCAGATTCCATCATGGAGGTGATTACATTATATCACAAATGGAGGATAACTACATTATTACATAACTGCCAAACTACATTATTACATAACTGCCAAACTACATCATTACATCACTGCCAAACCACTGAGAATTATGGCCAGGCCAAGTTGATACACAATCTTAACCATCACAGTCCACCCCTTACCGACTTGGCACCTGTACACATCTCTTTAAACCATACAAAATCTCTCAATACAGACAGCTACAAAGTCATACTCATGCCCAACATGATATAAGTAACATACACACAAATAAAAATGCACTAGCCCTGTTTGTTGTTGTTGTTTGTAGGTGTCACTGAGTCGGTTCCAATTTATAGTGACCCTATGCATGACAGAATGAAACACTGCCCGGTCCTGTGCCATCCTCACAGTTGTTGCTATGCTTGAGCCCATTGTTGCAGCCACTGTGTCAATCCAGTGGGCCCTGTCCAGCACACAAAGGGATTGACACACACTTTGATGCCATGCTTCCAGGAGCCATCCGTCATGCTAAATGTTGTTGCTCAATAAGTGTCACCAGAAGGTAGCAAACTCTCTCCCAAACAGGACATTTTAGCCACCACTTACTATCTTGACCCTCATGTTGGGATCATCACAGGGACTCTTCTGGCTTGTTAAGGGCCTTCCTCTTTTTCGCTGACCCTCTACTTTACCAAACATGATGCCCTTCTCCAGGGACTGATCCCTGCTGACAACATGTCAGCCGTCCTTGCTTCTAAGGAGCATACTGGTTGTACTTCTTCCAAGATGGATTTCTTCATTTTTGGCAGTCCATGGTATGTTCAATATTCTTTCCCAACACCACAATTCAAAGGTGTCAATTCTTCTGTCTTCCTTATTCATTATCCAGCTTTTGGATGCATATATGAGGTGACTGAAAACACTATGGCTTGGGTCAGGCACACCTTAGTCTTCAAGGAGATATCTTTGCTTTTCAGTACTTTAAGAAGTTCCTTTGCAGTAGATTTGCCCAGTGCAATGCGTCTTTTGATTTCTTGACCACTGCTTCCATAGGTGTTGATTGTGGATCCAAGTAAAATGAAATCCTTGACAACCTCAATCTTTTCTCTGAGGAAATCCTCTTGATCATTAGCCATTAGAGAAATGCAAATCAGAACTACAATGAGATCCATCTCACTCCAACAAGGCTGGCATTAATCCAAAAAGCACAAAATAATGTTGGAGAGGTCGTGGAGAGATTGGAATACTTATGCACTGCTGGTGGGAATGTAAAATGGTACAACCACTTTGGATATCGATTTGGTGTTTCCTTAAAATCTAGAAATAGAACTACCATATGATCCAGCAATCCCACTCCTTGGAATATATCCTAGAGAAATAAGAGCCTTTACCCGAAGAGATATATGCGCACCCATGTTCATTGCAGCACTGTTTACAATAGCAAAAAGTTGGAAGCAACGAAGGTGCCAGTCAACGGATGAATGGATAAATAAACTATGGTATATTCACACAATGGAATACTAAGCATCAATAAAGAACAATGTTGAATCCATGAAACATTTCATAACGTGGGAAATCTGGAAGACGTTATGCTGATTGAAATCAGTCAATTGCAAAAGGACAAATATTGTATAAGACCACTATTATAAGAACTGGAGAAATAGTTTAAGCAGAGAAGAAAATACCTTTTGATGGCTATGAGAGGAGGGAGGGAGGGAGGGAGGGAGAGGAATATTCACTAACTAGATAGTAGAGAAGTTTCATTTTAGGTGAAGGGAAAGACAATACACAATACAGGAGAGGTCAACACAAATGGACTAAACCAAAAACAAAGGAGTTTCCTTAATAGACTGAACACTTCAAAGGCCAGAGTAGTAAGGGTGGGGGTTTGATGACCATGGTTTCAGGGGACATCTAAGTCAGTTGGCATAATAAAATCTGTTAAGAAAACATCCCGCATCCCACTTTGGAGAATGGCATCTGGGGTCTTAAACACTAGCAAGCAGCCATCTAAGGTGCATCAACTGGTCTCAGCCCACCTGGAACAAGGAAGAATGAAGGACACCAAAGACACAAAATAATTATGAGTCTAAGAGACAGAAAGGATCACATAAACCAGAGACTACATCAGCCTGAGACCAAAAGAGCCAGATGGCGGCTGGCCACAACGATGACTGCCCTGATTGGGAACTCAACAGAGAAACCCTGAAGCAGCAGGAGAACAGTGGGATGCAGATCCCAAATTCTCATAAAAAGACCAGACTTAATGGTCAGAGTGGGACTGGAGGGACCCCGAAGGCCATGGACCCCAGACCTTCTGTTAGCCCAGGGCAGGAACCATTCCCAAAGCCAACTCTTCAGACAGGGATTGGACTGGAATAGGGGATGGAAAATGATACTGGTGAAGAAAAGCTTCTTGGATCAAGTGGTCATGTGAGACTATGCTGGCTTCTCCTGCCTGGAGGGGAGGTGAGAGGGCAGGGAGGGCCAGAAGCTACCCAAATGGACACAAGGCGAGAGAGTAGAGGGAAGTATTGTGCTATCTCATTAGAGGGAGAGCAATTAGGAGTGTATAGCAAGGTGTATGTAAATTTTGTATGAGAGACTGACCTGATTTGTAAACTTTCACTTAAAGTACAATAAAAATTAATTAAAAAAAAAGTTGCAGAGAAAAGTAAAATGTAATATAATATAAACAAGTCCAAATACCAGTAATTACGATAAATATAAGCAGATTAAACTCACCAGTTAAAAGATTCTGATTTTCAGAATGCAATTTTTAAAAAATCTAACAATATGCTGCTTCCAAGAGACAAACCTAAACATAATGGTACAAAAACATTGAAAGGAAAGAAATTAAAAAAAGACATACCACCAAAGACAGAAAGGGCCACATAAACCAGAGACTACATCACCCTGAGACCAGAAGAACTAGATGTTGCCTGGTACAACCGATGACTGCCCTGACAAGGAACACAACAGAGAACCCCTGAGGGAGCAGGAGAACAGTGGGATGCAGACCCCAAATTCTTGTAAAAAGACCAGACTTAATGGTCTGACTGAGACTGGAAGGACCCCAGAGGTCATGGTCCCCAGACCTTCTGTTAGCCCAAGACAGGAACCATTCCCAAAGCCAACTCTTCATTCAGGGATTGGACAAGACAATGGGATAGAAGAAGATGCTGGTGAAGAATGAGCTTCTTGGATCAAGTAGAAATTTGAGACTATGTTGGCATCTCCTATCTGGAGGGGAGATGAGAGGGCGGAGGGGGTCAGAAGCTGGTGGAATGGACACGAAAAGAGAGAGTGGAGGGAAGGAGCGAGCTGTCTCATTAGGGGGAGAGCAATTAAGAGTATATAGCAAGGTGTATATAAATTTTTGTATGAGAGACTGACTTGATTTGTAAACTTTCACTTAAAGCACAGTAAAAATAAAAAAAAAAAAAGCTCATAGCAGCACCATTTGTGTTGTTGCTAGTTGCCACCAAGCCAGCTCCTACTCATGGTGACTGTATGTATGACAGAACGAAACATCTCCATGCCATCTTCATGATCGTTGGTATGTTGGAGTACATTGTTACAGCCATTGTGCCAATCCCTCTCATTGAAGGTTTCCCTCAGCCCTCTATTTTGCCAATCATGATATTTTTTTCTAGCAACTTGCCTTTCCTGATGACCTGTCCAAAGTAAGCGAGTCAACGTCTCACCATCCTTGCTTCTAAGAAACATTCTGGTTGTATTTCATCTAAGACTGATTTGTTTGTTCTTCTGGCAGTCCATGGTACATTCTTTGCCAACAACACAGTTGAACACATTAATTGTAAGAGCTCCAAAACGGAAGCCACCCAAATTCCCATCAATATTAGAAAAAATAGTGTTATATACACGCAGCGGAATACTAAACAGCAATGGCACACTACACCAACACGACTATACACAACAATGTGGATGAATGAATCACGCAAACAAAAAAGGCCAGACACAGAAGAGAATGTATGTAGAAGTCAATATGATGGTTATCTTGGTGCAAGGAGAAGGGGATAGTGAATGGAAAGGGGTATGAGGGGCTCCTGGGGTACTGATCATGTTGTGTCTTGATGTGAGTGCTGGTTACATGGGCATCTTCAGTTTATGAAAGTTTGTTGTATGGTATTGTTTTGTGCATTTTTCTTCACTAAAAAATATTTTTTAAACTCTGTTAGGCAGTCTACAATTTGTAACTGATTGGACTGTCATGAGGCCACACCATGCTCAGGTTTCCTAACCCAGTGTGCAGGTAGCTCTTGGAGCCCATTTACAAATTTCTCATTAAGTGAGCAGTTAAATTCAGAAAAATCCTTATCACTAGGTTTGGAGTAACAAAGAGACCCATTCTGAAGGCAATCTCCAAACGTTACCCAGGATGAGTCAAATCCTGCAAACATCTTATTCTGGTTACATGGAGAGAGAATTCTCCCACCTGATACATTGCCTATGTCCTGTCAGCAAGCTCCCTTTCTTTATTTCAATAAGAAGTTCTCCTTCTGACTAAGGCTATAGGAAAAGGATTCCCTAAGCCTTGGCTCTGCATTGTGGCATCCAAACAGATGTGGGGACTAATCACTTTTCAGTCCCTAACATCCATGAAGATCAGGGGCTGAAGATAAACAGGTAGATCTTCATGGATAACTTGTCTGCTTTGACTGCTGGGCATTTCATTTTAAATTTCCCATTGCTGGTGAGTCGATTCCAGCTCATAGTGACCCTACAGGACAGTGTGGAACTGCCCCATAGGGCTTCCAAAGCTGTAGATCTTTATGGAAGCAGGCTGCCACATCTTTCTTCCGTGGAGTGGCTGGTGGGTTTGAACGGCCAACCTTTCAGTTAACTGCTAAGCGTTCAACCACTGTGCCACCAATGCTCCTTAAATTATATTAGTTGGCCAATATTTAAAAATGATATTTCAGACAAAACTCTAGACTTCTGACTTCTCTGAAAAAAAATCAAGGACCATCCATCTCCCTGTGGTCCACAGTCAGCACACTCCCCTTGGCTGCAATAGGTATGTGGCCCTGTAAACAAGAGGCTGCAGCTCTCAAAATAGAAAACTGGAAGAAAAAAACAGCAAAAAGGCCCTTGTTCTCATGGACTTAATAAGGTTTGACACTGGGCATTTCATTAATTGGGTCAACCAATATTTATGGGCCAGGCACTCTGTTAGGTGCTAAGTCAGTAATTTAAGCATCACCTAGAAAATAATAGAATTGGACAAGAAATTTTCTACAGTTCCCTCCAGCTTTAAGTTTTTGTCTTTCCATGATTTTAGTTAACTCTGGACAAGTGTGACAGAACTACATCCCATGAGTAGGCCTGTCATTCCAAAATGGTGTCCATGAATCTGTGTGTGTGTGTGAGCACCCCATCCTGGTCACTGGCTATCACTTTAGGCTGGTCCAACCTGGCCTCTCTCCTTAGGATCTGGGTTTGGGACCCTCATTTTGGTGACCCCAGGAAAAGGGAGACCATCTAAGTAAATATCTAATCTCCAAAACCCTGCTTAAAGACATACAAATAGTTTCACTCTAGAAGTCGCAATGAATTTCTACATTTTCTACACTACTACCTGGAAGTTCCCAACTACACCCGCTCCAGACCTACTGAATCAGAGTCTGCATTTTAACAAGAACTTCAAGTGATTTCAGAGTCTTTGGGTAGTGCAAATGGGTAAGTATTTGACTACCGAACGAAAGGTTGGTGGCTCAAACCCACCCAGAGTCACCTTGGAAGAAAGGCCTGGCAACCTGCTTCCAAAACGTCACAGCCTGGAAAACCCTATGAAGCAGTTCTACTCTGCACACATGGGGTTGATGTGAGTTGTAATCAGCTCAACAGCGGTGCATCTGAGGTTTTTTTTTTGTTGTTGTTCGGCAAGGGTGATTTATATGTATATCCATGTTCAAGATGTGCTGTTTCAGATGATCCCCTTGGTCAAGAGTTCTAAACTCGAGTTCCTTAAGAAGATCCATTATGTCCCATTTCATCTCTTTCTAGCGTCAGTCAACAACTGGGCCAGGAGGGCAGTCAGCAGTCCTGTTCTCAACCTTCCTTCACCCACAACAGCTGTCTTGGATGGCATTTACACTCATGCTCCCAGGGACAAATCTATAGTATGCTACCCCAGATCCCTGCAGCTCCACCATCTTCTCTCCTACTCAAGAAAGTGTCTTGGAATTCTAGTGAGAGGAATGATGTATTTTCAAAAAATAAATTACAGGTATGCTTCCTCCTATCACAAGTGTTGAGTAACAAATGGCTTGGAATCCTCTTCACAACTGCTGGCTACACACCAGTGGAGTGAGACAAACAGCTGAGAACTGCCACTCACTGTGGAGCCTGGGAAGGGAGGTGACTGCTCTGGGAGGAGGAGGAGCAGGACTGCCTGGTCCCTTTCCAGGCAGATGCTAATGAGACCCACGAGCCCTTAACCTCTCTGCCAGAGAAGCAAGCCGGTAATGCGATGAGCTGCCACTGTTCATTACGGAGACAGCCGATTGACCTGGAGGTGCCTGTGGCAGCAGCAGAGAGGGGCTGTGCTGAGGGCACAGGGCTTAGAGAAGGGACGTTCAGGACCAAGAGCAGCTTGCTCCCTGTGTGTTTGCCCGGCAGCTTTTGCTCACATAAGCCATGAGGAAAACCTTCTCTAATGCAAAGGTTTGCTTCCTGGGCACTGCTGGCTGGCATGGGGGATCATGGGTTAGGCAGGGCTACACACCAGCCCACCAGAGAATGAGCCTGGGGTCTCTCTGACTGCCCCAGCAGCTCCAAGGCAAGCGCTACTAGAAAGAGAAAAAAGAGTGAAAGTGCTGGCCCTCAGGAGAATTCCATCTTCCTCCAGTAAATCGGAACCCCCATATCGCAGATGAGAGTAAATGGAACTACATGATTTGATCAATTCCAGGCCCCTGCAATCAGGTATAAGGGCCCCAAGGAGTCAAATGACATGCCCAAGCTTATTTCACCAAAATTGCATGGAAAATGGGGAAACTAGGACTCTGTTTCTACCACCCATATGTCAGTTTGTTGTACTGTGGTGGCTTGCATGTTGCTATGATGCTGGAAGCTATGCCACTGGTATTTCAAATACCAGCAGCATCACCCACGGTGAACAGGCTTCAGCAGAGCTTCTAAACTTAGACAGACTAGGAAGAAAGGCTTGGTGATCTACTTCTGAAATTAGCCAATGAAAACATTATGGATCACAAAACAACATTGTCTGACTTGCTTGCTTTGGATACAGCATCAGGAGGGATCAATTGCTAGAGGAGGCTATCATGGTTGGTGAAGTGGAGGGCCAGCAAGGGCAAGGGAGACCCTGAGTGAGGAGGACTCAAACATGAGCATGAGGATGATGCAGGGCTGGGCAACATTTCATTCTGTTCTACAAAAGGTAGCCACGGGTCAGAGCCAATTTGATGGCAGCTAGGTATCTGTCTAATCAAAAACCTGTTGCCATCAAGTCAATTCTGTCACATAGCATCTCTATAGGACAGAGTAGGACTGCCCCATAGAATTTCTTATCTGTGACCCTGTTTTTCTGCATCCTAGTGTTGTATGTTTCCATAGCCCGGAGGGTGAAGGTGGTAGTGGCCTTGGGGCAAGAGGTAGGTGAGTGGCTTGTGTGCACATTTGACTAGGTTTGCCATATATGCCTCTCTTGGAATGTATGCCCACTCTTATATCCAGGCCAAGTGTCTTTCCTCCTGGTTCTCACCCAACGTTATAGTTCTCCTGTCTATTGTCCTTTGAGCAGTCTTGAGAGTTAACCCCTCAACTCATTGCAACAAGACTCTGTTCACTGTGTCACATACCATGAATATCTCCACCCTGGGTTGTAAGATTCTCAGTGGTAAAGACTCTGTTGTCTTACCCCTCGCTGCTCCTTAAGCTCAGCGTACGTTATAGATGCAGTGTACAACACAGATTCTCAGTATGTATTTGCTGCAAACGAGAGGTTATCCTAAGATTTTTAAACAAAAATACCCAAGCAAGGGAAAAACGAAGGAGACTTGGAAAGACCCGTTTCCAGAAGTAATTTTTAATCATCTCCCCTGCCAAAAAATTGGGAGTGGGTATTCTGGTCTCATAGCTCCTTGAGGAGATGGTTGCTGTGTTTATATTTCTGAATTAACATCCTCTCCCACCTCCTTAGTTCTAGCATGATTCCTGGAATATGGTAGATGCTCAGTGAATGCTGGTCAGATGAATGAAGTGAGGGAAGGAAAAGAGAAAAGTAAAAGAAGGATTAAGAGAAGGAAGTGCTGAGAGATGGGAGGAGGTAGGGAATGTGCTGGACACTTGCCTATTTGCCCTTACTACCAGTCCTGCCCTTTCATACTCTCCCTTGTCCCAGCTGTGCCAGGACAGCCAGAAGCAGATGACACCTGCACTTTCCAGGGATGTCCGCAGTTCCAGAAGCAGCATCAGCAGCAACAGGCAGCTGGGGCTTCCAGCAGTCCCTCAGTGGTTTCTGGAGTGCATGGATGATTTCTTTGCCTAAGCAGTAGCAGCAGCTTCCAGCAGTACCAGCCACCAATGTGCTCCTGGGCTCTGCTAATACCATGTCTTCACTTGGGTTCCTCCAGCCAGAAGGGTGATAGTGTCTTCCAGAAATGTCTAATCTCTGGATATCTCATCTTCCTCTTTTTCTCCTTGCAGTCCTTCCAACACTTTTGTAATATGTTCCAGGTAGTGATTCCCCTATGTTTGAAATATTTAGCATGGTTTCTGTTTTTCTGGCTGAACTCTGACTGTTAAGGGACAAAAGCCAGAAAAGAGAGCCTAAAATATGTGGTATGATCAGAAGTGAAGGTGAGCACCAATGGAAAATATAAACGGGTTCAGAAGGCATCTGTCTTCAGTCTCAGGATCTCTCACCCAGAGCAAGGTTTGAAACCAACAAAATCATCCTTCCTTGAAAGATGCTGTCTTAGTTTTCTGGTGCTGCTGTAACAAAAAATATCACAAATTGGGTGGTTTTAAAGAACGGGAATTTACTGACTCCAAGTTCTGGAGGCTGGAAGTCCAAAATCAGGGTGTTGGCTCTAAGGAAGGTCCTTCTTTGTCTCTTTCAGCATCTAGTTGCTGCTGGAATCCTTGGCATTTCATCTGCCTCCATCATCACATGGTATCTCTCCCTGTGTGTGTCTCTGTGTCTGTACTCTCCCTTTTAAGACACCACTGAGAAGGCATTTGGTTTAGGACCCACCCTACTTCGATATGACTTACTGATATAACAAGAGAAAGTCCCTACTCACAGGTACAGTGATTAGGATTTCAACATAACTTGGGGAGACATAATTAGATCCACAACAGATGAAGTTTTAGGAGGACATAATTCAATTTATAACATATTCCTTGTGGTTTCAACTTTCCATCTCCCCCTCTCCCAAGTTTCATCAAGAATCCTATAAGCTCTCCCATCACCAGACAAACGGTACTCTGATGCTGCCTCAAACTCTTGCATTGGCCTTCCCATTTGAAGGTAGAGCTCAGCTACCACCTTGGGCCTATTCAACTCTGAAACCAGGTATTTAGTTCCAGACTCTGTGTGACATGAGAGGTACCAGTCACTCCTCACAAGCTTCCCTGGCCTTGTTATACTTTCTATTCCATTATAGGCTCTTCCTAAAAATAAAAACTAATGAAGAAACTGTAAAGTGAAGATTCAAGCTTCTGTACATCAATGTTCATTGCATCACTATTCACAATAGCCAAATGGTGAAAACAACCTAAATGTCCATCAACAGATGGGTGGATAAGCAAAATATGGCATCTGCATACGGTGGAATATTTTTCAACCATAAATAAAAATGGAGTCCTGACACATTCCATGGCATGGATGAACCTTAACAGCGTTATGCTAAGTGAAATAAGTCAGTCACAGAAGGACGTATAGACGTATATCACATGATCCCACTTCTCTGAAATATCTAGCATAGACGAATGCATAGAGACCAAAGTTTATCAGTGGTTACCAGATGGGTGGGAGAGGGGAAAGAGGAAAGCATTGCTAGGGGACACCGAGTTTCTGTTAATGGTGGTGGAATAAGTTGGAAACAAATAGTGATCATGGTTGTACAATGTAATGAACATAATTAATGTCATTTAATTATACATGTAAAAAAATGTTGAATTGACTAATGTTTCGTTATATATATTTTTTGCCACAATAAAAGGATTTAAAACAAAATTCAAGCTTTTGTAGCAGGAGTCTTCTTCATTTCCACTGAGAACCTTAGGGTTGCAGAGGGCATGAGAGCATTGAGAAGTGGAAGAGCTACTGGGGTCGGAGGCTAGAAGAAGCTTCATGAGGCTGGGTCAGGCAGCTGCTGAGCTTCAATATGCTGTTGGCATTGCCTGTCTTCTCTGATGCCTTGAGCTGGGAGGATCATTCTCATCCGTCTCTGTGCTTCCAACCTTTTCATCTCTTAGCCATTTCCTCCCCACATTCTTCCTTGACGACTTTCCACTTACATTCTAAATTTTCATCCCTCTGCTTTACTCAAAATGACTTCATCTTTGTAAAGTCGGAGGTGAAGTCAACTGCAGAGAATGAGGAGTTGGACTGAGTCAGGGATTTGAGGCATGTGGGGAATGAGACCATCATCCTATGGGAAGGGAAGTCTTAGCAAGTGTCAGTGAACCCCCTGTTGAGATTCAATAGTAAAGATCTTTGGGGCAATCCACGAGCACTGCTTTATAAGCCTCTCTAGAAACACTTGTAACTGGCGGTGGAAAAATATGACAGTGCAATGTATTCAAAGTTAGGGTTTGGCAGAACAATGGTCAAGGAGATGAAGAATTCTGTGGGAGTCTCCCACTCAGTGTTGAAATGATTGACTTTGAAGTTAGGCCTCCATAATGGAACAAACTGACCACAAAATCCTTTTGGAAACTCATTCCTCATTCTTCTTCCCTATCTTCCCTGATATAGTCCTAAACTAACAGCTGATTCTCTCCCATGATTCACCATAGTTTGGGAGGTTATCAAGACCCAGTGTCTGGCTGTGTTCAACAACAAGGGATCAAGGACTAAAATTACACCTGTTTGGCTCCATATTTGGGCCAATTCTTAATATGGAAAATTGTGAGGATTCCTAAGTCTTCAACCAAGGTGTCTATGAAAAGAGAGATTGTCCCTCCCTTTCCACACGCACAGGCCCAAATTGAGAGAGTTTATTGTTTCACCACAGGAGGTCTCTGGGCCCCTCACTGGATTGTTGTGAAAAGGGCTCCTTGCTTTCAGCATGTTCCTTGGCTTCATTTGGTGAAGAAGTCCCTGGAGGAGGCTCAACTAGAGAAGGAGCTGTTGTCTGGATCCAGTGGGAGTCTGAGTCCTGCCAGTCCCTGAACAAGAGTAGGATAGGGCTAGTTGGAAAGGGTGGCATCAAGGCTGGAAGTCCAACTGGGCAGGAGGTAGCTGACAAATATGGAGGCAGTGGTCTGAATGCAAGTACGTGAATTTCAAGAGAACCCAATGAGCCTGGAAGGATCCAGGGGCACTGTAGGTCCAAGTGGAAAAGCAGACAAGTCCTCAAATATAAGCTGGGTAGAAAGTGTCCTGCATGGTGCCATGAGCCTGGGTAAGACTCCAAGTGCATGAAATCAGAGAGATGGCAGGAGCAGTAATGGGTGGAAGTGCTGGGGCAGAATCCTTCTCCTAAGAACAAAGCTGTGGGTCTTTTCTCCTTGTGCTGGAGGAAGCCAGGGGAGCAGAAAGCTGTCTCTGGTCTAGGTCTCTTGTAGTCCATAACCCAGGAGTTCGGGGAAGTGTTTAATAAACTGAGACTAGGAAGGTGAGAAAGACAGCTAGTTGTTAGCAGGGAGGAGATCTCACTCCTGTCTCCTCAGATCCTCCATCTGGAAGCCATGGAAGGACCCAAGCCCTCATTCCCTCCCACCCCATCCCTCTCTCAAGCTCAGGTGCTAATAAAGTTAACAGAGGAAAAAAGAGAGTCGGGATGTCCAGTCCGGGCTGCTGGGGCTGCTTGGAGTTGGGGAAGAAGCTGGAAGAGGAGAGGCTGTTTTGTGGAAACATATTGTGTGTGATGGAACAAAATACAACTTTCAGCATGTCAAGTCGTGAACCATCTTGGTGGTTCAGTAATCATCAGGGTGAAGTCAGAAAGGTAGGGAAAAGCCTAGAACTTTACCAGTCCAGATTTCCTTATGTAGCTTCTGAATGTATTTGGGTAAACAGTGTAAATAAGATGTAGTCTAGAGACTAACTTTCTCAAAGCAATTTCCCATTGACAAATTAGAAGGAAAGAGTGGCTAGATTAGGGCAAAGATAAATGACTATAAATTATGTTTTCGGTAGTTTATCAGTTTAAGCAGGAGAATTAATCTAAGATATGGGTGTCTCCGAGTGTGCTTAGATATATAATTCAGAAATGGCAGTGAACAACATTAAGGATGAGAAATGGTGCAATTAAAGATGTCAAGAAACACCTCTGTGAAGGCTTCTGCATCATCATTAATTCAGTCACATTACCCTCCACAAAATTGCACAAGGTCCCATTTGCAACATCTGAGAAGGGGGCCAGCTGCCTGCAGCATCTCTGAGGCTGCTTGGGGAAATTAGAGGTTCTTCTACATGACCAGCCCCTAAGCTAACCAAGTCCTGTCCAGAGCAGTTATTGTTGTGGATAGCTGCTGTCAAGTCGACCCCCAGCTGATGGCAACCCCACGCACAATGATATGAAAAGCTGCCCAATCCTGGGTCATCTGCATTATCAGTTGTGGATCAAACCATTTTGATTCATGGGGTTTTCACTGACCTATTTTCGAAAGCACATCACTAGGCCTTTCTTCCTAGTCTTAGTCTGGAATGTCCATTGAAACCTGTTCAGCATCATAGCAACATGTAAGCCTCCACTGACAAACTGGTGGTAGCTGCATATGAAATGCATGGCTGGGAATTGAACCCAGCTCTCCCACATAGAAGGTGAGAACTCTACCACTGAATCACCAATGCCCTGAGAGAAGCTGTAACTGACTATTTATATACCATAACTCTGAAGGAGCCGATGGGGGAAAAAAATGGGAAGATGATGTGATACCAAATGGGGGCCAAGGTTTCTGCTTACTTAAGTCTGGGGTAGAACCTGAGATTCTGCATTTTTAACAAGCTCCCAGGAGATGCTGATGCTGCTGGTCTGTGGACCACTTTTAAATAACAAGAATCTAGATACCGTGGTCCAGGAGCACTGGCATCACCTGGGAGCTTGTTAGAAATGCAGATCTCAAGCCCCTCCCCAGGGCTACTGATTCAGGGTATCATAGATTCAATTGTGTCGCCCCAAAATATTCAACTTGACTAGGCCATGATTCCTGGTATTGTGTGGTTGCCCACCATTTTATGATCCAATGTGATTTTCCTATGTATTAAAATCCTAACCTCTATGATGTAAATGAGGTGGAATTAGAGGCAGTTATATTAATGAGGCAGGACTCAAATCTACAGGATTAGGTTGTATCTTGAGTCGATTTCTTTTGAGATATAAATGAGAGAATCCAGCAGAGAGAGGGACCTCCTGCTGTCAAGAAGAAAGAGCTAGGAGCAGAACATATCCTTTTGACCTGGGGCCCTGTGCTGAGAGGCTCCTACAGCAGGGTAAGATTGACAGCAAGGACCTTCCCCCAGAGCCAACAGAGAAAGAAAGCCTTTACCTGGAGCTGGTGTCCTGAATTCAGACATCTAGCCTCCTAGACTGGGAAGGAATAAATTTCTGTTTGTTAGAGCCATCCACTTGTGGTATTTCTGTAGTAGTACTGGATAACTAAGACACAGAGTCTGCAATCTAACAAGATCCTCAGGTGATTTACACGCACTTTTATATTTGAGAAGTGCTGTTTTAGAGGAGTTTCTTGGTTCCCTTAGGAAGATCCATGATATCCCTGAAATTATATGTAACATTACTTACGAGTAGTGATCACTGTTACTTATTAGACCAATCACTAGAAAAGGATATCATGTTTAAGTCAAGCAGAGGGCCCATGAAAATCTTCAACGAGATGGATTGACACAATAGCCACAAAAACAGACTCAAACACACCCATGATCATGAAGATGGCACAAAACGGGGCACATTTTGTTCTAAGTAAGGTTGTCACGAGTTGGAGCCAACTCAATGGCAACTAACAAAAACACTTCTCTGTGTTTAGGGCACAAATGAGGTTTTAGTGTCTGAATCTTGCCACTCGTTTCTCCTTTCTTATGGGTTCTCAAATGCGGGGGAGATAGTCAGGAAAAAATAGACAAATAGGGAACTCAATACAGAAAAGAAGCTGTAAACCACAACATCTGAGTGAGCACCTGAAACTTGCCAATACCCACTTAACGGAGCCTGGTGCATAAGACTCAAAGCCTAGAGACCTGAATAGGAATATATAGATGCCTGGGTCAATGGGGCAAACCAAGACATTTATCCCACAGCCACGTGAGCAAGGATGGTTAGTCAGCCTCACCCTCCCACGTATAGCTGGAGCTGCTGGAACAAATATGAAGGGCCTGACTGGCCAGCCCAGAAAGGAAGGCTGGGCCTTACTCATGGGGACAGATAAAGAGTAGAAGGGAACATGCTGTGCTGGTCATCAGAAGTGAAAAAAAAAAGAAGGTGAATCTTGGTTCCTGTCATTGAACTGCAGTCATTTAACACACTCGGAGAATGTGGGCCTGTCAGGTTCACAGCTCCTCTTCCCTATGTGGGAAATTGGTAGGTGGGGCTGGCAAAGGGATGGAAATTCCCCCACCCAGCTCCACCTGGGTGTGTTTTATTGACTAAGCAAGGCATATGACTGTGTGGATCATAACAAATTATGGATAACATTGTGGAGAATGGGAATTCCAGAATACTTAACTGTGCTCATGAGGAACTTGTACATAGATCAAGAGGCAGTCATTTGAACAAAACAAGGGGATACTGTGTGGTTTAAAATCAGGAAAGGTATGTATCAGGGTTGTATCCTTTCACCATACTTATTCAATCTGTGTGCTGAACAAATAATCCAAGAAGCTGGACTATATGAAGAACTCAGCATCAGGTTTGGAGGAAGACTCATTAACAACTTGCATTATGCAGAAGACACAACCTTGCTTGCTGAAAGTGAAGGGGGCTTGAAGTACTTACTGATGAAGATCAAAGACCACAGTCTTCAGTATGAATTACACCTCAACAAAGAAAACAAAAATCCTCACAACTGAACCAATAAACAACATCATGATAAACAAGGAAAAGATTGAAGTTGTCAAGGATTTCATTTTACTTGGATCCATAATCAACACCCCTGGAAGCAGCAGTCAAGAAATCAAAGGACGCATTGCTTTAGACAAATCTGCTGCAAAAGATCTCTTTAAAGTGTTAAAAAGCAAATATGTTGCTTTGAGGACTAAGGTGCCCCTGACTCACGCCGTGGTGTTTTCAATTAGCTCGCATGCATGCGAAAGCTGGACGATGAATAAGGAAGAATTTATGCCTTTGAATTGCAGTGCTGGCAAAGAATATTGAATATACCATGGACTACCAAAAGAGTGAACAAATCTGTCTTGGGGGAAGTACAGCCAGAATGCTCCTTAGAAGGAAGGATGGCAAGACTGTGTCTCACATACTTTGGACATGTCATCTGGAAGCATCAGTGCCTGGAAAAGGACATCATGCTTGGTAAAGTGGAAGGCCCGTGAAAAAGAGGAAGATCCTCAGTGAGATGGATTGACAAAGTGACTGCAACAATGGGCTGAAGCATAACAACTATTGTGACAATGGCACATGACCCAGCGGTGTTTCGTTCTGTTGTAATAGGGTCTGTATGAGTCGGAAGCAACTCGATGGCACCTAACAACAACGACAGCTCTACCTGAGATGGGTAGAGGGAGCAGAAGTCCCCACTCTGTAAGCTGAAGCAGAAACACAGTGAGAGAGGTTTCCATTGTAAAAATGGACAAAGAGTCTATGTTGTCAAAGTGATCCTTGTACAAGAAAAGTTAAGATGCTCTAGTCTGGAGCCAGTGCAGCAAATGGTTAACATGCTTGGGCAACTGACCCCAGGGCAACTAACAACAACAGTAACTTGCACAGACCCTGTCGTGCTGGGCTTTGCAGGGCGCTGCAGAGTTTCCAGGGGGATTGGAGAGGCCAGGTTACAATCAGGAAGCGTTGCTAAATAAGCACTGTTTTTGTTGTAAATTGTCTGAAGAGATCTGAAAAGAAGGTAATTGAATTCCCAAGGCTCCAGTCATTTGTTTTGACTTTTTTTCCCCCATTCTAAGTAAATATTTACTCTTCTACTTTTTTTTTTTTCCTTAAAGAGTTCCCCAATATATATAAGCTTCAGGTCCCCAAAACCTGGCTCTGCCCCTGCCCCTTACCATACTGTGGTGAAGAAAACTAAAAAGTGGCTTCTCTCCACTAAAAGCTGACAAGATCTGCTCTAGAGTCCTCGCCTCTCCATTCCTGTTGAAAAAGAATGAGCTTCTTCCAAAACACCTTCATCCCTCCACTATGATGAGACAGAAGCCAACAGCCCCACTTATAGGGCTCCCGACACATGGGTGGAAATTCAGATTCTCCTAGAAGAAGTGTAAGTTCCCTTTACCCACTTGGAAAGTGCCTAATTAAAAACAAATTAGGAAAAACAATACCATCCCCTTCATGCTGCTCCTGCTTTGAATTCTTCATGTTCTCTGTTCTTTAAAGCTCTAAAAGTATGCAACTCTCCCATCCTCTGACCAAAGTTATTCGCTTTTTCTCACCACTTTCTAAATGCTCATCTTCCTGCAACTGGCCTTGGCTCTAAATCACACCATTACCTTCAGGAAATGGGAGGACCAACAAGCCAAAACCCACTCAAGATCAGTGAGTAAGGGCAGCAACTCTAATTTATACCCCCAACAATGAGTTGCTCAAACCTGGGAGGGAGGGAGAAATTACTTTAGGTTTGTTGTTTGCAGGAAATCCAGATGGACAAAGATTGGGCATTTGAGTCAAAGGCCCAGAATGGAGCTCTGTCAATAGAGTTGCCAACCATCAATGCCAGAATTTTCACCTGGGGATGAACTATGCACTAAACTCAGACAGGAACTTTACATCTGTTCCTAACTCTAAGCAGTTTTTAACATCTATAAAAAATATATACAGCATCCATAGCCAATTCAAAGTGCTGATGGCAAGATTAAATGAGATTATGCACATTGTCTTAATCATCTAGTGCTACCATAACGGAAATACCACAAATGGATGGCTTTAACAAAGAGGAATTTATTTTCTTACAGTCTAGTAGGTTACAAGTCCAAATTCAGGGCGTCGGCTTCCAGGGAAGGCTTTCTCTCTCTGTTGGCTCTGGAAGAAGGTTCTTGTTCTCAATCTTCCCCTGGTCAAGGAGCTTCTCAGGCTCAGGGACCCTGTGTCCAAAGGAAGTGCTCTGTTCCTGGTGCTGCTTTCTTGGTGGTATGAGGTCCCCCACTCTGTGCTTGCTTCCCTTTCCTTTTATCTCTTGAAAGATAAAAAGTGGTGCAGGCCACGCCCCAGGGAAACTCCCTTTACCTTGAATCAGGGAGGTGACCTGAGTAAGGATGGTGTTACAATCCCACCCTAATTCTCTTAACATAAAATTAAAATCACAAAATGGAGGACAACCACACATAGATTAACCAAGACGATACACATATTTTTAGGGGGACATAATTCAATCCATGACACACATGGACACTCTTCGTAAACCCAATGGTGTTACATTTGTAAGCGTAGCCATTCCTCACAACCCTGAGCTCTCCTCAGTGACATCTGTGGTGGAGAGAGATTCCAATATGCCATTCTGGAGATGTTTTTTTCTCATACTTAACTTCAGCCAGTGACCCTTCACCATTCAGGCAGGTAGTCTACGTTGATGTCTCAGGAGGAAAATAACAAAATATTCAAGTCTTTCTTTTGAGTTTTGAAATGTTAGAGACCAACATGAAGAGCAGGAATGTGGCTCCAGCAATAGATTTCATACAGAGGAGTCCCTGGGTTGTGCAAACGGTTACTGTACTTGGCTGCTAACTGAAAGTTTGGAGGTTCAAGCCCATCCAGGGGTACCTCAGAAGAAAGTCTTGGTGACCTCCTCCGGAATAATCAGCCGCCGACAACCCCGTGGATCACAGTTCTACTCTGACACGTGTGGGTCACCATTAGTCAGAGTCGGCTTCACGGTCACTGGTCAGATATTGGTGTTAAAGCAAGGCTCCTCTTTCTTGCCCACCAGACCAGACTAGAGAAGGAAAGGGAGAAGGTAGAGCCTGGACAAGACCTTGAGGGACCATGTAGAAAAGTAGAGAGTCAACATAAGGATCCATCCATTCTTCACTCTTGCATCATAGAGAAATCTCTAAATATTGCCAGCACTTGGGGACCACGTGGGAGCTCAGTGAGCACTTGCAGACCACCAGTCTCCATCTGGGCAAGCACCAGGGACAGGCTCTGCTGCTCTGTCTATCTTTATGTCCAGCAACATCCAACAGACCATTTGTTGACTGTCCTGCAGAAGTGACACCTGCAATGCCCTGATTTTTTTGTTGTTGTTGCCATCTAACTTACTCCCTGTGGACAACCTTTCTTGGAACTAGATGGAGAGAGTACTGTCTCAGAAACCACAAGAGAAAAGAGTTTCAAGAAGGAGTAACTGATCAGCTGTGTCAAATTCTGCTGAGAAGATGGGTAAAATGGATGTTGTTCCTGTGTTTGCAAAGAGTCATAAACTCACTGAAGTTGTTCTTGTGCTGTTGTATCATGCTTTGCACAAAATAATGACATCACTGCCCCTGTTGTGTTAATGAGCACCAGGCAGTCAGTGTGATGTGGTACAAATGGCCCCATTAGGAAGACATGAGAGAGCTGGGTCATAGCCCCTGCTGACTGAGCCCCAGCTACCTTTAATTGAGAATCTAGTTCATGCTTGGCACTGAGTTAAGCACCTATCATATTATATCTCATTTAATACAACAGCTCTACAACGTACTTTTATTACATCCATTTTACAAAATTTCCAAGGTCAGGGTGCCTGCCAATTCTGGTGACCACTATGCCTTATAGTGTGTTGGTGACAAGAATGGACTTTGGACTGGGACAGACCTGAATTAGAATCTTGGTGCTGCTACTGACTGACCACACGGCTTCATTTTTCTATGTCTTGGTTTCCTTACCTGTAAAATGATCAAAGTGAATAAGCAAATCACCATCACCCCTTTCAACTCTACATTCTATGATTGTAGATTTTGTTCTTCAAGGGTACCATGCAGAAGGAGAGGTGAAATTCTGGGGATTTCAACCCACGCCTGACACTTTTTGTTTTTTAATTGTGATTTAAGTGAAAGTTAGCAAATCAAGTCAGCCTCTCATACAAAAATTTCTATACACCTTGCTACGTACTCCTAGTTGCTCTTCCTCTAATGAGACAGCACATTCTTTCTCTCTACCCTCTCCCCTCCAGAAAGGAGCTGCCCACATAGTCTCATGTGTCTACTTGAGCCAAGAAGCTCAACTCCTCACCAGTATCATTTCCTGTCTTATAGTCCAGTTCAATCTCTGTCTGAAGAATTGACTTTAGGAATGGTTCCTGTCTTGGGCAAACAGAAGTTCTGGGGACCATGACCTCTGGGGTCCTTCTAGTCTCAGTCAGACTATTAAGCCTGGTCTTTTTATAAGAATTTGAGGTCTGCATCCCACTGCTCTCCTGCTCCATCAGTGATTCTCTGTTGTGTTCCTTGTCAGGGCAGTCATTGGTTGTAGCTGGGCACCATCTAGTTCTTCTGGTCTCAGGGTGATGTAGCCTCTGATTTATGTGGCCCTTTCTGTCTCTTGTGCTCATAATTATCTTGTGTCTTTGGTGTTCTTCATTCTGCTTTGTTCCAGGTGGGTTGACACCAATTGATGCATCTTAGATGGCTGCTTGCTAGTGTTTACGGCCCCAGACACCAGTCACCAAAGTGAGATGCAGAATTTTTTCTTCATAGATTTTATTATACCAATTGACTGAGATGTCCCCTGAAACCATGGTCCCCAGATCCCTGCCCCTGCTACTCTGGCCTTCGAAGAGTTCGGTTTATTCAGGAAATTTCTTTGCTTTTGGTTTGGTCCAGTTGTGCTGACCTCTCCTGTATTGTGTGTTGTTTTTATCTTCACCTAAAATAGTTCTTGTCTACTCTCTAATTAGTGAATATTCCTCTCTCTCCTTCCCTCCCCACACCCATAACCATCAAAGAATATTTTCTTCTCCATGCCTGACACTCTTGAACAACCAAAGATGTACCCTGTCTGTCATCAGATTGTCTTCCCAAATCTGCTCAAAGATACATGACCTATTGTTACTGCTGTTACTGCTGCCACTCTTGAGACTGAGGGACCAAGTGCAGCCTCGTGGGGTATTCTTCACTCAGTGGGTGCCAGGCAATGTGTAAGCTGATGAGGTGGTGATGAATGGGCATTTCATCCACACTAGCTTGGTGCTGGGTTATTACAGAGGAGTGGCTGGAGGAGCAGCAATCAAGAGTACCTTCCCTCTTTTCTGGAAAGAACCTGAGATAAATGACTTTGTTACAAATACTGACTGGAGCCTCTTATAAACATTTCAAGGGAATACAGAGCTGTTTGGTCTGAAGTAAAGAGGATCAAGGAGAGACACAAGGAATGCCCTCTGAGCATAGCCATTTCTGACAATTGATGCTTTCGGCTCACTAAAGAACGTCACGCATATTCCGTCCACAGGAAAGGGCTGTGAAATGGGAGGGGAATTTCTTCTGTATTGCTCCAGAAAATGAATGAGGGCCAATGAGTAGAAGTTATAGGAGAAACCAGTTTCAGCTCAGCATAAGAGACAGAATAGCAGAGCTTTGGAGTCAACCAGCTGCGTGACTTGAAGAATGTCCTTTAACTTTCTTTACCTCAGGGTTCTCTTCTGTAAAAAGGGAATGAAGTATTTAAAGTGTTTAGCGTTGTGCCTAGGCCACGTTATCTCTGATTTCACCAGGTTTAGAAAGAGCATTTTAACATAACACTTTAACAGTATGTGAAGCCAACATGTCATACGTAAGCCTCTGAGACTGCAAGGCTTCAGATCAATGATCACTCAACAAGGAAGAAGGATATCTGCATGGAGATGGGCTTTGTCCAACCAAGGACCCAAAGTCTGGGCAATGCCTCTCGTGCAGCTCATCAACTGCAGGTCCGCTTTGACATATGCTTCCAAAACAGAGTTCTTGTTTTGTTTTGCTTTACTTGGTTTTTTTTGTTTGTTTGTTTTCCAGAAAAGGACAAAAGAGCAGGAAAATGTATAAGAAGCACTAGAAGTTCCTTTACATGGATCCTCAGGGCAGTGGATTCTGAGACTCCTGAATAGGAAAGGGGAGGATGCACTGCCGTCAGGAACATGCTTGCTTTAGGCTGTGTGAGGAGAGGCCTCCCAGCACAGTGGCCTACACTGTTGAGTATCTCAAGGCTGTCTCCATGGCAACCCGTGGCTGAGAGGCCGTGGCTGCCAGATCACAGAATGGCACAGCTAACCTCACCCTCACTGATGCCTGAAGGCCCAGACACCCCAGTGGATGCAAAACCTTGGTCTTCACTCCTGAACTAAAATATCTGAGGAGATTTCACAGCCTGTCAAAAGATTTTTTTTTTGTTATAGCAGCAGAAACTTTTTGTTGTATACTGAAGCAAATGGAATGAGATAAATGTCTTAGCTGTTCTGGTCAAGGCCAGGATGAGGGGCTGCAGATTCTCCCACCTCTGAGATGGTTCATGAAGCACACCTGTGGTGTAGGGGGTGCTCCAAGATTCCACAGGGAAATGTGCTTGAAAGTCCCTGGTCTAGAGTCTGAGTGCTATAGGAGTTAGAAGAAGAGGAAGATCCTGAGAACTGGAGGAGTCAAGGACAGCTTCATGGAAGAAGCGGGATCTGAGCTAATCCTTGAAGGATGGATTGTATGTGGTGGGCTACTAATCAAAAGCCACTGAACCAATTCATGCTACAAGTTCAATGGTTTGGCAGGGGGCTCTGCTCCATATAACCACTCTACACCACCTCATTATGCCTCTATCTAACCCAGTACTTCAGGATTTTCCCCAAAAGGGGAAGAAAGGAGTGAAAAGCTGAACACTGGCCATAAAATGCTTCCACCTGGAAGTAACTTTGGCTCTCATTTCACAGGCCAAAGCCAGCCACATGGCCAGACCCAACATCAAAGGGATGGGAAATACAATGCTTCCCGGTGCATAAGAGGAAAGCCCAGAAACCAAACCTATTGCTGTCGAGTTGATTCTGACTCATGGTAACTCTATGTGTGTCAGAGTAGAACTGTGCTCCATAGGGGTTTCAATGGCTGTAATGTTATGGAAGCAGATAACCAGGCCTTTCTTCCACAGTGCTGCTGGGTGGATTCAAACCACCGATCTTTCAGTTAGTATCCAAGTGCAAACCATTTGTGCCACCTAGGAACCTTCTAAAAGGGAAAGGGAACCTGTTATTGGTGAACTGTATGCCACACAGAGCATTCTAGTATGTAAATGTACCAGATTTTTTCTAACTATTCCCTTGTCCTTGAAAAAGCTTTTAATAGAGTTGACATCTGGGCCAAGATTTAGGACAGAGATCATGGTAAGTGTTAGCTGAGTTTTTAATGGCCAGAGTTGAAACCAGGGCCCAGACAGGGATGGGAAACCTGGGAGTGTTGCTCGAGTTCCAGAGCTTTCCACAATGTCCAGGAAGCTATGTGTGTATAGAGAATTCCAGGAAGAAATCATGTTACTATGAGACAGCCATGAAGTCAGAAGTTCAGAAGATGATTCAAGACATTCCTTTACTTGCACATTGAATCTCCATTCAATCCCTAGCATCTTTGATGGAAGGATGTCAAAAGTTCCTTTCCTCTCTGATCTCCCCTAGCCTCATCTTTCTACCTTTCATGATCATCCTATTTTATTTTTTCTTCACCTTTGCCTCCCCCTTCCCATTCCAGTGTCCCAGCCTCATTCTGGAGAAACTCCATAGACTCCTCAATTCTGAGCATTTCCCCTGACTGTGCCGAAGTGCAGGGCTGACTCTTATGGGCCATAAGCCCACCAGAGAAGGGTTGAATATTTCCAATTATTTGACATGGAGCATCTGCACCCTTTGTCTTGCAGATATTAATTATGTATGCAAGGCACATAGGGGACTGGTAAGTGGCACTTGAAAATGGAACTAGTCAACCTCTTGGGTTCCAAATCAGAACATGAATGTTGAATGTGGAAGGGTCACATTAAAAATCTCTGACTATCTCTACAGGATCAAATTGACAACAGCAACTCAATTTTTTTTTTAACTCAAAAGGTTAGATAGGAAGCTTAAGGGGCAGTGAGTTTGTACTAAGAGGGAGGAACAATTTGGAAAACGAGAGCAAGAATGGTTGCACAACTTGAAGAATGTAACCAGTGTCAATGAACTGTGCATGTAGAAATTGTTGATTTGGTGTATGTTCTGCTGTGCATATTTTCAACAAAAGTAAATAAATAAATAAAATCTTTAACAATAGCAGGTGAGACACAGAAGTAAGCACAAATGGGGAATACTGTTCCGATATGGTAGAGATCGCCAAGGAACCACGGAATGGTTAGATTACAGAAGATGGAAGAAACAAGGATCTTCCTCTAAAATGCCTACTCTGAATTCAGATTTCTAGCCTCCCGAACTGAGAAAATAAATTTCTGTTCTTTAAAGCTAAAGGAAAAAAAAAAAAATCTGTTCCCATAGGCATGTGAACAGTGGTAAGAGATTTAAAGTCACATTTGGAAGGAAGATGGCCCATCTGCCCTCTGCTAATATGATTGGTCAGAGTCCAAGTCATTAACTGAGCCGTATATATCGAAGAGTGGGATCACTCTATTTGAAAAGGACAGACAACAATCAATTCATCAATATCTCTCTCTTTTTTTCTGTTTTTTTTTAAATTTTTGTTGTGCTTTAAGTGAAAGTTGGACTCTCATACCAAAATTTATAAACACCTTGCTATATACTCCTAACTGCTCTCCCCCTAATGAGACAGCACACTCCTTCCCTCACTCTCTCTTTTCGTGACCATTCAGCGAGCTTCTGACCCCCTCTGCCCTCCCATCTGCCCTTCAGACAGGAGATGCCAACATAGTCTCATGTGTCTACTTGATCCAAAAAGCTCATTCTTCACCAGTATCATTGTCTATCCCATAGTCCAGTCCAATCCCTGTCTGAAGAGTTGGCATGGGGAACGGATCCTACCTAGGACTAACAGAAGGTCTGGAGACCATGACCTCTGGGGCCATTCTAGTCTCAGTCAGACCATTAAGTTTTGTCTTTTTACAAGAATTTGAGGTCTGCATCCCACTGCTCTCCTGCTCCCTCAGGGGTTCTCTGTTGTGTTCCTTGTCAGGACAGTCATCGGTTGTACCAGGCAGCATCTAGTTCTTCTGAACTCAGGCTAATGTAGTCTCTAATTTATGTCGCCCTTTCTGTCTCTTGGGCTCCTAATTACCTTGTGTCTTTGGAGTTCTTCTCCTTTGTTCCAGGTGGGTGGAGACCAATTGATGCATCTTAGATGGCCACTTGCTAGTGTTTAAGACCCTGGATGCCACTCTTCAAAGTGGGAGGCAGAATGTTTTCTTAATAGATTTTATTATACCAATTGACTTAGATGTCCCCTGAAACAATGGTTCCCAAACCCGTGCCCCTGCTACGCTGGCCCTCAGAGCATTCAGTTTATTCAGGAAACTTCTTTGCTTTTGGTTTAGTCCAGTTGTGCTGACCTCTCCTGTATTGTGTGTTGTCTTTCCCTTCACCTAAAATAGTTCTTACTATTAACCATCTCCCTCCCTCCCTCCCTTCCCACTCATAACCACCAAAAAATATTCTCTTCTCTGTTTAAACTATTTCTCAAATTCTTAAAATAGTGGTCTTATACAATATTTGTCTTTTTGCAGCTGACTAATTTCACTCAACATAATGCCTTCCAGATTCCTTCGTGTTATGAAATGTTTCATGGATTCATCACTGTTCTTTATCAATGCATAATATTCCATTGTGTGAGTATACCATAATTTATTTATCCATTCATCCATTGATGGGCCCCTTGGTTGCTTCCATCTTTTTGCTATTGTAAACGGTGCTGCAATGAACACGGGTATGCATATATCTGTTCGTGTAAAGGCTCTTATTTTTCTGAGATATATTCCAAGCAGTGGGATTGCCGGATCATTTGGAAGTTCTGTTTCTAGTTTCTTAAGGAAGCACCAAATCGATTTCCGAAGTAGTTGTACCATTTCACATTCCCACCAGCATTGTATAAGTGTTCCAGTCTCTCCACAACCTCTCCAACATTGATTATTTTGTGTTTCTTGGATTAATGCCAGCCTTGTTGAGAATTACTTTGTAGTTTTGATTTGCAGTTTTTTTTTTTTAATGGCTAATGATCGTGAGCATTTCCTCATGTATCTGTTAGCCACCTGAACTACTTCTTCGATGAATGTCTGTTCATATCCTTTGCACATTTTTTAATTGGGTTATTTGTCTTTTTGTAGTTGAGTTTCTGCAGTATCATGTAGATTTTACCAATCAGACACTGATCGGAAATGTCATAGCTAAAAACTTTTTCCCAGTCTGGACGTAATCTTTTTACTCTTTTGGTGAAGTCTTTGGATGAGCATAGGTGTTTGACTTTTAGGAGCTCCCAGTTATCTGGTTTCTCTTCTGCATAGTTAGTAATGTCTTGTATTCTGTTTATGCCATGTATTAGGGCCCCTAACGTTTCTATTTTTTCTTCCATGATCTTTATCGTTTTAGATTTTATATCCATTTTGATCCATTTTGTGTTCGTTTTTGTGCATGGTGTGAGGCATGGGTCTTGTTTCATTTTTTTGGAGATGGAGATCCAGTTATGCCAGCACCATTTGTTAAAAAGACTGTCCTTTCCCCATTTAACTGTTTTGGGACCTTTTTCAAATATCAGCTGCTCATATGTGGGTGGATTTATGTCTGGATTCACAATTCTGTTCCATTGGTCTATGTATCTGCTGTTGTACCAGTACCAAGCTGTTTTGACTACTGCGGCAGTATAATAGGTTCTAAAAACAGTTAGGGTGAGGCTTCCCACTTTGTTCTTCTTTTTCAGTAATGTTTTACTTATCCAGGGCCTCTTTCCCTTCCATACGAAGCTGGTGATTTTTTTCTCCATCACATTAAAAAATGTCGTTGGACTTTGGATGGGAATTGCATTGTATCTATAGATGGCTTTTAGTAGAACAGACATTTTTACAATGTTAAGCCTTCCTATCCATGAGCAAGGTATGTTTTTCCACTTATGTAGGTCTCTTTTGGTGTCTTGCAGTAATGTCTTGTAGTTTTCTATGTATAGGTCTTTACGTCTCTGGTAAGATTTATTCTTAAATATTTTATCTTCTTGGGGGCTACTGTAAATGGCATTGATTTGGTGACTTCCAATTTGATGTTCTTTTTGTTAGTGTAGAGGAATCCAACTGATTTTTGTATGTTTATCTTTATTGTGATGCTCTGCTGAACTCTTCCATTAGTATCAGTAGTTTTCTTGAGGATTCTTTAGGATTTTCTGTGTGTAAGATCATGTCATCTACAAATAGATATACTTCTACTTCTTCCTTACCAATCTGTATGCCCATTTTTTCTTCATCTGGCCTAATTGCTCTGGCTAGGACCTCCAGCACAATGTTGAATAAGAGTGGTGATAAAGGGCCTCCTTGTCTGGTTTCTGTTCTCAAGGGGAATGCTTTCAGACTTTCTCCATTTAGGATGATGTTGGCTGTTGGTTTTGCATATGTGCCCTTTATTATGTTGAGGAATTTTCCTTCTATTCCTATCTTGCTGAGAGTTTTTATCATGAATGGGTGTTGAACTTTGTCAAATGCCTTTTCTGCATCAATTGATAAAATCATGTGATTCTTGCCTTTCATTTTATTTGTAGGATGTATTACATTAATTGTTTTTCTAATGTTGAACCACCCCTGCATACCTGGTATGAATCCCACTTGGTCATGGTGAATTATGTTTTTGATATGTTGTTGAATTCTATTGGCTAGAATTTTGTCAAGGATTTTTGCAGCTGAGTTCATAAGGGATATAGGTCTGTAATTTTCTTTTTTTGTAGTATCTTTACCTGGTTGTAGTATCAGGGATATGCTGGCTTCATAGAATGAGTTTGGGAGTATTCCGTCCTTTTCTGTGTTCTGAAATACCTTTAGTAGTAGTGGTGTTAATTTTTCTCTCAAAGTTTGGTAGAACTCTGCAGTGAAGCCGTCAGGGCCAGGGCATTTTTTTGTTGGGAATTTTTTGATTACCTTTTCAATCTCTTCTTTTGTTATGGGCCTATTTAGTTGTTTTACCTCTGTGTTAGTTTAGACAGGTAGTGTGTTTCTAGAAATTCATCCATTTCCTCTAGGTTTTCAAATTTGTTAAAGTGCAATTTTTCGTAGTAATCTGTTACGATTCTCTGAATTTCAGTTGGGTCTGTTGTAATATTGCCCATCTCATTGCTTATTCAGATTATTTGCTTCCTCTCCTGTTTTTCTTTTGTCAGTTTGGCCAATGGTTTATCAATTTTGTTAATTTTTTCAAAGAACCAGCTTTTGGTCTTGTTAACTCTTTCAATTGTTTTTCTGTTTTCTGTTTCATTTAGTTCTGCTCTAATTTTAATTATTTCCTTTCTTCTAGTGCCTTAAGGTTTCTTTTGTTGCTCTCTATTTGTTCAAGTTGTAGGGATAATTCTTTGATTTTTGCCCTTTCTTCTTTTTGTATGTGTGCATTTATTGATATAAATTGACCTCTGAGCACTGCTTTTGCTGTGTCCCAAAGGTTCTGATAGGAAGTGTTTTCATTCTCATTGGATTCTATGAATTTCTTTATTCCATCCTTAATGTCTTCTATAACCCAGTCTTTTTTGAGCAGGATAATGTTCAGTTTCCAAGTGTTTGATTTCTTTTCCCTGATTTTTCTGTTGTTGATTTCTACTTTTATGACCTTATGGTCAGAGAAAATGCTTTGTAATATTTTGATGTTTTAGGTTCTACTAAGGCTTACTTTATGACCTAATATGTGGTCTCTTCTAGAGAATGTTCCATGTGCACTAGAAAAGAAAGTATACTTGGCTGCTGTTGGGTGGAGTGTTCTGTATATGTCTCTAAGGTCGAGTTGGTTGATTGTGTCTTTACTGAGCTTCTTTCTGGATGTTCTGTCCTTCACTGAAAATGGTGTGTTGAAGTCTTCTACTATAATTGTGGAGGTGTCTGTCTCACTTTTCAGTTCTGTTAAAGTTTGTTTTGTGTATCTTGCAGCCCTGTCACTGGGTGCATAAATATTTAATATGGTTATATCCTCCTGATATATCGTCCCTTTAATCATTATATAGAGTCCTTCCTTATCCTTTGTGGTAGATTTAACTTTAAAGTCTATTTTGTCAGAAATTAGTATTGCCACTCCTGCTCTTTTTCAATTGTTATTTGCTTAATATATATTTTTCCATCCTTTCAATTTTAGTCTGTTTGTGTCTCTTAGTCTAAGGTGTGTCTCTTGTAGGCAGCATACAGATGAATTGTGTTTTTTTATCTGTTCGGCCACTCCCTGTCTCTTTATCGGTGCATTTAGTCCATTAACATTCAGTGTAATTATGGGTAGGTTATGAGTTTTTTTTTTTTTTTATGAGTTTAGTGCTGTCAATTTGATGTCTTTTTTTGTGTGTTGTTGACAGTTTCTTTTCCCACTTAATTTTTTGTGCCAAGTAGTTTATCTTTATATATTGTCTTTGCCTCTTATTTGTTGTAGTTGATTTTGTTTCTGCTGAGTCTCTATTTTTTTCTTGTATTTTATTTTGATGAGTAGGATAGTTAGTCTCCTTTGTGGTTACCTTAATATTTACCCCTATTTTTCTAAGTTTAAACTTAACTTTTATTTCTTTGTATCATCACATCTTCCTCTCCATATGGAAGGTGTATGATTACATTTCTTAGTCCTTTATTGTTTTAATGTTGTCTTCATTTACATAATAAAATCACTGTTTCCCTGTTGTGAGCATTTTTTTTTTATCTTGATTTATTTTTGTGATTTTCCTGTCTGGGTTGACATCTGATTACTCTGTCCAATGTTCTAGTCTTGGCTTGATACCTGATATTATTGATCTTCTAACCAAAGAACTCCCTTTACTATTTCCTGTAGTTTTGGTTTGGTTTTTAAGAATTCCCTGAACTTCTGTTTATCTGGAAATGCCCTAATTTCACCTTCATATTTGAGAGATGGCTTTGCTGGATATATGATTCTTGGCTGGCTATTTTTTCCCTTCAATGTTTTAAGTCATCCCATTGCCTTCTTGCCTGCGTGGTTTCTGCTGAGTGGTCTGAGCTTATTTTTATTGACTGTCCTTTTTAGGTGACTTTCCTATTATCCCTAGCTGATCTTAAAATTCTCTCTTTATCTTTGGTTTTGGCAAGTTTGATTATGATATGTCCTTGTGATTTTCTTTTTAAAATCTTCAGAATCACCAATTCTGTCTTCCACTTGCTTGATTCTGCTTCTCTGACTTCCTACTGAGCTGTCTAATTCTGTAATTTTATTATTAATCTTCTGAATTTCTGATTATTGTCTCTCGATGGTTTCTTGCAGCTTTGTAATTTTTCATTATGTTTTGAATAACCTTTTTAATTTCTTCAACTCTTTTATCTGTGTGTTCCTTGGTTTGTTCTGCATATTGCCTGATCTCTTAAAGAGTTCTGTATATTAATGTCTTAAAGAGTTCTGTATATTAATCTTTTGAATTCTGCATCCAATAATTCCAGGAAGACACCTTCATCCAGAAGATTCTTTGATTCTCTGTTTTGAGAGCTTGTTGAAGTGCTCACGGTCTGTTTCTTTATGTGGTTTTTCTATTGACTGTTGTCTCTGAGCCATCTATAAATTATTGTATTAGTTTGTTTTATGTTTGCTCATTGTATCCTAGTTTCTTGCCTTGTTTTGTTTTGATATGCCCAAATGGGTTGCTTGAGTGAGCTATCTTGATTATTTTCACCTTTGGCACTCTGGCATCCTGTCACCAGATGCCTAAAGCTGTTATCAGGTATATGAGCTTATGGGTCCATTCACTTTTCTTTTGTGGATTCAGCTCAGGTGTCCAAGTTGCTGATCATCGAGTGTGTGGTACAGGCTCTGTCCTACAGTCTTAGAGGGGCAGGCATATTTGGTGTAGGTGCTAGTATCTGGTTCCAGCAGGGGGTGACACTCTGAACAAGGCGGAGGCTGAAAACCATCCCCCGAGTGTCTCTGAGGAAAGCGTGTCCTTGTTCCCTACAGCATATCAGTGTGTGGGCTCTGCAAACAGACCATGGGACCCAATGCTTTTGATTGTAAGGACTGAGAGGTACCAGTTATCCTTGGACCCCTTTAGTGGGTGGCTGGGTGACCTGAGAATGAGAACCCATGGGGAAACAGAGACTGTTTTCAGAGCTTCCTGGAGCCAGGGTTCCAGTCAGAAAACCTTGTCACTGGGCTTTGGACCAAGCACTGAGGAGCAGATCATGGCTTCCTGAGACAGTGCAAGCATGGCATGCAGGCCTGACCTTCAGGGGCAATCTCAACCCAGCCAGTGCACACAGGCTACATGCCCCTCTGGAATCTCAGATAAAACAGTCTTCACCAAACAAGATAAGTAACTTTGTCTATATTGCCTGCTACTCTTTCCTATCTATCTGATCCCCCCTCCCTGCCCCAGGTGGCTTCATTAACATTGGAATTTCCTGGGGCAGAGAGGGAAGTGTTCCCAGGGGTTTTTATTTTTTCCAACCCATTCTCCTGGCCTGAGAGAAGCAGCAATTAACAATCCAAGAGAGAAAAATCCTTCCCTGACTTCCTTAAACTGGAATTATAACACACAACCAGCTCCAGCCAAGCAAAAGAGATCCACAGTCTGTGGCTTTCATTCCTACAGGGAACCAGGTGGCTATTATAATGCAAAGGCAATTCTGATAGAGATCTGACTATAATTGTTTTAGTGAAGCAGTGGAAAGACAAGTTTTGGAGGTCTGATACATCTCTAGTGTTTAAACAGATCCCTCACTGATCCATAGCAGGGAACTGAAGGCTAAAGCTCCACCCACACCATCTAGCCACCTGCTAAAGGGGTCTGAGGATAGTGATGCCTACCAGTCTTTAGAGGTACAAGTACTGGGTGCCTAAGGTACAGCAGCAGAGCCCAATCACCAAAGTGCTCTGGGAATAGAGACACTCCTACCTCACTGGCACGTGAGGGGAGGCTGTAAGCATCCGGCCCTCCTCGGAGTGTGACCCCCTGCTGCTACTAGAATCTGGTGAATACAACCATCACCACTACTCCTCTAAGCTAATAGGTGACAGCCTACACCACACACTAGCTGACCCATAATCAGCACACCTAAGCTGATTCTATTCAAGAATAGTGAATGGACTCATAGGCTCATATATCTGGTAACAGCTCAAACCAGCTGGTAATAGGACATAAGTGATTCAAAGGCTACAACAATCAAGATAGGGCAATCTAGTAGCCCATCTGGGTATACTGAAACAAAACAAAACAAGAAGATAAGACTCAGTGAGCAAATATAAAATTAATCATTACAATTTCTTATAGACTGTTCGGAGACAGCAGTCAATATCAAATCACATAAAGAAGCAGACCACGATTGCTTCTAGAACTCCCCAAATTAAGGAATCAAAATCTTTCCCAAATGAAGATACAATCCTGGAATTGCCAGATGTAAAATATAAAAAACTAATATACAGAATGCTTCAGGACATCAGGGATGACCTCAGAAATGAAATAAGGCTATCTACAGAAAAAGCCCAGAAAAAGCCAAGGAACACACAGATAAAGCAGTAGGAAAAATCAAAAAGATTATTCAAGAACATAGTGGAAAAATTAAAAAGCTGCAAGAATCCATAGAGAGACAGCATTCAGAAATCCAAAAGACTAACAACAGAATTAGACAACTCGATAGGAAGTCAGAGGAGCAGAATCGAGGAATTGGAATGCAGAGTGGGGGAGTTAGAGGATAAGGCAAATGACACCGATATAGTTGAAGAAAAATCAGATAAAAGAATTAAAAAAAAAAATGAAGAAACCCTAAGAATCATGTGGGACTCTATCAAGAAGAATAACTTGTGTGTGATTGGACTTCCAGAACAGGGAGGGATAACAGAAAATACAGAGAGAATAGTTGAAGTTCTGATGGCAGAAAACTTCCCTGGCATCATGAAAGATGAAAGGATGTCTACCCAAGTTGCTCATCGAACACCATATGAGATAGATTCCAAAAGAAAATCACCAAGGCATATTATCATCAAACTTGCCAAAACCAAAGATAAAGAGAAAATTTTAAAAGTAGCCAGGGATAAACGAAAAGTCACCTACAAAGGAGAATCAATAAGAAAAGTTCAGACTACTCAGCAGAAACCATGCAGGCAAGAAGGCAATGGGATGACATATAGAGCACGGAAGGAGAAAAACTGCCAGACAGGCATCATATATCCAGCAAAACTCTCTCTCAAATATGAAGGTGAAATTAAGACATTTACAGATAAACACAAGCTTAGAGAATTCACAAAAACCAAACCAAAGCTACAAGAATTACTAAAGTAAATTCTTTGGTCAGAAAATCAATAATATCAGATACCAACACAACACAAGGTCACAGAACAGAACATCCTGATATCATCTCAAATAGGGAAATCACAAAAACAAAATAAGATTAACTTAAAAAAGAAAAAAATGTTCAAAACAGGGAATCATTGAAGTCATTATGTAAAAGATTACAATAATCAGAAAAGATAGACTAAACAAAGGAGGCATGGATCTTCCCTATGGAGAGGAAAACAAGGTGATATAGGATGATACAAGTTAGGTTTTTACTTAGAAAAATAGGAGTAAATATTAAGGTAACCACAAAGAGGTCTAACAATTCCATATTTCAAAATAAAAACCCAGATAAACATAACAACTCAGCAAACATAAATTCAACTACTATGAAAAGGAGGAACACACAATTTACAAAGAGAAACTTCTCAGCACAAAAAAGTAAGTGGAAAAATGAAATTGTCAACAACACACAAAAAAAGGCATCAAAATAACAGCACTAAACTCATACTTATCTATAATTATGCTGAATGTAAATGGATTAAATGCACCAATAAAGAGACAGAGAGTCTCAGACTGGATAAAAAAACACAATCCATCTATATGCTGCCTACAGGAGACACATCTTAGACTTAGAGACAGAAATAAACTAAAACTCAAGGGATGGAAAAAAATATATCAAGCAAACAACAATGAAAAAAGAACAGGAGTGGCAATATTAATTTCTGACAAAATAGACTTTAAAGTTAAATGCACCACAAAGGATAAAGAAGGACACTACATAATGATTAAAGGGACAATTGACCAGGAAGATATAACCATATTAAATATTTATGCACCCAATGACAGGGCTGCAAGATACATAAAACAAACTTTAACAGAATTGAAAAGTGAGATAGACACCTCCACAATTATAGTAGGGGACTTCAACACACCACATTCGGTGAAGTATAGGACTTACAGTAAGAAGTTCAAAAGAGACACAGAAGATCTAATTGCTACAATCAACCAACTTGACCTCATTGACTTATACAGAACACTCCACCCAACAGCTTCAAAGTATACTTTTTTTTTTCTAGTGCACATGGAACATTCTCTAGAATAGGTCACATATTAGGTCATAAAACAAATCTTTGCAGAATCCAGAACATCGAAATATTACAAAGCATCTTCTCAGGCTATAAGGCCATAAAAGTAGAAATCAATAACAGAATAACAAAAGAAATCAAATACTTGGAAACTGAACAATACCCTGCTCAAAAAAGACTGGATTATAGAAGACATTAAGGAGGGAATGAAGAAATTAATAAAATGCAACGAGACTGAAAACACTTCCTATCAAAACTTCTGGGACACAGCGAAAGCGCGGCTCAGAGGTCAATTTATATCGATAAATGCACGCATACATAAGAAGAAAGAGCCAAAATCAGAGAACTTTCCCTACAACTTGAACAAATAGAAAGCAAGCAACAAAAGAATCCATCAGGCACCAGAAGAGAACAAATAATAAAAATTAGAGCAGAATTAAATGAACTAGAGAACGGAAAAAAAATTTGAAAGAATTAACAAAGCCGAAAGCTGATTCTTTGAAAAAATTAACAAAATTGAAAAACCATTGGCCAGACTGACTAAAGAAATACAGGAAAGGAAACAAATAACCTGAATAAGAAATGAGATGGGCAATATCTGAACAGACCCAACTGAAATTAAAAGAATCATATCAGATTACTATGAAAAATTATACTCTAATACATTTGAAAACCTAGAAGAAATGGATGATTTCCTAGGAACACACTACCTACCTAAACTAACACAATCAGAAGTAGAACAACTAAATAGACCCATAACAAAAAAGAGCTTGAAAAGGCAATCAAAAAACTCCCAACAAAAAAATGCCCTGGCCCAGACGGCCACAGCAGAGTTCTACCAAACTTTCAGAGAAGAGTTAATACCACTACTACTAAAGGTATTTCAAAGCATAGAAAAGGTTGGAATACTACCTAACTCATTCTAAGAAGCCAGCATATCCCTGATACCAAAACCAGGTAAAGACACCACAAAAAAAGAAAATTACAGAACTATATCCCTCATGAACATAGATCCAAAAATCCTTAACAAAATTCTAGCCTATAGAATTCAACAACATATTAAAAAATAATCCACCATGACCAAGTGGGGTTTATACCAGGTATGTAAGGTTGGTTCAATATTAGAAAAACAATTAATGTAATCCACCATATAAACAAAACAAAAGACAAAAACCACATGATCTTATCAATTGATGCAGAAAAGGCATTTGACAAAGTCCAACACCCATTCATGATAAAAACTCTCACCAAAATAGGAATAGAAGGAAAATTCCTCAACATAATAAAGGTTATCTTTTTTTTTTTTTTCATACAACACCAACAGCCAACATCATCCTAAAAGGAGAGAGCCTGAAAGCATTTCCCTTGAGAATGGGAACCAGCCAAGGATGCCCTTTATCACTGCTTTTATTCAACATTGCACTAGAAGTCCTAGCCAGAGCAATTAGGCTAAACAAAGAAATAAAGGGGATCCAGATTGGCAAGGAAGAAGTAAAATTACCTCTATTTGCAGACAACATGATCTTATACACAGAAAACCCTGAGGAATCCTCAAGAAAACTACTGAAACTGATAGAAGAGTACAGCAGAATTTCGGACTACAAGATAAACATACAAAAATCAGTTGGATTCCTCTACATCAACAAAAAGAACATTGAAGAGGAAATCAACAAATCAATACCATTCATAGTAGCCCCCAAGAAGATAAAATACTTAGGAATAAATCTAGTCAGAGACATAAAAGACCTGTACAAAGAAAACTACAAGGCAGTACTGAAACTAAAAGGGACCTACATAAGTGGAAAAACATACCTTGCTCATGGATAGGAAGACTTAACATTATAAAAATGTCTATTCAACGAAAAGCTATCTATATATATAAAGCACTTCCAATCCAAATTCCAACTACATTTTTTAATGTGATGGAGAAAAAAATCACCAACTTCATATGGAAGGGAAAGAGGCCCTGGATAAGTAAAGCATTACTGAAAAAGAACAACAAAGTGGGAGGCCTCACTCTACCTGATTTTAGAACATATTATAAGACACAGTAGTCAAAACAGCCTGGTACTTGTGCAACAACAGACACATAGAGCAATGGAACAGAATTGGGAACTCAGATATAAATCCATCCACATATGAGCAGCTGATATTTGACAAAGGCCCAGTGTCAGTTAATTGGGGAAAAGATAGTCTTTTTAACAAATGGTGCTGGCATAACTGGATATCCATCTGCAAAACAATGAAACAAGACCCATGCCTCACACCATGTACAAAAACTAACTCCAAATGGATCAAAGATCTAAACATAAAGTCTAAAAGGATAAAGATCATGGAAGAAAGAATAGGGATGTTAGGGGCCCTAATACAAGGCATAAACAGAATACAAAACATTACTAACAATGACGAAGAGAAACCAGATAACTGGGAGCTCCTAAAAATCAAACACCTATGCTCATCTAAAGACTTCACCAAAAGAATAAAAAGACCACCTACAGATTGGGAAAAAATTTTCAGCTACGCCATCTCTGACCAGCGCCTGATCTCTAAAATCGACATGATTCTGCTAAAACTCAACCACAAAAAGACAAACAACCCAATTAAAAATTGGGCAAAGGATATGAACAGACATTTCACTAAAGAAGACGTTCAGGTGGCTAACAGGTACATGAGGAAATGCTCTCAATCGCTAGCCATTAGAGGAATGCAAATTAAAACTACAGTGAGATTCCATCTCACTCCAACTAGGCTGGCATTAATAAAAAAAAAACAAAAAATAATAAATGTTGGAGAAGATGTGGAGAGATTGAAACAATTATACACTGCTGGTGGAAATGTAAGATGGTACAACCAGTTTCGAAATTGATTTGGCATTTCCTTAAAAAGCTAGAAATAGAACTACCATACGAATCAGGAATCCCACTCTTTGGAATATATCCTACAGAAATAAGACCCTTTACATGAACAGAAATATGCACACTCGTGTTTATTGCAGCACTGTTTACAACAACAAAAAGATGGAAGCAACCAAGGTATCCATCAACAGATGAATGGATAAATAAATTATGGTATATTCACACGATGGAATACTACACATCAATAAAGAACAGTGAGGAATCTGTGGAACATTTCATAACATGGAGGAACCTGGGAGGCATTATGCTGAGTGAAATTAGTTGCAAAAGGACAAATATTGCATAAGACCACTATTATAAGATTTTGAGAAATAGTTTAAACTGTGAAGAATACATTCTTTTGTGATTACCAGAGGGTGGAGGAGGGAGGGCGGAAGAGGCTTATTTACTGATTAGATAGTAGATAAGAACTACTTTAGGTGAAGGGAAGGACAACACTCAATACGGGGGAGGTCAACACAACTGGACTAAACCAAAAGCAAAGAAGTTTCCTGAATAAACCGAGTGCTTCGAAGGTCAGCAAAGCGGGGGCAGTGGTTTGGGGACTACGGCTTCAGGGGACATCTAAGTCAATTGACAAAATAAAATCTATTAAGAAAACATTCTGCATCCCACTTTGAAGTGTGGCGTCTGGGGTCTTAAATGCTAGCAAGCAGACATCTGAGATGCATCAATGAGTCTCAACCCACTTGGATCAAAGGAGAATGAAGAACACCAAGGTCACAAGGTAATTATGAGCCCAAGAGACAAAAAGGGCTGCATGAACTAGAGACTACATCATCCAGAGACCAGAAGAACTAGATGGTGCCCAGCCACAACTGATGACTGCCCTGACAGGGAACACAACAGGGAACCCCTGAGGGAGCAGGAGAAAAGTGGGATGCAGAGCCCAAATTCTCATAAAAAGACGAGACTTAATGGTCTGACTGAGACTAGAAGGACCCCGGTGGTCAGGTTCCTCAAACCTTCTGTTGGCCCAGGTCAGGAAACATTCCTGAAGCCAACTCATCAGACATGGATTGGACTGGGCAATGGGTTGGAGAGAGATGCTGATGAGGAGTGAGCTACTTGCACCATGTGGATACTTGAGACTATGTTGGCATCTCACATCTGGAGGGGAGATGGGAGTGCAGAGGGGGCTAGAAACTAGCAAAATGGTCACAAAAGGAGAGATTGGAAGGATGGAGCGGGCTGGCTCATTAGGGGGAGTATAAATGGGAGTATGTAGTAAGGTGTATCTAAGTTTATATGAGAGAGTCTGACTTGATTTGTAAACTTTCACTTAAAACACAATAAAAATTATTAAAAAAAAAAAAGATCTGCCAACTGCCCTAAGCCAGGTCTTCAGGGCAGGCACTGCCCTTTTACCTAGGCACAGGCATAAAGTGGTCCAAGGACTTCGAATGCCTTTCACCCCTGCCTAGAACTATGTGGGCCCATTTCAAAAGTGTAGGCTCTAATTAGCACAGTACAACAGGTTATATACCTGAAGCCTATTTTCAACTGCAACAGCTAAAGGGGAGTGGCAGATTCATGACATTTGATACCACCCTTCCCATTAAGCAGCCTCCTTATCTATCCACATCAGGAGCCTGAGGCCTGGTGACTCCACCCACTCCACCTAGCCACCCACAACAGGGGCCTCAGAAGAAGTGGTGCCTCTCAGTCCTTACAGCCAACACCACTGGGTGCCCAAAGTCCAGATGCAAAACCCACCCACCTACGTGCTCCAGGGAATAGGGACATGCCTTGTACCCAGGCACTCAGGGACAGCCATCAGCCCCCTACCTTGCTCAGTGTATAAACCTTTACTTCATCCAGAAGCCTGTGCCTGCTCCAATCACCCCTACATAGCCCTACCTATCTAGGACTGTAAGTGAGAACCTGCACAACACACTTGGTGACTGATGACCTGTACACCTAAGGTGAATCCACACAAGAAAAGCAAATGAACTCCTGGGCTCGCACACCTAGTAGCAGCTCTAATCACCTGGTGGCACAACATGAGAGCTTCAAAGATGCCAATAATAATCAAAGTAGTTCACACGACTAGTCTATACAAGCATATTTTTTTTAAAAAAACAAGAAGCTGGACACAGTAAGTAAACATATAATAAATAAATATAATAACTTATTGATGGCTTGGAGACAATAGTCAATATCAAATCACATACAGAGACAAACCATGATGGCTTCAGCAGGCAATCAAAACAAAGAACCAGGAAACCTTCTGGAGAAGAGAATGTCTTGGAATTAGTGGAGGTAGAATTCAAAAGATCGATATACATAGCTCGTCAACAGATTAGGAAGGACATCAGGCCGAGCCAAGGAACACAAAGAAAAAGCAATAGAGGAATTTAGGAAGGTTATATAAAACAAAAATCACAAGTTTAACAGGCTGCAAGAATCCATAGAGAGACAGCAAACAGAAATCCAAAAAATAAATTTTTAACAATTAAATTTCAGAATTAGACAACACAATAGAAAGTCATAGGAGCAGAACTGAGGAAGTGAAAGTCAGAATTAGTAAGACTGAAGATAAAGCACTTGACACCAATTTATTTGAGGAAAAATCATATAAAAGAATTAAAAAAAAATGAAGAAACCCTAAGAATTATGTGGGAATCTATCAGAGGAATAACCTATGAGTGATTTGAGTACCAAAACAGGGAGGGAGAACAGAAAATAGAGAGAATTGTTGAAGATTTGTTGGCAGAAAACTTCCCTAATATTATGAATAGACAAGAAGATATCGACCCAAGAAGCTCATTGGACCCCACACAAGGTAGATCCCAAAAGAAAGTCACCAAGACATATTATAATCAAACTTGCCAAAACCAAAGATAAAGAGAGAATTTTAAGAGCAGCTAGGGATAAAGAAAAAGCCAGCTACAAAGGAATCAGTAAGACTAAGCTTGGACTACTCAGCAGAAACTATGCAGGCAAGAAGGCAATTGGATGATATGTATAAAGCCTTGAAGGAAAAAAAATTGCCAGCCAAGAATAATATATATCCAGCAAAACTGTCTCTCAAATATGAAGGTGAAATTAGGACATTTCCGAATAAACAGAAGTTTAGGGAATTTGTAAAAACCAAACCAAAATTACAAGAATTACTAAAGGAAGTCCTCTGGTTAAAGAATCAACTATATCAGATAACAACCCAAGACCAGAACACAGGACAGAATAACCAAGTATCAACCTAGACAAGGAAGTCACAAAAATAACTCAAAGCTAAAACACTGAAAATAGAGAAACAGAGATGTTAATATGTAGAAGATGACATTAAAATAAAAAAAGGGACTAAATAATGTAGTCATAGAGCTTTGATATGGAGAAGTCAAGGCAATATTAAGAAACAAAAGACTGGTTTAAACTTAGAAAAATAGAGATAAATTTTAAGGTAATTACAAAAGAAACTAACAAACCTACAAATCAAAATAAAAAAAGAAGAAAAACATAAAGGCTTAGCAATACAAGATCAATAACAATGAAAAAGATGAAAAGAAAATACATAAAGAAAAACAACTTGGCACAGAAAATTAAGTAGAACAAAGAAACTGTCAACACCAAATACATATATATATATATCAAAATGATAGCACTAAACTCATACCTATAAATAATTACACTGAATGTAAATGGACTAAATGCACCAATAAAGAGACAGGAAGTGGCCCTCAAGAAGATAAAATACTTAGGAATAAATCTTACCAAAGATGTTAAAGACCTATACAAAGAAAACTACAAAGTACTACTACAAGAAACTAAAAAGCACCTACTTAAGTGGAAAAACATACCTTGCTCATGGATAGGAAGACTTAACATAGTAAAAATGTCTATTCTACCAAAAGCCATCTATACATACAATGCACTTCCGATCCAAATGTCATTTTTTTAATGTGATGGAGAAGCAAATCACCAACTTCATATGGAAGGGAAAGAAGCCTCGGATAAGTAAAGCATTACTGAAAAAGAAGAAGAAAGTGGGAGGCCTCACTCTACCTGATTTCAGAACCTAGGAGAGAGATGCTGATGAAGAATGAGCTATTTGTATCAGGTGGACACTTGAGACTGTGTTGGCATCTCCTGTCTGGAGGGGGGATGGGAGGGTAGAGAGGGTTGGAAGCTGGCAAAATTGTCACGAAAGGAGAGACTGGAAGGGCTGACTCATTAGGGGGAGAGAAAGTGGGAGTATAGAGTAAGGTGTATATAAACTTATATGTGACAGACTGACTTGATTTGTAAAAGTTCACTTGAAGCTCACTAAAAATAAAAAAAAAGAGACAGGAAGTGGCAGAATGGATTTAAAAAAAAAATGACCCATCTATAGGCTGATTATAAGATACACTCCTTAGACTCAAAGACACAAACTAAAACTCAAAGGATGGAAAAAATATATCTCAAGCAAACAACAATCAAAAAATAGCAGGAGTGGCAATATTAATCTCTGACAAATAGACTTTAAAGCAAAATCCACCACAAAGGATAAGGAAGGACACTATATAATGATTAAAGGGTTAATACACCAGGAGGACATAAGCATAATAAATATTTATGCACCCAACGACAGGGCTGTAAAATACATAAAACAAACCCTAACAGCACTGAAAAGAGAAACAGCTCCATGATAGTTGTAGGAGACTTCAACACACCACTTTCAGTGAAGGAAAGAACATCTAGAAAGAAGCTCAATAAAGACACGGAAAATCTAAATGCCACAATCAACCAATTGGATCTCATAGACATATACAGAACACTTCACCCAACAGCAGCCAAGTATACTTTCTTTTCCAATGCACTTTGACCATTCCCTAAAATAGACCACATATTAGGCCACAAAGCAAGCCTTAACAGAATCTAAAACATCAAAATATTACAAAGCATCTTTTCTGAGCATAAAGCCATAAAAGCAGAAATCAATAAAAGAAAAAGCAAGGGAAAAAAAATCAAATACTTGGAAACTGAATGACACCTTGCTCAAAAACTACTGGGTTATGGAGGAAATCAAGGACGGAACAAAGAAATTCATAGGCTCAAACTAGAATGAAAACACATCTCACCAGAACCTTTGGGACACAGCAAAAGCAGTGCTCGGGGGTCAATTTATAGCAATAAATGCACACATCCAAAAAGAAGAAAAGGCCAAAATCAAAACATTAACCCTACAACTTGAGCAAATAGAAAGAGGGCAGCAAAAGAAGCCGTCGGGTGCCAGAAAAAAAGAAATAAAAGATCAGAGCAGAAATAAATGAAATAGAGAATAGAAAAACAATTGAAAGAGTTAACAAAGACTAAAACGTGGTTCTTTGAAAAGATCAACAAAATAACAAACCACTTGCCAAACTGACAAAAGAAAAACAGAAGAGGAAGCAAATACCCTGAGTAAGAAATGAGATGGGCGATACCACAACAGACCGAACTGAAATTAAAAGAATCCTAACAGAGTACTATGAAAAACCATACTCCAACAAATTTGGAAACCTAGAGGAAATGGACAAATTTCTAGGAACACACTACCTACCTAAACTAATACAAACTGAGATAAAAAAAAAAAAAAAAAACTAAATAAATCTATAACACTCTGAGGGACCAAATAGCTGTGTTGAGGGCTGTGGAGAACATGATCTCGAGGAACATCTAGCTCAACTGACATAACAGAGTTTGTGAAGAAAATGTTCTACATTTTACTTTGATGAGTAGTGTCTGGGGTCTCAAAAGCCTATGGGTGGCCATCTAGGATACTCCACTGGTCTCACCCCTTCCGGAGCGAGGAAGAATGAAGAAAGCTAAATAAAGACACAAGGGAAAGATTAGTTCAAAGGACTAATGGACCACATCTACCACGGCCTCCACCAGACTGAGTCCAGTACAACTACATGGTGCCTGGCTACCACCACTGACTGCTCTGACAGGTATCACAATAGAGGGTCCTGGACAGAGCTAGAGAAAAATGTAGAACAAATTCTAACCCAAAAAGAAAGGCCAGACTTGCTGGCCTGACAGAGACTGGAGAAACCCTGAGATTATGGACCCTGGAAACACTTTCAGCTCAGTAACAAGACTACTCCTGAGGCTCACTCTTCAGCCAAACACTGAACAGGCCCATGGAACAAAACAAGACTAAAAGGGCACACCAGCCCTGGGATGGGGACTGGAAGGTAGGAGGGAACAGGAAAGGTAGTAATAAGGAACCCAGAGTTGAGAAGGGAGAGTGCTGACATGTCATGGGGTTGTTAACCAATGTTATACAACAATGTGTGTACTAACTGTTTGATGAGAAACTAGTTGTTCTGTAAGCCTTCATCTTATATTCAATAAAAAAAAATTAAATAAATAAATAAATCTATAACAAAAGAGGAAACCCTGGTGGCATAGCAGTTAAGTGCTACAGCTGCTAACCAAAAGGTCGGCAGTTCGAATCCTCTGGGTGCTCCTTGGAAACCATATGGGGCAGTTCTACTCTGTCCTATAGGGTCGCTGTGAGTTGGAATCGGCTCGACGGCAATGGGTTTGGTTTGGTTTATAATAAAAGAAGAGATTGAGGAGGTAATAAAAAAAGCTTCCAACAACAACAAAAAAAAGGCGGCCCTGACAGCTTCACTGGAGAATTCTACCAAATGTTCAGAGAAGAGTTAACACCAGTACTACTAAAGATATTTCAGAGCATAGAAAAGGATGGAATACTCCTGAGCTCATTCTATGAAGGCAGCATAACCCTGATACCAAAACCGGATAAAGACACCACAAAAAAAAGAAAATTACAGACCTATATCCTTCATGAACATGAGGCAAAAATTCTCAACAAAATCCTAGCCAATAAAAGTCAACAATGTATAAAAAAGAAATCCACCATGACCAAGTGGGATTTATACCAGGTATGCAGAAATGGTTCAACGTTGGAAAAGCAAACAATATAATCTATCACATAAATAAGACAAAAGAGCCACATGATCTTATCAATTGATGCAAAAAAGACATTTGACAAAGTCCAAAACCCATTCATGATAAAAACTCTCAGCAAAATAGGAATAGAAGGGAAAGTTCTCAACACAATTAAGTGCATTTATACAAAGCTAACAGTCATCATCATCCTAAATGGAGAGAGTCTGAAAGAATTCTCCTTGAGAATGGGAACCAGACAAGGATGCCCTTTATCCCCACTCTTATTCAACATTGTGCTGGAGGTCCTAGCCAGAGCTATAAGGTAAGAGAAAGAAATCAAGGGCATCCAAATAGGCAAGAAGAAATAAAAGCATCCCTATTTGTAGATGATATAATCTTATACCTGGAAAACCCCCAAAGAATCCACAAGAAAACTACTCAAACTAATAGAAGATTTCAGCAAAGTGTCAGGATACAAGATAAACATAAAAAATCAGTTGGATTTCTCTACATCAACAAAGAGAACTTTGAAGAGGAAATCACCAAATCAATACCATTTACGATAGCCCACAAGAAGATAAAATACTTAGGAACAAATCTAATCAGAGACGTAAAAAACTCATACAAAGAAAACTCCGAATAAATCTTACCAAGGATGTAAAAGACCTATACAAAGAAAACTACAAAGCTCTACTACAAGAAATTCAAAAGGACATACTTAAGTGGAAAAACATACCTTGCTCATGGATAGGAAGACTTAACATAGTAAAAATGTCTATTCTACCAAAAGCCATCTATACATTTAACGCACTTCCGATCCAAATTCCAATGTCATATTTTAAGGGGATAGAGAAACAAATCACCAATTTCATATGGAAGGGAAAGAAGCCCCGGATAAGCAAAGCACTACTGAAAAAGAAGAAGAAAGTGGGAGGCCTCACCTTACCTGACTTCAGAACCTATTATACAGCCACAGTAGTCAAAACAGCCTGGTATTGGTACAACAACAGACACATAGACCAATGGAACAGAATTGAGAACCCAGACATAGATCCATCCACGTATGAGCAGCTGATATTTGACAAAGGACCAGTGTCAATTAACTGGGGAAAAGACAGCCTTTTTAACAAATGGTGCTGGCATAACTGGATATCCATTTGCAAAAAAATGAAACAGGACCCATACCTCACACCATGCACAAAAACTAACTCCAAGTGGATCAAAGACCTAAACATAAAGACTAAAACGATAAAGATCATGGAAGAAAAAATTGGGACAACCCTAGGAGCCCTAAAACAAGGTATAAACAGAATACAAAACATTACCAAAAATGATGAAGAGAAACCCGATAACTGGGAGCTCCTAAAAATCAAACACCTATGCTCATCCAAAGACTTCACCAAAAGAGTAAAAAGACCACCTACAGATTGGGAAAGAATTTTCAGCTATGACATCTCCGACCAGCGCCTGATCTCTAAAATCTACATGATTCTGTCAAAACTCAACCACAAAAAGACAAACAACCCAATCAAGAAGTGGGCAAAGGATATGAACACACATTTCTCTAAAGAAGATATTCAGGCAGCCAACAGATACATGAGAAAATGCTCTCGATCATTAGCCATTAGAGAAATGCAAATTAAAACTACGATGAGATTCCATCTCACACCAGCAAGGCTGGCATTAATCCAAAAAACACAAAATAATAAATGTTGGAGAGGCTGCGGAGAGATTGGAACTCTCATACACTGCTGGTGGGAATGTAAAATGGTACAACCACTTTGGAAATCTATCTGGCGTTATCTTAAACAGTTAGAAATAGAACTACCATACAACCCAGAAATCCCACTCCTAGGAATATACCCTAGAGATACAAGAGCCTTCATACAAACAGATATATGCACACCCATGTTTATTGCAGCTCTGTTTACAATAGCAAAAAGTTGGAAGCAACCAAGGTGTCCATCAACGGATGAATGGGTAAATAAATTGTGGTATATTCACACAATGGAATACTACGCATCGATAAAGAACAGTGACGAATCTCTGAAACATTTCATAACATGGAGGAACCTGGAAGGCATTATGCTGAGCGAAATTAGTCAGAGGCAAAAGGACAAATATTGTATAAGACCACTATTATAAGATCTTGAGAAACAGTAAACCTGAGAAGAACACATACTTTTGTGGTTACGAGGGGGGGAGGGAGGGAGGGTGGGAGAGGTTTTTTTTATTGATTAATCAGTAGATAAGAACTGCTTTAGGTGAAGGGAAAGACAACACTCAATACATGGAAGGTCAGCTCAATTGGACTGGACCAAAAGCAAAGAAGTTTCCGGGATAAAATGAATGCTTCAAAGATCAGCGGAGCAAGCGCGGGGGTCTGGGGAGCATGGTTTGCGGGGACTTCTAAGTCAATTGGCAAAATAATTCTATTATGAAATCATTCTGCATCCCACTTTGAAATGTGGCGTCTGGGGTCTTAAATGCTAACAAGCAGCCATCTAAGATGCAGCAATTGGTCTCAACCCACCTGGAGCAAAGAAAAATGAAGAACACCAAGCCCACATGACAACTAAGAGCCCAAGAGACAGAAAGGGCCGCATGAACCAGAGACCTACATCATCCTGAGACCAGAAGAACTAGTTGGTGCCCGGCCACAATTGATGACTGCCCTGACAGGGAGCTCAGCAGAGGACCCCTGAGGGAGCAGGAGATCAGTGGGATGCAGACCCCAAATTCTCATAAGAAGACCAAACTTAATGGTCTGACTGAGACTGGAGGAATCCCGGGGGCCATGCTCCCCAGACCTTCAGTTGACACAGGACAGGAACCATCCCCGAAGACAACTCATCAGAAATGAAAGGGACTGGTCAGCGGGTGGGAGAGAGATGCTGATGAAGAGTGAGCTAATTATATCAGGTGGACACTTGAGATTGTGTTGGCAACTCTTGTCTGGAGGGGGGATGGGAGGATAGAGAGAGAGGGAAGCCGGCAAAATTGTCAAGAAAGGAGAGAGAGAAAGGGCTGACTCAAGACGGGGAGAGTAAGTGGGAGTAGGGAGTGAGATGTATGTAAACTTATATGTGACAGACTGATTGGATTTGTAAACGTTCACTTGAAGCTTAATAAAAGTTATTATAAAAAAGAAAAGAAAAGAAAAGAAAACTCCGAGACACTACTACAAGAAACCAAAAGAGACCCACATAAATGGAAAAATATACCTTGCTCATGAATAGGAAGACTCAACATTGTGAAAATATCTATTCTACCCAAAGCAGTCTAGAGATACAATGCAATCCCGATCCAAATTCCAATGGCATTTTTTAATAAGATGGAGAAACAAATCACCAACTTCATATGGAGAGGGAAGAGGCCCCAGATAAGTAAAGCGTTACTGAAAAAGAAAAACAAAGTGAGAGACCTCACACTACCTGATTTTTGAACCCATTCTACTGCCAGGGTAGTCAAAATGGCCTGGTACTGGTACAACAACAGATAGACAGACCAATGAAAAGAACTGAGAATCCAGACGTAAATTCATCCACTTGCGAGCAGCTGATATTTGACAAAGGCCCAAAGTCCGTGAACTGGGGAAAAGACAGTCTTTTTAACAAATGGTGCTGGCGTAACTGGATATCCATCTGCAAAAAAAATGAAACAAGACCCATACCTCACACCATGCACAAAAACAAACTCAAAATGGATCAAAGATCTAAATATAAAACCTAAAATGATAAAGATCATGGAAGAAAAAATGGGGACAATGCTAGGAGTCCTAATACGTGGCATAAGGATATGAACAGACACTTCACCAAAGAAAACATTCAGGCCGCTAACAGATACATAAAGAAGTGTTCCTGATTATCAGCCATTAGAGAAATGCAAATCAAAACTACAATGAGATTCCACCTCACCCCAACAAAGCTGGCATTAATCCAAAAAACACAAAATAACAAATGTCAGAGAGGTTGTGGAGAGACTGGAACACTTATACACTGCTGGAGGGAATGTAAAATGGTACAACCACTTTGAAAATTGATTTAATGCTTCCTTAAAAAGCTAGAAATAAAAATACCATGAGATCCAGCAATCCCACTCCTAGGAATATATCCTAGAGAAATAAAAGCCATCATATGAATAGATATATATATGCATACCCGCATTCATCACAGCACTGTTCACAATAGCAAAAAGATGGAAATAACCTAGGTGTCCATCAATGGATGAATGGATAAACAAATCATGGTACATACACACAAAGGAATACTATGAAACAATAAAGAACAATGATGAATCCTCAAAACATCTCACAACATGGATGAATCTGGAAGGCATTATGCTGAGTGAAATCAGTCAGTCGCAGAAGGACAAATATTGTATGAGACCCCTGTTATAAGAACTCAAGAAAAGGTTTAAACACAGAAGAAAACATTCTTTGATGGTTACGAGAGTGGGAAGGGAAAGAGAGGGGAATTCAGTAACTAGAGAGCAAACAAGAATCATCTTAGATGAAGGGAAGGAAAACACAAAACACAGGGGATGTCAGTACAACTGGACTAATCCAAAATCTAAGAAGTTTTCTTAACACAACAAACACTTCAAGGGACAGAGTAGCAGTGGCTGGAGTTTGAGGACCACGGTTTCCAGGGACCTCTGAGTCAATTGGCATAACAGAGTTTATTAAGAAAATGTTCTGCATCCCAGTTTGGTGAGCAGCATCTGGAGTCTTAAAAGCTTGAGAGTGTCCATCTGAGATGCATCAATTGGTCCCAACTCACTTGAAGCAAAGGAGAATGAAGAACACCAAAGACACAAGGAAAATATTAGCCCAAGAGATAGAAGAGTCACATAAACCAGAGACTCCATTAGCCTGAGGCCAGAAGAACACTGACAGAGTGTTCTTCTGATAGATAGTGCCCGGCTACCACCAATGAGTGCCTTGACAGGGAACACAACAGAGGGTCCTTGACAGAGCAGGAGAAAAGTGGGGTGCAGAACTGAAATTCACATAAAAATACCAGACTTAATGATCTGACTGAGACTGGAGGAACCCTGGAAGCCATGGCCCCTGGACACACTGTTAACCCAGAGCTGAAACCATTCCTGAAGCTCACTCTTCAGACAAAGACTAGACTGGCCTATGCTTCTTAGTTCAAACAGACACAAAAGACCAAATGAGTGGCTCCTGTCCAGAGGCAAGATGAAAAGACAGAAAAGAACAGGAGCTGGTTGGATGGACAAGGGAAACCCGGGGTAGAAAGGTGGAGTGTGCTGTCACATTGTAGGGATTGCAACTAACGTCACATTACAATACGTGTATAAATTTTTGAATGAGAAATTAAAATAAATAAATAAAAGTTAAGTTTTATAATCCCATTTGGCTCTTTAATGGGGCTCTTCATTGGGGTGTTGGGTGAAAATGGGTTCTTTGTTCCCCATGTAGCTTCACATTGTCTATATTACTTTAGGGAAAGAGGTGATTAGAAGATCAGGATTTGCGCAGTCCTGAGAAAATGGCCCAGAATAATATCAAAATCTACCCTTGACCTAACAACACGTATATAAGGAGAAAGAAGTATCTTCCAAGATGGGTGAGGGTGTCACAGAGGAGGTGGCATTTGAGCTGAGTCTTAAAGTGTGACTAGAACCCTGATGTGCAGATAAGGGTATTCATTCCTCAGGCTTACTGAGAGGTAGAAGGGTGGGAATTGGGTAGGGTTGCCCAAGGAACTAGGGAGCTTTACTGTAGCCACCAAGGCAGACTCTGCTTCTTTGATGTTCTAGCCATCTAATTTGAGTTGTCTAAGTGATGGATGGGTTGGGAGAGCTGTTTCTCGATGGGTAAGGGATTCTGAGTCTGCTGGGTTGGCATGTTTTTGGCAGGCTGTCTGTCTTGATTTGTTGCTTTGAAGGGCTATTGCTCAGAAAGCCTTTGTTATCAGCAGATCCTGGGCCTGCTGGGTCATGTCTGCTTCTGTGCTCCAGCGGGCACACCATGCCAGGCTCAAAGCTTTGTTATCTTTATTATCCATCCTTTTGCAACTCCAAGCCTGGAGGAAGGATGAGTCCTGCTCATTACTGTGCAACCCTGTCCATTTGATGTTTGGTGGCCTGGGGATTCTGAGACGGAAAGAGTCTAGGGACACAACGAGCAGCCTGAAAACTGAGGTGAACAATGAGACATTTGATAGAGAACGATGGCAAGTAGGATTGTCATGCATCATATTGTTGTTATGTGCCATCATGTTGGTTTGGACTCAGAGCTACTCTATGAACAAAAGAACAAAACACTGCCTGTTCCTGTACCATCCTTGCAACTGTTGTATGTTTGTTGCAATCGCTGTGCCAATCCATCTCGTCGAGGGCTTTCCTCTTTTTGCTGACCCACTACCTTACCAAGGCCCTTCTCCAGGGACTGGTCCCTCCTGATAACATGCTCTAAGTACCTGAGATGAAGTCTCTCCATTCTTCCTTCCAAGGAGTACTCTGGCTGTACTTCTTCCAAGACAGACTTGTTCATTCTTCTGGCAGTCCATGGTATATTCAGTATTCTTCACCACCATCATAATTCAAAGGCATCAATTCTTCTTCAGTCTTCCTTTCAATCAGTCATGCAACAAGCATTTATGGGAATGTGCCTTAACAAAGGGTAGCTGGGGGGCCTTTAGAGCATGGAGGAGTGTTTCTGCCTTAGCCTGGGCAGAATAGTAGCCTTGATCCACCTTCATATAGAAACTTTTTCTAGCATGCTAAACCCAGTGTCCCCCTGCCCCTCTCATACTGGATTTCAAGTGAGTCCACCTTCCAACCATACTGATATAGGGGACGGTGGATTGTTAGGAATGGGATCTGCTCTCATTTCTTCTGGTCTCAGGCCCTAGACAGCTCAGATAACTGCTGCAACAGACATGTCTTTAAAATACTTCTAGTGTTGTCCTCAATTTGTTTTGTGAACGAAAATCTTTTCCCAATATATTGTAAGCTCCTCAAGGGTAGGGCCCATGCCCTTGAATGCTTTTCTCTGCTCCGTGTTGGCTGCCATTGTGTGCAGCACTCAATGTTTGTCATCACTTTATCAGCGAGGCTGCTAGAAATGAGGTTGTTAATTTCATCTTTGGGACCTCATTTGCAATTAAATGGATGGTGATGCCTTAGTTATGGCTTAATTAATAAATTCAATAAACATAAATTAAGGCTCTCTGATGAGTCAGACAGTGCTAGCACTGGCTCTACAGAGATGAATGACAGGACTCTGCTTTCAAGAAGTTCATAGTCTTATAACGTGCAAACAGGCGCTTATAATATCATGGGGTAATTGCTGGAGAATAGACTTGTTTAAAGTGCTGTGAAAACCCAAGGGATGGAGAAAGAAAGCATGCCTGGAGTAGGGGAGCTGAGACCCTGAGTATATCATGGGTCATCTTAGTTTTGAAGGACGCAAACAAAGTGTCCTAAAAGCCAGGGAAGGGCATTCCAGGCAGAATTAATAACGTGTGCAAAGACCCAGAAGCATGATGAGGGAGATTAGCATATTTGAGGAATGCGAGCATCACAGTGTGACTAGGGCATGGGCCATGTGGTGGGAAATAACCTCAGATTGTGAAGGGCCTTCTATACCATGCTCAGGAATTTGGACTTTATCTGGCACACAGAGAGTCAAAGGAGATTTTAACTCATGAGGGTACCATGATTCTAGTTGCTTTTTAGGAAGATATTCTTTGGTATAAATGATTAATGTGTTTGGCTATTAACCAAAGGCTAGAGGTACGAATCCAGTGAGAGGCATCTTGGAAGAAAGGCCTGGCAATCCACTTCTGAAAAACCAGCCATTGAAGATGCCCCTTTTCAATGTTCTGTGCTATGTTTCATAGCCTCTGCCTATGTTCACAGTTCTGCTCTGACACGGGGAGCTGACTTGACAGCAATTGGTGATTACCCTTTGGTCTATTTCAGCCTAGAGTGCCAGGGGAGACTACAGAAACTCAGAAATGCTTGAGGATAGAATGAATTGAAGAGCAATTCATGGCAGAGACCAGTTTAAAAAGCAGACATAGTAAAACCAGCCAGAGATGACTATAGCAGCGGGGCAAAGCCATCAACTGGAAGAGTAAGGATGGAAGAAGTGCTGGGTCATTAACAAAAGAGAGTGGCACGCCTCTACTGATTACTAAGGCATTTTCTGCAAAAACAGAATACATATTTAAAACAGCTAAACATGAATATCAATTATGTTGGTTACAGATAAAAACAATACACAATTTAGAGTTGAAGTGCAAAAAATACAAATGCCTAGATACAATCTTGTCCCTTTTCCATGAATATGTAGCTTTAATAAATCATTGCTTAATTTAACCCTGTCCTTTCCTAAGCATATGTAGAATTAATCCACACCAAAACCGTCCTGTACTAAAACCTGATGGTTTGTCCAAGCTCTGTCAATGCATCTCAAGCCCTGGTAGGCAAGTCCCTCCCATCACGCATATCCTCCCTGCAGCAGTCCTGGCAATGAGCCCTCTGGCTCAAGCAGACAGGCTGATGCTGGTGGTGGAGGTGAAATGGACGGAAGCCCAAGAATAAAGGATGCTGAGTGACTGCGAGGTTGGAAGTTCCTCCTTTGGGTCACCAGTGTTCAAAATATCCCCAAATCCAACCTCCTCAGTGTCCCCAAGTTTATTGATTTCAGAAAGACAGAACTCACAAAATATGCCAGTTAACTCATTTCCCATAAGAAACATAACTGCCGGAAAGAGCAGTTCCTCAGGTCCTCAAGCCCAGCTAGCACATTTACTCCGTTTTGACATTTCCACCAGAAGCCAAATTGCAACTGGAAATTTTCGTGGTGAGCAAAGAAGCAGAGCAATGGGGGACAGATATTTACACAAAGAACTGAAGTCTGTTTGATGTCTCCGTCTCCTCAGAGGAATTTTCCTACCCATATACCCAGGCAGCAACCATCTCTTGGTGGCAATCTACCCTGGTAGTAGAGTAGTAGACAAAGCATTAAGGAGAAAATATTAGCTGGGGTGGTCATAGTGTTACCCTTAGAAACTGAAAAGTAGGAAGCAACGTCAAGCTTCAGACTTAAATCTGATTAAGTGCTTCACCGCCTGATTTATTAAACATTCAGTAAGCATGTGTCTGGACTGTTCTAGATGCTGGACGTTTTGCTACAAATGCATCAATAAAACAAGGGCTCAGCTGTCAGGAGGGACAGTGGGATTCCATGAGAAGCAAGTGTGTCAACGGAAAATTGCAATGTAAACTGATGTTTGCTGTAATGGAAGCTTCTTCTAGGTGTGGTGGCAGCCAGAAGAAGGACCTCATCCTTCCTGGGGAGTCAGGGGAGGCTTCACAGAGGCCAAGAAGCTTATTCTAGTCCTACTTCGCTGTCTGATTTTCATAACTAAAGAAAAAATGCATTTTTCTGACTGTATATTACCCATAATACAATCATAGAGAGAACCTCTGTTAGCTTTGTGGTATATTTCTTTTTAATTTTGTATTTTAAGATTTGCATGTATAAATTTAGACTCATACAGTGCTTTCGTGCTTTCACTTAGCATCATATCATGTCATTATTACTAGAAAGTAAGTTTGTTTTCATTCCTGCTTGGTATTTCATCATCTGGCTATGGCACAATTTATTTAACTAAACCCCATTGTTTGGACATATAGATTATTTCCAATTAAAGAATATTAAAAATAAAGCAGAAGCTGAAAAGAATTTAGAGATTATGTGGCCAAACTCCTCACCTTACCAATGAGGGAAATGAGCTTCAGTGAATGTTATGGATTGAATAGTGTCCCTCAAAAAGTTACGTTGAAGTCCTAACTTCCCGTGTTCGTAAATATGACCCTGTTTGAAGATAGGGTCTTTGAAGGTGTCGCATGAGGCCATACTAGATTAGGGTGGGTCCTAATTCTATATGAGTGGTGTCCTTATGACAGAGAAGCTACAAAGAGACAGAGAAAGGATGGTCACGTGAAGATGCATCTACAAGCTGAGGAATGCCAAGGATCGCTGGTCATCACCAGGAGCTAGGAGAGGGTCATGGACCAGATTCTCTCTCAGAGCACTCAGAAGGCATCAACACGGCAACACCCTGACTTCAGACTTCTGGCCTCCAGAACTTGGAGACAATACATTTACGTTCTTATAAGCCACCCAGTTTGTGGTATTTTGTTATGGCAGCCCCAGGAAACTAATACAGTGAATTTAAGTGATTTACTCAAAATGATGTAATCAGATAATTTAAGAGCTAGAATCCCTGGGTGGTACAAAAGGTTTATGTGCTCAGCTGCTAACCAAAAGTTTGGAGGTTTGAATTAACCCAGAGGCATGCTGGAAGAAAGCCCTGGCAACCTACTTCCGAAAAATAAACCATTGAAAATCCTATGGAGCACAGTTATACTGACACACATGGGGTTGCCATGAGTTGGAATTGAAAGCAACTGGTCTGGAATTTAAGAGGTGGGTTTAGACTCTTGGTAAAACGCATTTTGAAAAGGAGGAAGAGAGGAGGGCTCTCTGGGAACGGTATAAAAATGAAATGCACTCATGTGAGACACAGACCAGCCTCTTGGCATACAAGCGTGTAAGCCAGCGTGGCCCTTCTAAAAAATAATCTGACAGCATGAATCAAGAAGCTTAAAAGATCCTCAGTCAGCGTGGCCAGGGAGCCCACCTCCTGGGATCTGCCCAGGAAGCCGGCATGTCCGTGGATAGTCGCTGGAACATTGTTTATAAAGCAAAAATAAAAATAAAAAAGTGTTCGATGTTGGGGCAAGGTTAAGTAGCTCATAGTACATTCACAGGAGGCCCTAGAGTGTTTTATAATGACCCCATTTTCTATTCAACACTCTGCTTTTCCTGAAATTCATTATTGCCTCTTTTTTCTCATTTTCATCTACTTTTCTACCTTCTGTTTCAGTTACCTACAGCTGCGTATTAACCTATCCCAAAATTTTTGTGACTTAAAACAACAGCCATTTTACTGTATCCCATGATTTGAGGGTCAGCAATTTCAGTAGGTTTCCCTGGGGCAAATATTCTGCTCTACACGACATGGACTAGGACACACAGGGCTGTATTCAGCTGCCATCTGGGCTGGGCTGGAGGGACCAAAGCAGCTTTCCTCACACACCTGGTGGCCCAGTGGGAAAGGTTGGAAGGTGGGGCTTAGCTGCCCACTCTCTCCGTGTAGACCCAGAGCCTTACCACATGCAGTCTCTCCAGCAAGCTTATGGCTCATTCCGCCCAATTTTGTCTCTACCTTGGGCCTTCCAAACACGTATTGTCCTCTTTTATCCTCTGCCATTTTATTGGGACCCCAAGAGAAAAAAGAGAAACACATGTGGTCAATCCACCATGTTGAATTGGAAGAGCATTGCTTTTTATTTAAGTAAAACACAAAAGTCATAAAAATAGTCATACACTTTAGCCAAGGGAGCTCATTTCATGTAAGGATATAATTTTTTTAAAAAGCAGAAAAGAGCTAAAACTATGAATATTACCACAATAACTAGCAACTTAAATGTCCAACAGTACATGATTATTAATTTAAAATACAATGGAGTTCCTGGGTGTTTCAAAGAGTAAACATGCTCAGCTGCTAACTGAAAGATTGCAAGTTCAAGTCCACCCAGAGGCACCTCGGAAGAAAGACGTGGCAATCTGCTTCCAAAAAATCAGCCATTGAAAATGCTGTGGAGCACCGTTCTACTCTGACACACACGGGATCTCCATGAGTCAGAATCAACTTGAGGGCAACTGACGTTGGTAGTGATGGACTACACATAAGGTAGTGTTGTGTAACTATTTTTAAAACTTCAGATGGTAAGACCAAGATGTGACTTGGGAAAATGTTTATGTTATAATTTTAAGTAAAAAAGCCTGTTACAACTATCTAAAAGTATGCAAACATAGAAAAATGCAAAGAATAAAAGTTATAGAAATTGTATAAGCAGTTTATATTTCGTGTGATGTTTTTTCTTCTCTTCTAAAAACTGTCTCTAATGTTGTGACATTGATTTTGCATTTTAAATCCTCCTTTCCCCCCATTATAGCAGGCTTATTTTAGTGGAATGAGGCATTTCAGGAATTGCACTCAAACCCAGGCATCCTTTGGCTACGAGGCTTTACGTTGGAGGTCAGTGGGTCCAGACCCGGCCCCTGCAGCTGGCCTGTTGTTCTGCCTCAGGAGCACCTTCCATCTGTAGGCAGCAGAAGTGTGGGAGACACAGCCCAGCAGACAGTGTGCGCTTGTGCCTGTGAGTCAGTTGTTTCAAAACACATTGTACTTCCCACCTTTGTGCCTCCTGACACCGAGAGACATCCTGTTCCTTCCTGTGCAACTTACTGAAAGGTTTTGTTTTTGTTTTCTAACTATGGATTTTATCCCACAACGCTGGGTTTCTCATTTCCCAGAAGACACCAGCAAGCTCTGTTCCAAGTACGCAGAAAGGAAAAATACTGTTTTATTGCTGTTGTTGTTATATTCTATCGACTGAATGAGTTAAGCAGAGCACCCAGGGACTGGATCCCACTTCTAGCCGTGCAGGGGAGGAGTAGCTACAGGTGGCACTCCAAAAAGTGACTCTGAATGTAGGACAGACTGAAAGCCAGGCTTTTAGACCATCTCATAAGCTTGAGACTGTGTTGCTCAGACTTGAGCACCTCGGAAGTGGAAAGGATTTTGAAAGTTATCTAATCCTGCTTCTGACATTTGTCACAAATCCTCTCATGCGCGTGAAGCTTCTGTTTGAGCTCTGCGGTGACGATGAACTTTTCAGACTGTTAGGAATCAGAAAGACCTTCCATGCATTGTGCTGATTTCTACCTCTCTGCAACTGCCACGTGTTGTCACTGGGTGTTGCTGAGTTGATTGCAACTCATAATGACCATGTGACAGGGCAGAACTGTCGCATGGGGTTTCCTAGGTTGTAATCTTTATGGGAGCAGATTGCCAGGTCTTTCTCCCACAGAGCCACTGGTAGGCTCGAACCATCAACCTTTTGGTCAGTAGCTGAGCACTTAACCATTGTGCCACTGAGACAAAGCCCCTGCAGTGCTGCGTTCTTTACCTGGCTTCCTCCCCTACAGTGTTATATTGAAAAATCATCTCCTTTGCTGAGCTCCCTCCCCACCCCGCTTTGCATTTGAATCCTGCTTTTGCTTGGAGGTTATATGTAAACCCCGTGGAAAGAATGTTGCTGATGTAAATTGCATGAACTCCTTACTTGTAAACCCCTTTGAAAGTAACCTGCCTGCCCACCCTTGGCAAACAGTCTTGGCAGCAGCAGCTCTGAAAGACTCCATTTCCTTGTACAATGAAATAAAGATGCTTTTCCTGTTCTCCCACCTCAATCTCTCGTTTATTGACAAATATGAGGCATGCCGAGCACAAACCTGGGGTTTCAACCCAGTAACATTTCTGCGAGCCAGCCAGGAGACATCTGCTTAGCTCCTGAGGTGGACTGAAAAACGGCAGGCCTGGATGTCCAGCACCACCAGGAGATTTCTCCTGGAGAACTTGGAGCAGCTCTGAAAATCTATCCCCTCTGGCACTCAAACAATGGCTCTGTCAGAGATATGAAACACACCTGGGTTGTTTGGTAAGTACCTAGGTAAGGCCTTAGAAGAGTCCCAAGAAGCGGGAGGAATTGACCCCTGAGGGGACAAAAGGGTCAGGTACCTGTTAAATTGGTGTGCGGATTAGGTTGTGTGAGTGTGTAAGTGTGTGTATCCAGAGAATGGGGAACATTCAAGGAATCCCAGAATGCGGCCTGCAAAGATGCATCCTTAAGAACTGGGAACAGAGTCTAGGACAGACATGGCTCTGGCAGTAGGCTTGTCCCCTTCCTACTTTTGCCTCTTTAAATATACGCCAAATAAAACCTTTCTTTTTGCTTTGCTAAACTATGTGGTGTTTTCCCCCTACAAGAGTTAATGGTATAATTGTTGCAGAGATTCCAAAACCACTAATCCAGTTGACCTTGAGGAGACCTGGACTGTGGAGCAGAAGCTAGCAAAAAGAGAGGTCCTATCTTCTGGACCCAAGCATTCGCACTCCATGTCCCGTTGACACCGATGGGGTGAGTGCTCTTGGAAAATGAGCCTTTACTTGTACTTTTTACTCTTTTCCTCATGTTTTCTGAAGTTTTGTTCCACGTATTCGTTCGAAAAACTAGTTGTCTGATTAAGGAAAATCCTTCTTAGATTTTTGCTTGATCATTTGTTTAAGAGTAATATCTAGTAACTCTTGGTGCACTGCAGTTTAGGCCCAGATTTGGGCATTTGAAACATTAAAGAGGTAATTGTATTGTCAAAGATCTCTGAGCCACTATAAGTCACAAAATTTGGGCACGGGTCGAGCGGTAAAAACCATTAGGGTGGTTGCTGGAGCTCATCACGAGCATTAAAAACTCCTGTGACAGGTTAAGGTGGTAGGTTGCAGGACAGGCTAAAGCACTAGGCTGCCTGCCACCCACAATCAAACCCTCTAGCAACGAAGGTGCACATTGGTCTAAGCGAAATACTGTCCAAATCCTGCAGTGTTCCTTGTTAGGGTTCTTTTTGTGGCTTAGAGAAAACCTGGAAAACAGTGCTCTGTTTTGCCAAATTTGCAGGGAGAAGTGGTAGTTCCATATCCATTTTATGATAGAGTTTCTCAGTGAAGAATCACAATAATATCCCTCTATCTGATGCTCCGGCAAGTTAATAAGTTTTATCTAAAGCCTGTTATTTCTGTTTAATTGAGTCAATATTAACAAAAATTGCTATATACAGTTTAAGAAACTAGAATCCCCATATCCTTATTTTGTGTGGTATTGCTAGGTGAATTTATGTGGTCTTTCTGTCTCCTTTTATTCTGAGAGCTTGCTTCTCGTCTAAAGCACTGTAATTGTAGATGAGGAAACTGGAGCCCAGATAGTTTAAGTAAGTTGCCCAATGTTGAAGTCATGCAGCTAGAAAGCAACAACACTGGGACTCTACCCCAGACAGTGTGACTCCAGAGTCCATGTTCTCAATGACGCTACACTGGCTTTTGAGTATAGTCCCTCCTATCATACTGGTTCTGCCTTCTGGAACCAGACCAAGCAAGCAGGCTTGACTCCCTCTCGACAGGCAAAGTATTCTAAGGTTTGAACATTGTCAGGTTTCCTACCATTTATCATATCCCTTCCTCTCTATGGCCCTGCACTCTCCTTCCTTCCATTATTTCTTCTAGTCACTCCACCAGGCCACTAAGTACTAGACACACCATGCCCTACATCTCAGTCTCACCGTTTCACAGGTAACTGAAGTTTGACCAACACATTCCTTTCTTCACATTTACAATTATTTCACAGTTGGCGTCCAACGTCCAGGTCTCCAGAGGACTAATCAGATGCATTATTCCCTGCCCTCTTGCCAAACCACGACACTTAACAGGGGACTTTGAGGGCCTGAAATCATTCAGAAAGGAGGCAAAGTGAGCTAACGCATCAGATTTTTCAATCTGATTTTCAAAGAACGCTAACTTTTCATTTCCTCCACAGACTTCATATAAACTGCCAAGTAGGAAAGAAAGAGAGTAATGTTATAAATTCCCCAAGCAAGGAAGAAGACACTGCTATCCATATTTTTCACATCACCTCTGTAAACCCTGGCACTTGACAAAAATGGGAAAGCGTGGTTGTTCCGCTATAAATTGCCAGAATGTACTGATAAACCTTGATCTATTAGTGGGAACCCTTCTGTTGGAATTACATTTATATTAATCTTAGAAGGAAACTCAAAGTGAAAGAAAATAAACAATACCAATTCAGCATTTAATCAGAAGGGACCCTAATTTTTTTCCAGAATGTTAGCTGATAATATGCACGGAATGTCAACCACCATAGACTTTCTAATGGGTAAGTTTGGTCTGCATTTCATACTCGCAATGTTCAGTGAATTTTTAAAAACTGTAAAAACTCTTTCAAGCAATAAAAATAAAGTATAACACTGAGCTTCTTTCTGTTAAGTGTGAGAGAAAATTTTGGAAATGGATAATGGTGACAGTGGCACATGAAGAGCACAATGTCACTAAATTATACACGTGAAGAATGTTGAAATGGCAAATGTTTTGTTATATGCATATTTACCACGATAAAAAAGAAAGTATATTTTAAACTAATAATAGTAATGTTTTATATCATGGAACATGACCCTATTGTTTACAGTCTTGCACTTAGCAAGTGATATCTAGCTCAGTTATGACTCAGCTGAGATCTTCATCCCGTCAGTTTCTTTCTTTCTTTTTTTTTTTTTTCCGCTCTTTATTTCTCTCAAATTGGAAAGCCCTCATTTTCCATCATCAGTAATGGCAGAAAGTGTTTGTCTTAAGTGACTTAGGGATATTTGAATCAAAGGTGGACTGAGAAGTCATGGGAGATTTCTCATTGAAAACTACTTTCCACATTCTGTTTGTCATCAAGACAAAAAAGTCCAAACGAGAAGGTTGAACATCTCAGTCAGGTGAAATTGGCAAGTGATTTCCTAAGCTATTCTTCAAATGTACTCAATGGCCCATATTTTTTGGTTTGTTTGTTGCAGCTTTTGTATATGATTTTAAATAATTCATCACTGAGTAGCTTCCTGAAAACTAAAAATAAAATCAGCAAGTAATGGAAAAGAGTTATTTTTTTAATGGTCAAGCCATGTGAATCAAGTGTGGTCTTTTAGGAAAATACTGATGTCTTATTTCTCAAAATTGTGGTATTTATCCCTGAGGTGATAGTTCAGGTTACTAAAGGTTCTAAATAGCCCACTGAGAAATATCACTTTGAGTAAACATCTTGAAGTTACTAAAAGAATCATATCAATTTTTCCCTGAGCCAAATTCCCTCATTTTGAAATTTATTTACTTACTTACTGTGATGGTTAATATCATGGATTGAATTATGTTTCCCCCCAAAATGTGTGTATCAGCTTGGTTAGGCCATGATTCCCAGTATTCTGTGGTTGTCCTCCATTTTGTGATTATAATTTTATGTTGAGAGGATTAGGGTGGGATTATAACACCACCCTTACTCAGGTTACCTCCCTGATCCAAGGGAGTTTCCCTGGGGTGTGGCTTACATGAACTTTTATCTCAAGGGATAAAAGGAAAGGTAAGCAAGCAGGGAGTGGTGGACCTCATACCACCAAGAAACCAGCATCAGGAGCAGAGCACATCCTTTGGACCCAGGGTCACTGCACCTGAGAAGCTCCCTGACCGTAGGAAGATTGAGGACAAGGACATTCCTCCAGAGCCGACCAAGAGAGAAAGCCTTCCCCTGGAGCTGATGCCCTGAATTTGGACTTTTAGCCTACTTTACTGTAAGAAAATAAACTTTTCTTTGTTAAAGCCATCCACTATGGTATTTCTGTTGTAGCAGCACTAGGTGATTAAGACAGTTAATTTCATGTGTCAACTTGGCTAGGTTTTGAACCCCAGTAGTTTCACCAAACACTAGTCTAGTTGCTGTCATGGAGTAGTTACATGTTATTAGATCAGTTGGCTTTGGGTAGAGCAGATTACCATCCACAACGTTAATTGAATGTAATTACCTTACATCTAATGTAATGTAAAACCACTGGTTGTCTGTCATACTGACAAATATGAAGAAATTAAAGATTTTTACCAACTTCTGCAATCTGAAATTGATTAAACATGCAATCAAGATGCATTGATAATTACTGGTGATTGGAATGTGAAAGTTGGAAACAAGGGATCAGTCTCTGGAAAATGTGGTTTTGGTGATAGAAACGATGCCAGAGAGCACATGATAGAATTTCACAAGACCAATGACTTACTCATTGGAAATGCTTTTTTTCAACAAGATAAACAGTGACTATACACATGGACCTCGCTGGGTAGAATACACAGGAATCAAATTGACTACATCTATGGAAAGAGACAACGGAGAAGCTCAATATCATCAGTCAGAACAAGGCCAGGGGCTGATTGCAGAAAAGACCATCAATTGCTCATATGCAAGTGGATGGCTTTAACTAAGAGAAATTTATTTCTTCACAGTAAAGTAGGCTTAAAGTCCAAATTCAAGGTGTCAGCTCCAGGAGAAGGCTTTCTCTCTCTATCAGCCTGTGCATCCATCTTCCCCTGGATTAGGAGCTTCTCCATGCAGGGACCCCAGGTCCAAAGGATGTGCTCTGCTCCTGGCACTGCTTTCTTGGTGGTATGAGGCCCCCTCTCTCTGCTTGCTTCCCTTTCCTTTTACCTCTTGAGAGTTAAAAGGTGGTGCAGGCCACACCCCAGGGAACCTCCCTTTACATTGGATCAGGGATGTGACCTTAGCAAAGGCGTTACAATCCCACCCTAATCCTCTTTAGCATAAAATTACAATCACAAAATGGAGGACAACCACATAATACTGGAAATTATGGCCTAACCAAATTGACACATATTTTGGGGGGACACAATTCAATCCATGTCAGCAAGTTCAAGTTGAAGTTAAAGAAAATTAGAACAAGTCCACGAGAGCCCAAGTATGACCTTGAGTATATCCTACCTGAATTTAAAGACCTTCTCAAGAATAGATTTGACACGTTGAACACTAATGACCGAAGAGCAGACGAGTTGTAGGATGATATCAAGGACATTATATATGAAGAAACCAAAAGGTCATTAAAAACACAGGAAAGAAAGACAAGACCAAAATGGATGTCAGAAGACACTCTGAAACTTGCTCCTGAAAGTAGAGTAGCTAAAGCAAATGGAAGAAATGATGAAGTAAAAGAGCTAAACAGAAGATTTCAACAGGTGGCTCAAGAAGAAAAAGTAAAGTATTATAATGAAATATGCAAAGACCTGGAGTTAGAAAACCAAAAAGGAAGAACACACTCAGCATTTCTCAAGCTGAAAGAAATGAAGAAAAAATTCAACTCTTGAGTTGCAATACTGAAGGATTCTATGGGCAAAAAAACTGAACAATGCAGGAAGCATCAAAAGAAGATGGAAGGAATACAAAGAATCACTGTACCAAAAAGAATTGGCTGATGTTTGGCCATTTCAGGAAGTAGTTTATGATAAAGAACCTATGGTATTGAAGGAAGAAATCCAAGCTGCACTGAAGGCATTGACAAAAACTAAGCTCCAGGAATTGATGGAATACCAATTGAGATGTTTCAACAAATGGATACAAGACTAGAACTGCTCACTCATCTATGCCAACAAATCTGGAAAACAGCTACCTGGCCAACTGACTGGAAGAGATCTATATGAGTGACCATTCCAAAGATAGGTAATCCAATGGAATGTGGAAGTTATCAAACATATCATTAATATCCCATGCAAGTAAAATTTTGCTGAAGACAATTCAGAAATGATTGCAACAGTACATGGACAGGAACCATCAGATATTCAACTGGATTCAAAAGTGGACATGGAATGAGGAATACCATTGCTGGTATCAGGTGAAACTTGGCTGAAGGCAGAGAATACCAGAAAGATGTTTACCAGTGTTTTATTGACTACGCAAATCATTCAACTGTGTGGACCATAACAAATTATGGCTAACATCGTGAAGAATGAGAATTCCAGAACACTTAATTGTGCTCATGTAGAATCTGTATACAGACCAAGAGGCAGTTGTTTGAACAGAACAAGCATGGTTTAAAATCGGAAAAGTGTGTGTCAGGGTTGTATCCTTTCACCATACTTATTCAATCTGTATGCTGAGCAAATAAGCCAAGAAGCAGGACTATATGAAGAACAACACAGTGTCAGGATTAGAGGAAGACTCATTAGCAACCTGTGGTATGCAGATGACCCACCCTTTCTTGCTGAAAGCGAAGAGGACTTGAAGCACTTACTGATGAAGATAAAAGACTACAGTCTTCAGTATGGATTACACTTTAACATAAAGAAAACAAAGAGCCTCACAACTGGGCCAATAAGCAGATAAATGAGGAAAATATTGAAGTTCTGAAGAATTTCATCTGACTTGAATCCACAATTAATGCCCATGGAAACAGAAGTCAAGTAATCAAATGACATATTGCATTGGGCAAGTCTGCTGCAAAAGACCTCTTTAAAGTGTTACAAAGCAGAGATGTCACTTGGAGGACTAACGTGCACCCCACCCAAGCTATGGTATTTTCAATTGCTTCAAATGCATGTGAAAGCTGAACAATGAATAAGGACGACAGAATCGATGCCTTTTAATCATGGTGTTGGTGAAGAATACTGAATACAAGGACTTCCGGAAGAATGAACAAATCTGCCTCAGAAGCAAGGGTAGTGAGACTTTGTCTCACGTACTTTGGACATGTTATCAGGAGAGACCAGTCCCTGGGGAAGGGCATCATGCTTGGTAAAGTAGAGGGTCAACAGAAAAGAGGAAGACCCTCAGTGAGATGGGTTGACATGGTGGCTGCAACAATGGGCTCAAATGTAGAAAAGACTGTGAATATGGTGCAGGAACAGGGAGTGTTTCATTTTCTCATACTTAGGGTCACTATGAGTCAAAACTGACTTGACAGCCCTGTCATGGGTTGAATTGTGCCCCCAAAAATATGTGTTACCATGATTCCCAGTATTGTGCAGTTGTCCTCCATTTTGTGATCTGATTATCCTCCATTTTATGATGTGTTGTAAATCCTAGCCTCTGCACCTGTGGTTATGGTCCCATTCGGGAGTGAGCTGTCCGTTACGTTAATGAAGCAGGATTAGGTCATGTCAGTGAGAATTAGGGTGGGATGCACCCTACTCAGCTTACAGTCCTGATCCAATATAAGGGGAGTTTCCTGGGGTATGGCCTGCATCATCTTTTACCTTACAAGAGATACAAGAAAAGAGAAGCAAGCAGAGAGAGAGGGGCCTACTACCACAAAGAAAGAGATCCAAAAGCAGAGCCCATCCTTCGGACCAGGGGTCCCTGTGCTGAGAACCTCCTAGACCCAGGAGAAGACTGATACCAAGAAACATAGAGATTTTCAAGAAAAGCTGGTCCCACAGATGTTGAAAGGAGACAAGAAGACCTTCCCCCAGAGTTGACATAGAAAGCCTTCCCCTAGAGCTGGTGCCCTGAATTTGGACTTCTAGCCTCCTAAACCATGAAACAATAAATTTAAGTTTGTTAAAGCTATCCACTTGTGGTATTTCTGTTATAGCAGCACTAGATAACTAAGACAGCACCTAACAACAATATAATGGAATACAATCACTTTCTACAATGTAATCTAATATGGACAGTCCCCGACTTATGATGGGCTTCCTTTTCAATGACTATTCCATCATAAGTCAGTTCTAACGTAAGTCAAATATCTCAGTTTTTTTTTAATTTCCATTATTATTACCTTTAATTGTCAGTACCATTATAAATCCTATCTTTATTTGTTTTGGGGGGTTGGAAACATTACATCTGAGAAAGATAACATCAGCAAATTAAGTGTTGCAACATTGTAACCCACAACCCAGTGTGGTCGAGTCGATTCTGACTCATAGCGACCCTATAGGACGGAGTAGAACTGCCCCACAGAGTTTCCAAGGAGCGCCTGGTGGATTCGAACTGCTGTATGTAGTACATATTACTAACAATACGATGTACAAAAAATGAAAAGCAAAAATGGATGGTTGTAAGGGTGGTTCCTTCTAACTCCAATACATTGTAGTCGGGGACTACCTGTATAATGTAATCACCTGCCATAATGTAATCTAGTATCATGTTATTGATCTATCAGCTGAGTGCTCACCAGTGTAGGGTAGACAGTAAACCTAATTGCCGGGGGCCAGCCTCAGCAATGAACAGGGTTACCAGAGGAGGGGTAGAGTTCGGCGAAAAAAGAACGAGCGGTAGAGTGTCTTATATTTTCATTCTGCAGAAAAAGAAGGCTCTGCTCTTTATTTTTTACATGGTCTTTTATATCATAAGCTTACAAAAGCATAACATCGCATGATCAATAAAGGGGCAGTACAAGATATAATCATAAACATCATTTCCCAGAGACATAATTTTCCAAGTGACACATAGTACAGTTCCGCATACATACACAAGTACAATGAGTTTTTTGTTTAATTGAAGAGAATATTTTGTTGATATATTTTTACACAAAATAATAATTGACTTCATATTGCTTTACACTTATGCTTAATCTTGCAATACCTTCCACAGTTTTTTATAACAATTAATCTTTTTGCAAAATCATTGTTACATAGGCTTTGTCCATCTTGTCCAGGGTGGTCAAGTTCCTGAAGCCCAGCCACTTTGGGTTACGTCATATTGTCCACGATTATGCCAAGGACAATTAGCCCAATCTCTATACCCAAAGACCAGTCAAGCGCAGCAGTGAGCGGGGTAGACGAGAAGGTTGATCTGTAATTGGCTGAGAAATTGGCTGAGAGAACTCACTGCCTTTTGTTTTTCCACTTTTATGGGGTCATGTGTGGGTGGTGGTTTAATCACAAAAAGGGCCTTGGTAAATACCAGGATTTCACCATCCTATTCTTGTTTTCCATAGTCGAGCTATTTGTTTTTCCCCTAAGACAACTTCATGTTGATCCCCAAGTAACACACAGGCTGTCCCTACCCGAGATTTCACCAGGGGATTATGAATAGGACGCCCCCCGTCCAAAGGTCCCTAAATCTATAATGGAATTTTATGCTTATACATTCTGCTATATACAGGCTGAAAATGAAATAGAAACATAACACAGATGACAGAGATATTCCTGACTTTTCAGGAATTCTTCGATGTTTATGCTGGGGGCAGTGGGTGCAGAGGGGCCGCCCTTGCAGCCTGGCTCCCAGCACCTAATCATGTGTGAGTTATAGAAACACCATAATAGACACAGAGACACACAAGAGGAAAGACATACGACAGGTAAGAATAGTCTACAAGCAAAGGGACACCAAGGATGACTGGCAGGTCCCAGAACTAGGAGAGAGATCCACAGAAGTAACGGCCAAGACCCTGATCTGGACTTTAAATTTCCAGAACTGAGAAAATAAATTCCTGTTCTTTGAAGACACCTGCTTGTGACATTTATGTTACATCAACACTAGGTAATTAGGATATTTATGTATGTATCTATTTATTTGTTTGTATGTGTTTAAAAAGACAAATAGTTCTACACAGCTTAGAATAAACTAAAACCAAAAAGAGCTGTACCCTACCCTAGTCCTCAACATTCCTAACTCCCATTCCCTACAGGTAACAAATTTCAACTCTTTTAGCCACTTGTCATGGTTAAGATTGTGTGTCAGCTTGGCTGGGCCATGATTCTCAGTAGTTTGGCAGTTATGTAACGATGTAGTTTGTTGTTGTTAGGTGCTGTAGGGTTGGTTCCAATTCATACCAAACCTATGTACGACAGAACGAAGCACTGCCCAGTCCTGCGCCATCCTCACAATCGTTGCTATGTTTGTGGCTATTGTTGCAGCCACTGTGTCAATCCATCTCGCTGAGGGCCTTCCTCTTTTTGGCTGACCTTCTACTTTACCAAGCATGATGTCCATCTCCAGGGACTGATCTCTCCTGATAACATGTCCAAAGTATGTGAGACGCAGTCTTGGCACCCTTGCTTGTAAGGAGCATTCTGGTTGTGCTTCCTCCGAGACAGACCTGTTCTTTTGGCAGTCCGTGGTACAATCATTATTCTTCACCAACACCACAGTTCAAAAAGCATCAATTCTTCTTCAGTCTTCTTTATTCACCATCCAGCTTTCACATGAATAGGAGGCAGTGAAAACACCATGGCTTGGGTCAGGTGCACTTTAGCCCTTAAAGTGACATCTTTGCTTTTCAACACTTTAAACAGGCCTTTCACAGCAGATTTGTCCAAAGCAATGCGCCCTTTGATTTCTTGACTGCTGCTTCCATTTTATCGTCATCAGTGAGTGCTTCAAGTCCTCTTCGCTTTCAGCAAGCAAGGCCATGTCATCTACGTAAGTCAGGATGTTAATGAGTCTTCCTCCAATCCTGATGCCCTGTTCTTCTTCACATAGTCCAGCTTTTTGGATTATTTGCTCAGAGTACAGATCGAATAGATATGGTGAAAGGATACAACCCTGATGCATACCTTTCCTGACTTTAAACCACGCAGTATCCCCTGGTTTTGTTCAAACAACCGCCTCTTGATCTAGTACAGGCTCCTCATGAGCACAGTTAAGTGTTCTGGAATTCCGATTCTTCGCATTGTTATCCATAATTTGTTATGATCCACACAGCTGAATGCCTTAGCATAGTCAATAAAACACAGGTAAACATCCTTCTGGTATTCTCTGCTTTCAGCCAGGATCCATCTGACCTCAGCAATGATATCTCTGGTTCTGTATCTCCTTCTAAATCTGACTTGAATTTCTGGCAGTTTCTTGTAGGTGTATTGGTGCAGCCGCTTTCGAATGATCTTCAGTAAAATTTCACTTGTGTGTGATATTAATGATATTGTTCAATAATCTCCACATTCGATTGGATCGCCTTTGTTGGAAATAGTCCTAAATATAGATTGGTTCCAGCCAGTCAGCCATGTAGCTGTCTTCCAAATTTCTTGTCATAAACAAGTGAGTACTTCCAGTGCCCGATCCATTTGTTAAAACGTCTCAATTGGTATTCCATCGATTCCGGGAGCCCTGTTTTTCACCAATGCCTTCAATGCAGCTTGGACTTCTTCACTATCTTTGGTTCCGAATCATATGTTACCTCCTCAAATGGTTGAACTTTGGCCAATTATTTTTGGTATAGTAACTCTGTGTATTCCTTCCATCTTCTTTTGATGCTTCCTGAGTCCTTCAATATTTTCCCCATAGAATCCTTCAATATTGCAACTCAAGCCTTGAATTTTTTCTCCAGTTCTTTCAGCTTGAGAAATGCAAAACATGTTCTTCCCTTTTGGTTTTCCATCTCCAGGTTTTTGCACATGTCTTTATACTTCGTCTTCTCCAGCTGTCCTTTGAAACCTTCTGATCAACTCTTTTACTTCATCATTTCTTCCTTTCACTTTAGCTACTTGACATTCAAGAGCAACTTTCAGAGTCTCTTCTGACATCCAATTTGCTCTTTTCTTTCTTTCCTGTCTTTTTAATGACCTCTTGCTTTCTTCATGTATGGTGTCCTTGATGTTATCCCACAACTTGTCTCCCTGGTCTTCAGTCATTAGCGTTCAATGTGTCAAATCAGTTCTTGAGATGGTCTCTAAATGCAGGTGGGATATTCTCAAGGTCATTCTTTGGCTCTCTTCAACTTGTTCCAATTTTCTTCAGTTTCAACTTGAACTTGCATATGAGCAATTGATGATCTGTTCTGCAGTCTGCTCCTGGCCTTGTTCTGAATGATGATACCGAGGTTTTTCATCATCTCTTTCCACAGATGTAGTTGATTTGATTCCTGCGTACTCCATCTGGTGAGCTCCACGTGTATAATCACCATTTATGCTGGTGAAAAAGGTATTTGCAATGAAGAAGTCGTTGGTCTTGGAAAATTCTATCATGTGATCTCCAGCTTCATTTCTATCACCAAGGCCATATTTTCCGACTACCAATCCTTCTTTGTTTCCAACTTTTGCATTCAAATTGCCAGTAATTATCAATTCATCTTTCTTAATTGCATGTTTTATCAATTTCAGACTGCAGAAGTTGGTAAAAATCTTCAATTTCTTCCTCTTTGGGTCAGTGGGTAAATTTGAATAACAGTCCTATGAACTGGTCTTCCTTGTAGGCGTGTGGATATTATCCTATCACTGACAGTGTTGTACTTCAGGATAGATCCCGTAATGTTCTTTTTGACAACGTATGCAAGAGCATTCCTCTTCAAGTTGTCATTTCCGGCATAGTAGACCATATGATTGTTCAATTCAAAACGGCCAATACCAGTCCATTTCAGCTCATTAATGCCTAGGATGTCAATGTTTATGTGTTCCATTTCATACTTTGTTCATTTCACAAAAATGGATGTTTGCAGTTGTTTCTTCTCATTTTGAGTCACAACACGTCAGCAAATGAAGGTCCGAAAAGCTTGACTTCATCGACATCATTAAGGTCGACTCTAGTTTGAGGAAGCAGTTCTTTCCCAGCCATCTTTTGAGTACCTTCCAACTTAAGGGGCTCATCTTCTGGCACCATGCCAGACAGTATCCAGCTGCTATTCATAATGTTTTCACTGGCTAAGTCTTTTCATAACTAGGCTGACAGGTCCTTCTTCCTAGTCTGTCTTAGTCTGGAAACTAAGATGAAACCTGTCTGCCATGGGTGACCCGTTTAGTATTTGAATATTGGTTGTATGTTGTTGTTGTTGTTGTTGTTGTTGTTAGGTGCCGTCGAGTTGGTTCCGACTAGTGACCCTATGCACAACAGAATGAAACACTGCCTGATCCTGCGCCATCCTTACAATCGTTGCTATGCTTGAGCTCATTGTTGCAGCCACTGTGTCAATCCACCTTGTTGAAGGTCTTCCTCTTCTCCACTGACCCTGTACTCTGCCAAGCATGATGTCCTTTTCCAGGGACTCATCCCTCCTGACTACCTGTCCAAAGTATGTAAGACACAGTCTCGCCATCCTTGCCTCTAAGGAGCATTCTGGCTGCACTTCTTCCCAGACAGATTTGTTGGTTCTTTTGGCAGTCCATGGTATATTCAATATTCTTCGCCAGCACCACAATTCGGAGGTGTCAACTCTTCTTCAGTCTTCCTTATTCATTGTCCAGCTTTCACATGCATATGATGTGATTGAAAATACCATGGCTTGGGTCAGGCACACCTTAGTCTTCAGGGTGACATCTTTGCTCCTCAACGCTTTGAAGAGGTCCTTTGCAGCAGATTTACCCAATGCAATGCATCTTTTGATTTCTTGACTGCTGCTTCTGTGGCTATTGATAGTGGATCCAAGTAAAATGAAATCTTTGACAACTTCAATCTTTTCTCCTTTTATCATGATGTTGCTCATTGATCCAGTTGTGAGGATTTTTGTTTTCTTTATGTTGAGGTGCAGCCCATACTGAAGGCTGTGGTCTTTGATCTTTATTAGTAAGTGTTTCAAGTCCTCTTCACTTTCAGCAAGCAAGGTTGTGTCATCTGCATAACGCAGGTTATTAATGAGTCTTCCTCCAATCTTGATGCCCCGTTCTTCTTCAGATAGTGCAGCTTCTCGGATTATTTGTTCAGCATACAGATTAAATAGGTATGGTGAAAGAATACAACCCTGACGCACACCTTTCCTGACTTTAAACCAATCAGTATCCCCTTGTTCTGTCCGAACAACTGCCTCTTGATCTATGTAAAGGTTCCTCATGAGCACAATTAGGTGTTCTGGAATTCCCATTCTTTGCAGTCTTATCCATAGTTTGTTATGATCCACACAGTAGAATGCCTTTGCATATCAATAAAACACAGGTAAACATCCTTCTGGTATTCTCTGCTTTCAGCCAGGATCCATCTGACATCAGCAATGATATCCCTGGTTCCACGTCCTCTTCTGAAACCAGCCTGAATTTCTGGTAGTTCCCTGTCGATATACTGCTGCAGCCATTTTTGAATGATCTTCAGCAAAATTATGCTTGCGTGTGATATTAATGATATTGTTCTATAATTTCCACATTCACACTCAGTTGGATCACCTTTCTTGGGAATAGGCATAAATATGGATCTTTTCCAGTCAGTTGGCCAGGAAGCTGTCTTCCATATTTCTTGGCATAGACAAGTGAGCACCTCCAGCACTGCATCCATTTGTTGAAACATCTCAATTGACATTCCGCCAATTCCTGGAGTCTTGTTTTTCACCAATACCTTCAGAGCAGCTTGGACTTCTTCCTTCAGTGCCATCGGTTCCTGATCATATGCCACCTCTTGAAATGGTTGAATATAGACTAATTCTTTTTGGTAAATGACTCTGTGTATTCCTTCCATATTCTTTTGATGCTTCCTGCGTCGTTTAATATTTTCCCCATGGAATCCTTCACTATTGCAACTCGAGGCTTGAATTTTTTCTTCAGTTCTTTCAGCTTGAGAAACACCGAGCGTGTTCTTGCCTTTTGGTTTTCCATCTCCAGCTCTTTGCACATGTCATCATAATACTTTAGTTGGTCTTCTCGAGAGGCCCTTTGAAATCTTTTGTTCAGTGCTTTTACTTCATCAATTCTTCCTTTTGCTTTAGCTGCTCGACGCTCAAGAGCAAGTTTCAGAGTCTCCTCTGACATCCATCTTGGTCTTTTCTTTCTTTCCTGTCTTTTCAGTGACCTCTTGCTGTCTTCCTGGATGACGTCCTTGATGTCATAACACAACTGGTCTGGTCTGCGGTCACTAGTGTTCAGTGCATCACATCTATTCTTGAGATGATCTCTAAATTCAGGTGGGATATATTCGAGGTCACATTTTGGCTCTCATGGACTTGCTCTGATTTTCTTCAGTTTCAGCTTGAACTTGCATATGAGCAATTGATGGCCTGTTTCACAGTCGGCCCCTGGCCTTGTTCTGACTGATGATATTGAGCTTTTGCATCGTCTCTTTCCAGAGATGTAGTCAATTTGATTTCTGTGTGTTGCATCTGGCGAGGTCCATGTGTATAGTCACCGTTTATGTTGGTGAAAGAAGGTATTTGCAATGAAGAAGTTGTTGGTCTTGCAAATTCTATCATTCGATCTCCGGCATTGTTTCTATCACCAAGGCCATATTTTCCAACTACTGATCCTTTTTCTTTGTTTCCAACTTTCACATTCCAGTCGCCAGTTTATCAATGCATCTTGATTGCATGTTCGATCAATTTCAGACTGTAGCAGCTGATAAAAATCTTCTATTTCTTCATCTTTGGCTCTAGTGGTTGGTGCGTATATTTGAATAATAGTCGTATTAACTGGTCTTCCTTGTAGGCATATGGATATTATCCTATCACTGACAGCGTTGTGCTTCAGGATAGATCTTGAAATGTTCTTTTTGACGATGAATACACCATTCTTCTTCGAGTTGTCATTCCCAGCATAGTAGACTATGTGATTGTCCAATTCAAAATGGCCAATGTAAGTCCATTTCAGCTCACTAATGCCTAGGATATTGATGTTTATGCGTTCCATTTCATTTTTGATGATTTCCAATTTTCCAAGATTCATTCTTCATTGTATAGCTACCGCAACACAGCAACATTCAAGCACCCACAGTAAAACAAAGTGACAGTTTGCTTCTGTAGCGAATCCAGCCTAAGTCACCGCTGTTCCCCATCTCCTGGTATTTATCTCCACCTTTTTTTGTTCTATGTAACATGAGCCACATCTTTGATTTTTTCAGTTTTTATGTATTGTCAATGGAACTGCCCCTGTGGATGATCAGAATTCAGCTCTTTCACTGCCGCCCCCCCACCCAGCCCCCTCCTGTCCAGACCCAGAGACTGTACTCCCCCATCCTTCCAAATGTAGTAATATCATATTTTAGCTAGACGAATATTTATTGCTTACCTTATTTTTACCACATGAGTGTTATTCACAGCTGAACCATTTGGTCTACTGTGACCTTTTTCTTTTTGAACACCATTTTGTGGTTTCTGAGTCTCTTTTTTGCTCTATTTTCTGAATGTCCACCACCAATTCATCCCCAATCTCTGTACCAGCTGTATGTAGCCTCTAACAGTGCATTGAACACATTAAAAACCTATTTATTCCCTTTAGTGCCACCCCTCCCCCATGATCAGAGACCTGCCTCCTGGGTCCTCCCTCCTCCTGCTCTAGCCTGAACTGGTTGCTTCTAGCCCTAAGACCTGAGATCTCCATTCTCCATCATTCAGCATGTGGCCCTTTATCTTTCTCCTGCGTTGGATCCCCTGCTCTCCTAGACTCCATGTTTATTTGTTTTTACTTGATTTACTTCTTTGCTGTGATGGAATTCATCTTCCAGTAACTTCCTGAGCAAGCGTGCATAGGAGATAAAGTTTCTAAGACTTTTCAGATCTACCAAAACCAAACCAAACCCCCTGCCATCGAGTTGATTCCGACTCATAGCGACCCTATAGGACAGAGTAGAACTGCCCCATAGAGTTTCTAGGGAGTGCCTGGCAGATTCGAACTGCTGACCTCTTGGGTAGCAGCTGAAGCACTTAACTACTATAACACCAGAGTTTCTAAGATATATTAATTCTACATTCACATTTGATTAATGATTTGGCTAGCTATAAAAACCTTCAGTGAAAATTTTATCTCAGAATTTGTCATCTAGTTTCCAAGTGTGTTGTTGAATAAGGTAATATTAGCCTTCATCCTGATCTTTTGTCTGTGACTCCCCCGTCTCTTTCTCCGTCTCTCTCCCTCCCTCCCTCCCATCTCATAGCATCCTCTCCTTGTTCACAATGTTCTAAAACTGTATGATGATGAATCTTTTATTTTTATATATTTTTTTTAAATTCCATTGACATAGATATTTGGTGTACCTTTTCAGAGTGGAAACTAATACATTTCGGTTGTGGAGAATTTCATTGAAATACTTCAAAAAATTCCTCCATCCATTTTCTGTGTTCTCTCTTATTACTCAGCTGTTAAACCCTACCAAAAGGATCCCCTAGTTTTTTGCTTCTTTTATATTTTTACTCTACTTGTAGGTGAGTTTCTCAAGATCATCTTCCAGATTTATATTGAATTTTTAATTTCATCCATCACATTTCTTTTATTCCCAAAAGCTTTTTCTTTTTCGTCTAATAATTATTTTTTAGCATTGTGTTTCTGTCTCATAATACAATGTTTTCTCTTGTGTCTCTGCAGATATTGGATATTAATAAGAGGGTCTTTTAAGCTTCTCTCTTCTGCCCGTGTTGTCTCTGCTTCCTCTCTTACTGTTTTTTTTTTTTTTTTTTTGCTAAAATACATTTGTAGAGCTTTTGACTAAATCAATCTGGTTAGATTATTTTATTAAGAGTTTCCCAATTGTCAGTTTCAGTTTCCCTTTTCTCTTGGTTGATCCATGTTCCTGAAGGCGGACTCTTCCAATCTCCTGCCTGGTGGGGTAGCACGACAGACAGTCCTCCAGAAGTCAAGGGGAGAAAGGAGGCTAGGTAGTCTCGTCAGTGAGGTTTCTCATCCGCAGCTCACCTGAGTCCCTGAGTCTAAAACTCTAGATAGCTCTCCAAGGGGCAAATTCCCAACCTTATGCCATGCTGTGGGAGGGCAGTCCTCTGGCAGTAGAGAGTGGGAAGGCAGTCTGATTTGTGTATTGTAGCGCAGAACTTTCAGCTACATCTCCCATTTTCAGCTTCCCTTGACTCCTTTCAAATGAGTCTGGTTCGCCCGCTCCTGAGGAGTTCTTCAGTTCTCTCTTTCTCCTGGGCTTCTGTACTGTCAATTTTGGTTTCATATTTCTCTGATCTGACACCCAATTATCTGGTCTCCAGCTTTGAAGCTTTTTTTTCTTTATCCTTTGCGTTCATACCTTTTTAATCCCTATATTTTCATTTCTAAGGGATTTCAGGAGGAGACTGTGGTAAAAGCGTAAGTTCGCCTGATACATTTAACAAGAATTCACAAGCGTCAGGGTTTTATCTCACCATTCGTGGCAACAACGTACAGGAATTAACTGGGAGCAATGGTTGCTCCAGGGAAGAGACAAGAATGAGAGGAGTCCCTCGTTTTCTCTATATATCCTTTCCAACCTTTGAAATTCTGGTCCACATGCAAAAATTACCTTTTCAAAACTAATTGGTCAATATGTTGTTGTTAGCTGCCATCGAGTTAGCTCTCTACTCATGGTGACCCCACGTGTTCCAGGGTGGGGCTGCTTCATAGGGTTTTCTTGGCTATAAACTTTATGGGAGCAGTTTGCCAGGCATTTCTTCCACAGAGCCACTGGGCAGTCTCAAACCACCAACCTTTGGGTTAGCAGTCAGTTGCAAACCGCTTGCAGCATTCAGGCGCCTTCATTAATCAATATAACAAAAACAAAAGGAAAAAGCTACTGTGAGACTCTTTCCTTCCATGGAAAGCATAACCACCAGTTGCCTGGAGTCGGCTCCAACTCAGGGCGACCCCATGTGTGTCAGAGTGAACTGCGCTCCACAAGATTTCCACTGGCCGATTTCTTTTCAAAAGTAGTTTGCCAGGCCTTTCTTCTGAGGTGCCTCTGGATGGACTCCACCCTCCAGTCTTTGGTTAGCAGCCGAGTGCATTAACCATTTCCACCAGCCACGGGCTCCATGGTTAGCATACTTTACGGAAGAGGGGAGGATCATTGTCACTGCCCATCCCATCACACAACTTGTCGCAAAGACATGAAGGCATCAAGATTTTCTTACATGCAGAATTTTTGCAATTGTCTTCAGCACTGAATCGAGTTGAGGAGAAATGTTGCTGATTGAGATGGCTGCCTGTGGCTAAAGCACTGATTAGGCGTCCAGGCATGACTTAGGGGAAGAGCGATGCCTCGACTGGCTGCACCCACTACGTTGCTCCCTGGGGCTGACCCCCTAAGCTCCGCCAGTCTCTAGCAAGAATCATAAAATAATGTGAATGAAACAAAAATGATTTCTTCTGTAGCATAAGTTTTCAGGGATTACTAAGAAAAAAAGCTGAGCACTTCTCTCTCATACATATAACACTGGCGAAAAGCTAATTTATACTCTTTATCAGTGGATTTGTGTAACTATGAAGTAAATGTCGGGTGGCTTACAAGTGAGGTGAGAACAGTGATTCCGTGACAGCCAGGAGTGTCTTCTGACCAAGGAATCTTGCCAGAGGTTGGCTCTGCTTTCTCTCCGTGAGCATAAGTGTTGGCATTACCTTTGCGTCCGGCTTTACAAGATTCTCAGTGATGGTGTGACTTGTACCTGTTTTTGCTATCAAGGATGTAACCTTGAATGGTGCCTCTGTAATTTTAGCCTTTTTTTTCCTGCCTTTAAAAATAAAAGCCACACACTATTCAACTGGAAAACATTGGTTTGTGCTCATTCCTTAAGAATTCAATTAATTTAGCAGAAGGCCATGGACTTTGTTTGCAAAGGACTTTGGGCAAATCTGTTGCAACTTGTAACAGACAGCAGGTGGAGCACAGGAACTTAGAACCCAATGGAGTGCCTCTCAGTAAAATCCAATTTTCACATAATGACCATTATGCCTCCTGTTCATACTTTTAAAAAAAAAAAAATCATTGTGTTTTAGGTGAAAGTTTATAGCACAAATTAGTTTCTCTTTCAAAATTTTAGACACAAATTGTTTTGTGACATTGGTTGTAATCCCTGCAATGTGCCAGCACTCTCCCCGTTTCTACCCTGAGTTCTCCACGTATATTCATCCAATTTTCCTGTCGCTTCCTGCCTTCTTATTTTTGCTTTTGGGCAGGTGGTGCCACTTGGTCTCATACACTTGATTGAACTAAGAAGCACATTTCTCACGTGTGTTACTGTGTGTTTTATAGGCCTGTCTAATCTTTGGCTGAAAGGTGGACTTTGGGAATGGCTACAGTTCTGATTTAGCAAGGGGTCCAGGGGCCATAATCCCAAAGGTTCCTCCAGTCTCTGTCAGACCAGTAAGTCTGATCCTTTTTTAGTGAATTTGAATTTTCTACATTTTCCTCCCACTTGCCCCAGGGACCTCTATTGTGATTCCTGCCAGGGTGGTCTACTGTTCACCCTTTTAAATTACTTGTCCAAGATTATTAGATTCCTAGAGTCCTGTTTTTTGCTTATTTTTATGATGTTTCTCTGAGTTTTAGTTGTTATGTTGCTGTTAGGTGCCATTGAGTAGATTCCGACTCACAGCCATCCTATGTACAACAGAACAAAACACTGCCTGGTCCTGCACCATCCTCACAATCATTGCCATGTTTGACCCCATTGTTGCAGCCACTGCGTCAATCCACCTCATTGAAGGTCTTCCGTTTTTCGCTGACCCTCTGTTTTATGAAGCATGATGTCCTTCTCCAGGGCCTGGTCCCTCCTACTAACATGTCCAAAGTGTGTGAGACAAAGTCTCACCATCTTTGCTTCTAAGAAGCATTCTGGTTGTATTTCTTCTAAGATAGATTTGTTCATTCTTCCGTCAGTCAGTGGTACATCAAGTATTTTTCGCCAACACTGTAATTCAGGGGCATCAATTTTTCTTTGGTCTTTCTTATTCATTGTCCAGAATTCCATGCATATATGGTGATTGAAAACACCATAGCTTGGCTCAGACACACCTTAGTCCTTAAAGTGACATCTTTACTTTTTAACACTTTAAAGAGGTCTCTTTCAACAGATTTGCCCAACTCAGTATGTACCCTGATTTCTTGACCGCTGCTTCCGTGGGCTTTGATTATGGATCCAAGTAAAATGAAATCTTTTACAATTTCAATATTTTCTCTGTTTATCATGATGTTGCTTGCTGGTCCAGGTGTGAGGATTTTTGTTTTCTTTACTTTGAGGTGTAATCCATACTGAAGGGGTAGTCTTTGATTTTCATCAGTAAGTGCTTCAAGTCCTCTTCGCTTTCAGCAAACAAGGTTGCGTCATCCAAATATCGAAGGTTGCTAATGAGTCTTCCTCCAATCCTGATGCACTGTTAGTCTTCATATAGTCCAGCTTCTCAGGTTATTTCCTCAGCATACAGATTGAATAGGTATGGTGAAAGGACACAGTGCTGATGCACACCTTTCCTGACTTTAAACCACACAGTATCTATCCCTTTATTCTGTTCAAACAACTGCCTCTTGGTCTCGATACAAGTTCCTCATGAGCACAATAAAGTGTTCTGGAATTCTGATTCTTCACAATGTTGTCCATAATTTGTTATGATCCACATAGTTGAATGCCTTTGCATAGTCAATAAAACACAGGTAAACATCTTTCTGGTATTCTCTGCTTTCAGTCATGATCCATCTAACATCAGCAATGATATACCTCATTTCATGTCCTCTTCTGAATCCAGCTTGAATTCTGGCAGTTGCCTGTAGATGTACTGTTGTAACCGCTTTTGAATGATATTCAGGAAAATTTTACTTGTGTGTGATATTAATGATATTGTTAGATAATTTCCTCATTCTGTTGGGTCTCCTTTCTTCCGAATGGATACAAATATGGATCTCTCACAGTCTCTACCAGGTTGTCCAGGTATCTGTCTCCCAAATTTCTTGGCATAGATAAGTAAACACTTCCAGCACTGCGTTTGTTTGTTAAAACATCTTAACTGGCTTTCTCTCAGTTCCTGAAGCCTTGTTTTTCACCAATGGCTTCAGTGCAGCTTGGACCTCTTCCTTCAATACCATCAGTTCTTGATCATATGATACCTCCTGAAATGATTGAACATCAACCAACTCTTTTTGGTCCAGTGACTCTTTGTATTCCTTTCATCTTCTTTTGATGCTTTCTTCATTTAGTATTTTCCCTGTAGAATCCCTCAATATTGCAAATTGAATTTGAATTTTTTCTTCAGTTCTTGCAGCTTGAGAAGTGCTTGGCATTTTCCCTCTTTTTTCTACTTCCAGGTCATTGCATCTTTCATTATAATACTTTACATTGTCTTCTCGAGCTGCCCTTTTTTAATCTTCTGTTCAGCTCTTTTATTTCATTATTTCTTCCTTTCACTTTAGCTACTCCACATTCAATAGCAAGTTTCAGTCTCTTCTGACATGCATTTTGGTCTTATCTTTCTTTTTTGTCTTTTTAATGACCTTTTGCTTTCTTCATGCATGATGTCATCTGGTCTTCGATCATTAGCGTTCAATGCATCACATCTATTCTTGAGATGGTCTCTAAATTCAGGTAGGATATACTCAGTGTCATACTTTGGCTTTCATGGACTTGTTCTAATTTTCTTCAAATTCGGCTTGAACTTGCATATGAGCAACTTATGATCTGTTCCACAGTCAGCCTCTAACCTTGTTCTGCATGATGATATTGAGCTTTTCCATTGTTCCTTTCCAGAGTTGTAGTCAACCTGATTCCTGTGTACTCCATCTGGTGAGATCCACGTGTATAGTTGCCGTTTATGTTGTTGAAAAAATGTATTTGCAGTGAAGAAGTCATTGGTCTTGCTAAATTCAATCATGCAATCTCTGGCATCTTTTCTATCCCCAAGGCCATATTTTCCAACTACCAATCCTTCTTCTTTGTTTCCAGTGTTCACATTCCAATCACCAGTAACTATTAACACATCCTGATTGAATTTTTAATCAATTTCAGACTGCAGAAATTTGTAAAAATCTTCAATTTCTTCATCTTTGGCCTTAGTGGTTGATGCATAAATTTGAATAGCTATATTAACTGGTCTTCCTTGTAGGCGTATGGATATTATCCCATCACTGACAGCATTGTACTTCAGGACAGATCTTGAAATGTTCTTTTTGACAATGAATGCAATGCCATTCCTCTTCAATTTGTCATTCTGGGCATAGTAGACCATATGATTTTATGATTCAAAATGGCCAATACCAGTCCATTTCAGCTCATTAATGCCTAGGATACCAATCTTTATGCATTCCATTTCATTTTCAACGACTTCCAGTTTTCCTGTATTCATACTTCGTACATTTCATGTTCCAATTATTAATGGATATTTGCAGTTGTTTCTTCTCCTTTTGAATTTTGCCACTTCATCAAATGAAGGTCCCAAAAGCTTGACTACATCCAGGCCATTAAGGTTGACTCTACTTTGAGGAGACAGCTCTTTCCCAGCTGTCTTTTGAGTTCCTTTCAACCTGAGGGGCTCATCTTCCAGCACTGTATCAGACAATGTTCCACTGCTATTCCTAAGGTTTTCACTTGTAGCCAATTTTTTCAGAAGTTGACTGCAAGGTCCTTCTTTGTCTGTCTTAGTCTGGAAGCCCAGCTGAATCCTGTCCACCAAGGGGGACTCTGCTGGTATTTGAAATACTGGTGACAAAGTTTCCAGTATCACAGCAACACACAAGCCACCACTGACAGACATGCGGTGGTAAATTGTAGTATTTCTACTATTACTTTTGTAACTATTTTCAATAACGTTTTTAAGAATAGTGTTAGATTTACAGAAAAGTTGTGAAGATAGTATAAAGAGCTCCCATATAACCCAAGTTCAAGTTTCTCCTACTGTTAATATCCTACATTAATAAGCTAATTTGTCACAACTAATATCTAAGTGCTGATTCATTATTATTAACTAAAGTCCGTACTATACTCAGATTTCCTGAGTTTTTACCAAATGTCTTTTTCCATCCTGGACACCATGTTACCTTTAGTCATCATGTCTCCTTAGGCTTCTCTCGTCTGTGATAGTTTCTCAGATTTTCCTTACTTTTGAGCACCTTGACAGCTTTGAAGGGTACTGATCAGCTACAGTAAAACCTGTGAAAGCTGGAACCTGTGTAGGTAGAAACCTGTCAGAGAAGGAAAGCTCAAATATTTTCCACTAAACAGAGAGTGATAGAAAAGTGGTGACTGCACCCTGTCAAGGCAGAAGACCCAGAAAAACAAGGCATCAAGTTTCGGCTCTCACAGACTTTCTCAGTTGGAATTTGTCTGATGTTTTCTCATGAGAAGACTGGGGTTATGTTTTTTTGGATGGAAGACCATAGAGGTATAGTGCCATTCTCTCTCAGTCAAAATTCCAGGGAGCTATTTTGGTGAAACTGATAAGCAGATTCTAAAATTCATATGGAAAAGCAAAGGACTTAGAATAGCCAACAAAATACTGAAGAAGAAGAACACTGGATGATTCATACTTATTGATTTTAAGTATAAAGTTACAGTAATCAAGACAATGTGGTATTAGCAAAAGCATAGACACATAGATCAATGAAACAGAATACACCTACTTCTCACTTATGGACTATCTGACATTTTGCATTTATGACAATAGTAAAAAACTACTATCTGACTATTTTGCACAATAATGACATATGTCTGGCAGTAAACTTTCCATGACCAGTGAGATGTATAGCACCCGCATTTTCTGCTTCTCAGGTACAGAGGGACAAATGTGTCTCACATATTTTGTGATCTGATGTGGTTGTTCTCTATTTTTGCATAATGCTGATTTTCACATAACAACCTGGTCTTTGGAAACTAACAAGGTCCATAAGTGAGGAGTGGGTGTATGCTCACATAAATATGCACCCACCAAAAATAGACCTACACAAATGCAATCAGCTGATCTTTGGAAAATTCTCAGCCATTATTACTTCAAATACTTAAATATTTTTTCTTCCCTCTCTATTCCATCTGGAATTCCAATTACACATGTTACACCCCTTGATATTGTCCCACATTTCTTGGGCCCTCTGTTTTTTTAAATTATCTTTTCTCTTTACATTTCATTTTGGGGAGTTTCTATTAATCTACCCTAAAGTTCACTAAATCTTTGCTTGGCCATGTCCAGCCTACTGATGAGTCCATCAAGACATTCTTCATTTTTGTTACTATGTTTTTTTTTCTAACGTTTTAATTTTTTCTTAAAGATTCCATTTCTATGGTTGTATCACCCATCTACTCTTCAATGTTGTCTACTTTCTCCATTAGAACCTCTAACTTATGAATCATAGTTATTTTAAATTCCCTATCTGATAATTACAAAATCTGTGACATATCTGAGTCTGATTCTGATCATTGCTTTGTCTTTTCATACTGTATTTTTTCTTGCCTTTGGACATGTCTTGTAATTTTCTTTCGAAAGTTGGACATGTTTTTCAGATAATATGAACTGAGGTAAATAGATATTCAATGTGAGGTTTCATGTTAATCTGGCTAGGAGTTGAGTCCTGTTTAATGTTTGTTGTAGTTTTTATTGTTGTTGTTATTGTTGCTGTTGTTGGCTGCCACTGAGTCATTTTTGACTCATAGCAACCCCATGTGACAGAATAGAACTGTCTCAGTAGTTTTAGGTGCCAAAAAAAACAGTCACGATGAGGTCCATGCCAACTCATGATGACCCCGTGGAGTATAACTGTGCTCCATAGGGTTTTTCATGGCTGATTTTTCAGAAGTAGATCACCAGGCCTTTCTTTAAGGTGCCTCTGAGTGAATTTAAAACCTCCAAACTTTCAGTTAGCAGCTAAGTATGATAACCATTTAAACCACCCAGGGACTTTAGTTTTAGGTACCAGAGGCTTCAAACTCCTCTAGTGTCCTTTTTTGTATCACCTCTTTGTCTCTGGGGCTTTGTATGTAGGCTCCTCATAGACAGTGTCTGTCTCGCTGTTATAATCCACTGTTACTACACTGTAGTCCTATTGGTGTGGTGGTAGGGTGTGAGGGAGAGAGGGGCACTCTGTAATCTTCCATTTATGTCTCAGCCTTTTGGTGGGCCTATGTCTTGGGCCTGTGGCCTTCACAAGTCTTCCTATTCCTCTTCCAGTGGTATAACATTTTTCCTTTGCCTTTACTCCTTTCTGTGGCTACAACACCTTCAATCTACTTCTCTGGGGTCCTCTCCCCTTTTTGACATGCTTTTCCCTCTTAGGGGACTAGAAAGGGGAAGAATTCTTTTCATCCAGCTAGGAAAAGGTTTCAGAATTGTGCTTAGGCAAAGCTCTTTTCCCTGGAGAGAGGACCTTTGTTATTAAGAAAACTCTGTATGTTTCATATGCTTCGTAATGACTGCTCTTCCCCTGCCTCTGCTGTGGCCACCAGGGAGTCTCAGATCCTTATCATGAGACCCTATTGAGGGTTCTGGAGGGAAAGCCCATAAAAATATGGAGGCCATCCTAAAACTGTGGCCCCAGGAGTTTTGCACTCTCACACTAGCCTGTACCCAAAAAAAAAAAAAAAAAAAAATTGCCATTGAGTCAATTGCAACTCATAGCAACTCTATGGGACAGAGTAGAACTGCCCCCATAGAGTTTCCAAGGAGCGCCTGGTGGATTTGAACTGCCAGCCTTTTGATTAGCAGCCATAGCTCTTAACCACTATGTCACGAGGGTTTCCGGTCTGTACTCAGCCCCCAGCAATTCATCAAATTTACCTTTTAAATATTCCTATCCCTGGGTGGTACAACTGGTTAACATACTTGGATGTTAAAGTTTGGAGGTTTGAGTCCACCCAGAGGCACCTTGGAAGAAAGGTCTAGTGATTTAATTCCAAAAAAATCATCCATGAAAACTGTATGGAGCACAGTTCTACCCTGACATACATGGGGCCGCCCTGAGTCAGAATCACCTTGATGGCAAATGGTTTGTTTGTTTGTTTGTTTTTATCAGTTTATGGCTCCCATGGTTTCTGCTCCAGGGAAACATATCTTGGTGAACGTATCTCTCTTTATATTCCTTGTCTCCAGATTTCAGGATGGCACTTTATCCTGTGACCTCAGTTCTCTCAGAGTCCTAGAGAAGTCCCTAATGCTCATTTTGTCCAGCCTTTTCTTGTTTTAAGGAGGACAGTGACAATTTCCAAGCTCCTTACATGTCAGAGCTGAAAATGGAAGTCTCCTCATACTTATTTTTACACTTTAATGAATCACTGAGTTGCTAATCCATTTTTGTGCGTTTGGGATATAGCATAACAAAATATGACTACAGAAAAGCAAATGTAAGGAACATAAACAATCACAAAGACCACAAAGCTACAGTGGTGAGATAACTTTGCTTCATGAATGGTGGGTTGGCTGAGAAAGCTGCTGAGGGCTATGAGCAGAGACTGAGGAGGGCACCCTGTGGCGTCCACCCAGCCTTTAAGACAGTAATGATTTATAAAATAAGAGGGTTTCTAAGAAAAATCACAAATCACACATTTCCCATTTGTGAAATGCATGTTTTTCACAAATAAAAAGTTTATTATGATTTTCTTTGAAATTGCCAAAATGCCTGTGGACAACTTGATAAAATCCTGGGAGCTGCATTTCAAGAAACTCTTCACTAGGCAATGTTGGTGGTTTTCCCTTAAAGTGAGACGGCTTATAAGAGAAGACAGCATTAAAGTGTGGGTCCAAGGAGCAGGGTCATGGAGCATCAGGTGTTCATTCATTCATGTATTCATTCATTCACTATGTCCTTAGTAAAAATTGTCAAGAGTTGCCATCGAGTCAGCTCAGCCTTATGATGACCCCATGCACAACGGAATGAAATGCTGCCCAGCTGTGTGCCGTTCTTACAGTCACTGGTATGTTTGATTCCATTGTGTATCTTGAGTGCCTCACACCCTAGGGACCTCATCTTCTAGCACTATATCAGACAATATTGTGTTTGGATCCACAGGGTGTTCACTGGCTAATTTTCAGAAGTAGATTGCCAGAACTTTCTTCATAAAAAAAAAAAAAAATTTTTTTTCATAGCCTGTATTAATTTGAAAGTCCCACTGAAACCTGTCCACCATAGGTGACCCTGCTAGATTTGAAATACCAGTGACATAGCTTCTAGCCTCATAGCAACACACAGACCACCACGGTACAACAAACTGGCAGATGATTGGTGATTATCAAGTATGATATAGGACAAGTACCCCAAGGCCCAGATATATACTCTTTTTTGAGAGGCGTTGCACCTTGTAGAGGTTGTGACACTTTCCATATGTGTAAGGCTTGCTGTAGAGGGAATTCATCTGTTCTTCACAGGTCAAATGAGCATTCCCTTAACCAGGATCCTGTAACCAGGATCAACTCTCTGGTTGAGCATCAACGAGCTGTGATAATTACGCCAATAATGGCCAATTAACTGATTATTAATGGCCCAGAGGCCACTCGTGATCAGCATGTCTCCTTACCACCACTTGCAGGAATCACACGTAATAGGCTAGGATGAGCACATGATCACCACCTCCATTCCCTAGCTGACCTCACAGGAAAAAAGGTTATTTAGCTAATGTGGGCCAAGACTGGGCTCAAAAGCCTTCTGAGAAATGGAATCCTTGGTCACTGGTTAGCACTGCACTGGCTATCCCTGCTCAATAAAAGTGGGGAGTTTTCAAAGCTGCTTACTTCAGAAGCTCTATTTCTATCCTTACTTCACATTCAAATCTTTCCCCTCTAGTTTTGCAATAATGTTACTTGTATAAATCTCTTTTTTTCTGGCTCTCGACCTTCTCAGGAGATGGGATATGACTGTTTTTACAACACAAATCCTTCGTACACCACAAATTCCTTTTAGAAATTCATTGTCAAGCTTGCCTATTAATATGACAGAGATCTTTTTGTCCTGATTTGGCTCACTGAGAAGTTTGATTACATTTGCCTTTCTTTTTTTTTCTAAATTTTATTTATTTTGTTGTTGTTGAGAATATACACAACAAAACACTCATCAATTTGACAGTTTCTACATGTACAATTTAGTGACATTGATTACATTCTTCAAGTTGTGCTAGCATTCTCACTCTCCTTTTCTGAGTTGTTGCTCCCTCATCAACATAAACTCACTGCACCCTAAGGTTCCTATCTAATCTTTGGAGTTGTTGTTGTCAGTTTGATCCCATATAGATAGTTCTTAAAAGAGCATAATGCTCAAGTAGGCCTTTTTTCAAGTTAAGCTAAACTATTGTCTGGGTTTAAGATGACTTCAGGTGATATTTTTGGTTTAAGGTTTAAAGTTTAACTCAGAGTAATAGTTTCAGGGGTTCATCCAGCCTCCATGGCTCCAGAAAGTGCAGATTCCATGAGAATTTGAAATTCTGTTTTGAATGCACCCCCTTTTGATCAGGATTCTTCTATGAAATCTTTGATCAAAATGTTCAGTAATGGTAGCCAGGCACCATCCAGTTCTTCCCGGTCCCATGGCGAAAAAAGCAGTTGTACATGGAGGCAATTAGCCACACGTTCCATATCCTCCACCTATTCCTAACTTTCCTTCTTCCTCTGTTGCTCCAGGTGAATAGAGACTAATTGTTGTACCTTGGATGGCTACTTGTAAGCTTTTAAGACCCCAGGCACTACACAAGGAACCAGGAAGTAGAACAAAAGCACTAAACACGTTTTTAGGCCAATTAACTGGGATGTTCCATGTAAACATGACCCTAAGCATCCAAACCAAGGAACCAAATCCCATGAAGTGTTTGATTGTACATAAGCTGCCTCAGCAGCTACTGTTCTGTTGTTGTTCTAAATATATCTATCACACAACTTTTGCCAGTTCAACTTTTTACAACTTGACAGCAATTACAATAATCAGATTGCAACCCTAACCCCTGGTAACCACTAATAAACTCTGTACATTTGCCTTTTCTTGTCTTTTTATATAAGTGAGGTCATACAATATTTATCCTTTTGTGATTGGCTTATTTCACTCAGCATAATGCCTTCAAGCTCCATCCATACTGTAGCATATATCAAGACTTCACTTCTCCTACTGGCCAAGTAGTATTCCATTGTATGTATGTACCACATTTTGTTCATATGTTCGTCTGTTGATGGACATTTAGGTTGTTTCCACCTTTTGGCTATCATGAATAGTGCTGCAATGAACATTGGTGTACAAGTCTCTTTTTGAGTCTCTGCTTTCAAGTCTTTTGGGTATATGCCTAGGAGTGGAATTGCTGGATCATATGGTAGTTCAATTTTTATTTTTTTAAGGAATCACCACACTATTTTCCACAACAGTTAAACTATCTTGCATTACCACCAGCAAGGATAAGTGTTCTAATTTCCCCACACCCTTGCCAACATTTGTTATTTTCTGTTGTTGTTTTTTTTTAATCTTAGCCATCCTATGTGGGAGTGAAATTGTATCTCATTGTGGCTCTGATTTGCATTTCTCTGATGGCTAATGATGCAGAGCTTCTTTTCATGTGTTTGGTAGCCATTCGAATGTCCTCTCTGGTGAAATGTTAGTTCAAATTCTTTGCCCGTTTTATGATTGGGCTATTTTTGATTATATTTGTCTTGATAATACACACTCAGCCATCATGTTAGGCATTGTCTGCTTAGATGTGTGGTCCGGTTCTTCATTCTCAAGTGGTGCCCTCTAGGCAATGGGCAGAATGAGTAAGTAGAAGTTGAAAGCTAGTTCCTCCTCTGTTAACCAAGCTGTGAGCTAGAGGGTATGTCAGCCTGAAGGAAGAAGAACTTTTTAGAATTCATTCTCCCAGGAAACAATTGATATAGCTGATTATTTGTGGTTCTGATTGGATTGATGGCTCAGGAGAACAATATGAATTAATGGACTTCACTCAGAGCAATTAGGATAAATTGTTTTGGGAAGATCAGATAACTATTGCAAACATTGAAAATGGGAACATGATTCTTTTTCATTTTTATCTGCATACATAGATAAGTTGGATGAATATCTACCCCCTAATGAGTGCATGAAGTTAAAGGTACTTCTTTCTCTACACATTAATCTTGTTGTAACATCAACTATTAAAAGTGGTCTCAGTGGACAATATGGTCATCTAATTATTGTCAGACCAAAAATAAAAGCTTAACATCCTTTGCTTTGAAATCAAAAATCACTATCCTCCAATACTTTTTTATTCAATACTCAAATAATTGTTTACCTATGTGTATAATTTGCACCTAATTTCTCCCAGAGGGCTCACCAAAAAGCTACGTTGCTAAATATTAGACCACTTTGGGAGGCAGTATGCATAGTAGTGAAAAAATGGAGACTTTTAGAAAGATTATTATAAAGTGATACTAATTTAGATTGATATTTTCACAGAATACGCAAATGGAGCAATGGCACAGAACAGAAAGCCCAGAAAAAAAAAAACCTACCCGTGTAATGACATTTGATATACAACAGTCACGGAATTGCAAATCAATGCAGGATCAACTATGCAATCAGTGGGGCTGGGTCAATTGACTATTCATATTTTAAAAATGAAATTGGAGGGTGCAGCCAAGATGGCAGAATAGACACATGCGTCAGTCGAGCACTCTTTACAACAAAGACCCAAAAAAACAAGTGAACCAAGTATATTTGTGACAAGCTGGGAGCCCTGAGCATCAAAGGCAAGCTTAGACAATGAACTGAGGGGCGACGGGAGGAAGAGGCCGTCCAGAAGTGGAGAGGAGTTACTGGACCCGAATCGCGGGGAGCCCTCAGGCACCATTCCTGGAGCAGCGGCGGCGGCGGGCTGTCCTAGCGTTAGGCCGCAGTTTCCTCAGGGAGAAGCAGCAGCCACACAGCCCACTCACACCTCTGGAACCTAAGGAGAACGGCGCTCTCGGCAAAAGCTAAGTACTTGCGTATATTTTACCGCATACTCCCCCACCCCCAAGCCGGCTTCAGCAGCTGAATCCCTGGGCCTGAGATACACCCTGGTGAGCACCTAGAGCCATCCTCCCAGCCTTGGGGAAGGAAAAAATTTGCAACTGGGGGGAAAGATAGTTTGCTAGCTCCATTAACTGGGGGAGCTCAGGACAGAAGTGGCTTCTGTCCAGGCATAAACTGTCCGTGGACCTTGAGCACCTTTCCCTTCTGCATGGACCTGTGTGGGGCTATTTTGGGAGAATAGGTCCTTGTTTGTAAACTCCAACCACTTCAGCTGTATGGTGGAGAGGTGGGTGTTTGATGTTTGACATTGCTTTGCCTATTAAACAAGGTCCTCACCTACCCACAAAAGGGACCTAAGGACTGATAGTTCCACTCATGTCACCCAGCCACCCAAGACAGGGGTCCAAAGATAACTGGTACCCCCCAGCCCTTACAACCAAAAACTTTGGGTGCCCATGATCCATCTGCAGAACCCACTGACCAGCATGCTCTAGGGAACAGAGACGCATTTTCCTCAGAGACACTTGGGGGTCAGTTCTCAGCCCCCTGCCTTGTTCAGAGTGTAACCCCCTGCTGCAATCAGATACTGGTATAAATGCCAATCACCCCTGCCCCTCTAAGACTGTAGGACAGAGCCTGTACCACACACTTGATGATCAGCTACCTGGAAACCTGAGCTGAATTCATACAAGAAAAGTGAATGGACTCTTAGAATGATGTACCTGATAACAGCTCTAGCCAGCTGGGAATAGGACACCAGAGCTCCAAAGGTGAAAATAATCAAGTCAGCTCACTCAAGCAACCCACAGGAGTATACTAAAACAAAACAAAGCAAGCAGCTATGACACAGTAAGCAAGTATAAACTAATACAATAACTTACAGATGGCTCGGAGACAACAGTCAATATCAAGTCACATAAAGAAACAGGCCATGATCACCTCAACAGGCTCTCAAAATAAAGAATCCAGGGATCTTCTTGAAGAAAGTGCATTCCTGGAATTACCAGATGCAGAATACAAAAGTTTAATATACAGAACCCTTCAAGACATCAGGAAGGAAATGAGACAATATGCAGAACAAGCCAAGGAATACACAGATAGAGCAACTGAAGAAATTAGAAAGATTATTCAGGAACATAACGAAAAGTTTAATAAGCTGGAAAAATCCATAGACAGACAGCAATCAGAAACTCAGAAGTTTAGCAATAAAATTACAGAATTAGACAACTCAATAGAAAGTCAGAGGAGCAGAACTGAGCAAGTAGAAGCTAGAATTTCTGAACTCGAAGATAAATCACTTGGCACTAATATATCTGAAGAAAAATCAGATAAAAGAATTTTAAAAAATGAAGAAAACTTAAGAATCAAGTGGGACTCTATTAAGAGAAATAACCTATGAGTGATTGGAGTACCAGAACAGGGAGGGATAACAGAAAATACAGAGAAAATTGCTGAAGATTTGTTGGCAGAAAACTTCCCTGATATTGTGAAAGATGAGAAGGTATCTATCCAAGATGCTCATTGAACTCCACATAAGGTAGATCTTAAAAGAAAGTCACCAAGACATATTATAATCAAGCTTGCCAAAATCAAAGATAAAGAGAGAATTATAAGAGCAGCAAGGGATAAAAGAAAAGTCACCTACAAAGAGAGCCAATAAGAACAAGCTCGGACTACTCGGCAGAAACCACACAGGCAAGAAGGCAATGGGATGACATATTTAAAAAATTGAAGGAAAAAAATTGCCAGCCAAGAATCATATATCCAGCAAAACTGTCTCTTAAATATGAAGGTGAAATTAAGACATTTCCAGATAAACACAAGTTCAGGGAATTCATAAAAATGAAACCAAAACTATAAGAAATACTAAAGGGAGTTCTTTGGTTAGAAAATCAATAATATCAGATATCAACCCAAGACTAGAACACTGGACAAAGCAACCAGAAGTCAACCCAGATAGGGAAATCCAAAAAAACAAAGCAAAATTAAAAAATAATAATAATAAAAAGCCCAACACACGGTAATGGTGATGTTATTATATAAGACAACATTAAAATAATAAAGAGGGACTAAGAAATATAATCGTACACCTTCCATATGGAGAGAAAGATACAGCGATACAAAGAAATTAAAGTCAGTTTTAAATTTAGAAAAATAGGGGTAAACAATAAGGTAACCTCAAAGGAGATAAACTGTCCTACTTATCAAAATAAAATACAAGGGAAAAATACAGACTCAGCAGAAGTGAAATCAACAACAACAAATATGAGGAAAGGACAATATATAAAGAAAATCTACTCAACACACAAAATCAAGTGGGAAAAAGAAACTGTCAACACACACAAAAAAACATCAAAATGATAGCACTAAATTCATACCTATCCAAAATTACCCTGAATGTAAATGGACTAAATGTACCAATAAAGAGACAGAGAGTGGCAGGATGGATTAAAAAATAAGTTCCATCTATATGCTGCCTACAAGAGACACACCTTAGACTTAGAGACACAAACAAACTAAAACCCAAAGGATGGAAAAAAATACATCAAGCAAACAACAATCAAAAAAGAGCAGGAGTGGCAATATTAATTTCTGACGAAATAGACTTTAAAGTTAAATCCAACAGAAAGGATAAGGAAAGACACTATAAAATAATTAAAGGGACAATACACCAAGAAGATATAACCATACTAAATATTTATGCACCCAATGACAGGGCTGCAAGACACATAAAACAAACTCTACCAGCATTGAAAAGTGAGATGTACAGCTCAAAAATAATAGTAGGAGACTTCAACACACCACTTTCGGTGAAGGACAGGACATCCAGAAAGAAGCTCAATAAAGACACCGAAGATCTAAATGCCACAATCAACCAACTTAACCTCGTAGACACATATACAGAACACTCCACCCAACAGCAACTAAGTATACTTTCTTTTCTAGTGCACATGGAACATTCTCTAGAAAGACCACATACTAGGCCATAAAGCAAGCCTTAGCAGAATCCAAAACATTGAAATATTACAAAGCATCTTCTCTGACCATAAGGCCATAGAAGTGGAAAAGAATAACAGGAAAAGCAGGGAAAAGAAATCAAACACTTGGAAACTGAACAATACCTTGCTCATAAAAGACTGGATTATAGAAGACATTAAGGATGGAATAAAGAAATTCAGAGAATCCAATGAGATGAAAACACTTCCTGTCAGAACCTTTGGGACACAGCAAAAGCGGTGCTCAGAGGCCAATTTATATCAATAAATGCACACATCCAAAAAAAAGAAAGGGCCAAGCAACAAAAGAAACCCACAGGCATCAGAAGAAAACAAATAATAAAAATTAGAGCAGAACTAAATGAAATAGAAAACAGAAAAACAACTGAAAGAATTAATAAGACCAAAAGCTGTTTTTTTGAAAAAATTAACAGAATTGATAAACCACTGGCCAAACTGACAAAAGAAAAACAGGAGAGGAAGCAAATAACCTGAATAAGAAATGAGATGGGCGATATTACAACAGACCCAATTGAAATTAAAAGAATCATATCAGATTACTATGAAAAACTATACTCAAACAAATTTGAAAACCTAGAAGAAATGGATGAATTCCTAGAAACACACTACCTACCTAAACTAACACAAACAGAGGTAGAACAACTAAATAGACCCATAACAAAAGAAGAGGTTGAAAAGGTAATCAAAAAACTCCCAACATAAAAAAGCCCTGGTCCGGATGGCTTCACTGCAGAGTTCTACCAAACTTTCAGAGAACAGTTAACACCATTACTACTAAAGGTATTTCAGAGCATAGAAAAAGACGGAATACTACCAGACTAATTCTATGAAGCCACCATATCCCTGATACCAAAACCAGGTAAAGACACCACAAGAAAAGAAAATTATAGACCTATAACTTTTTTTTTAATCCCTCATGAATGTAGATAACGAAAATCCTCAACAAAATTCTAGCCAATAGAATTCAACAACATATCAAAAAAATAATTCACCATGACCAAGTGGGATTCATACCAGGTATGCAGGGATGGTTCAACATTAGAAAAACAATTAATGTAATCCACCACATAAATAAAACAAAAGACAAGAATCACATGATTTTATCAATTGATGCAGAAAAGGCATGTGACAAAGTTCAACACTCATTCATGACAAAAACTCTCAGCATAATAGGAATAGAAGGAAAATTCCTCAACATAATAAAGGGCATTTATACAAAGCCAACAGCCAACATCACCCTAAATGGAGAGAGCCTGAAAACATTCCCATTGAGATCGGGAACCAGACAAGGATGCCCTTTATCACCACTCTTATTCAACATTGTGCTAGAAGTCCTATCCAGAGCAATTAGGCTAGATAAAGAAATAAAGGGCATCCAGATTGGCAAGGAAGAAGTAAAAGTATTTCTATTTGCAGATGACATGATCTTATACATAGAAAACCCTAAGGAATCCTCCAGAAAACTACTGAAACTAATAGGAGAGTTCAGCAGAGTATCGGGATACAAGATAAACATACAAAAATCACTTGGATCCTCTACATCAACAAAAAGAACATCGAAGAGGAAATCACCAAATCAATGCCATTAACTGTAGCCCCCAAGAAGATACTTAGGAGTAAATCTTACCAGAGATGTAAAAGACTTATACAAAGAAAACTACAGTACACTTCGGCAAGAAATCAAAAGAGACTTACATAAGTGGAAGAACATACCCTGCTCGTGGATCGGAAGACTTAACATTATAAAAATGTCTATTCTACCAAATGCGATCTATACATTTAATGCAATTCCAATCAAAATCCCAAGGACATCCTTTAATGAGACGGAAAAACAAATCACCAACTTCATATGGAAGGGAAAGAGGCCCCGGATAAATAAGGGGTTACTGAAAAAGAAGAACAAAGTGGGAGGCCTTACTTTACCTGATTTTAGAACCTATTATACCGCCACAGTAGTCAAAACAACCTGGTACTGGTACAACAGATACATGGGCCAATGCAACCGAATTGAGAATCCAGACATAGATCCATCCCCATATCAGCAGCTGATATTTGACAAAGGCCCCAAAACAGTTAAATGGGGAAAAGACAGTCTTTTTTAACAAATGATGCTGGCATAACTGGATATCCATCTGCAAAAAAATGAAACAAGACCCATACCTCACCCCAAGCACAAAAACTAACTCAAAATGGATCAAAGACCTAAATATAAAATCTAAAATGATATAGATCATGGAAGAAAAAATAGGGACAACGTTAGGAGCCCTAATACATGGCATAAATAGTATACAAACCATTATAAAGAATGTAGAAGAAAAACTAGATAACTGGGAGCTCCTAAAAATCAAACACCTATGCTCATCCGAAGACTTCACCAAAAGAGTAAAAAAACTACCTATAGACTGGGAAAAACTTTTTAGCTATGACATTTCCCATCAGCGCCTGATCTCTAAAATCTCCATGATATTGCAAAAACTCAACTGCAAAAAGACAAATAACCCAATTAAAAAATGGGCAAAAGATATGAATAGACACTTCACTAAAGAAGACTTTCAGGCAGCTAACAGATATATGAGGAAATGTTCACAATCATTAGCCATTAGAGAAATGCAGATCAAAACTACAATGAGATTTCATCTTACTCCAACAAAAACGCTGGCATTAATCCAAAAAACTCAAAATAATAAATGTTGTAGAGGCTGTGCAGAGATTGGACCACTTATACACTGCTGGTGGGAATATAAAATGGTACAACCACTTTGGAAATCGATTTGGTGCTTCCTTAAAAAGCTAGAAATAGAACTACCATAGGATCCAGCAATCCCACTCCTTGGAATATATCCTAGAGAAATAAGAGCCTTTACACAAACAGATATATGCACACCCATGTTCATTGCAGCAATGTTTTTACAATAGCAAAAAGATGGAAGCAACCAAGGTGCCCATCGACGGATGAATGGATAAATTATGGTATAGTCACACGATGGAATACTAAGCATCGATAAAGAACAGTGAGGAGTCTGTGAAACATTTTGTAACATGGAGGAACCTGGAAGGCATTATGCTGAGTGAAATTAGTTAGTTGCAAAAGGACAAATACTGTATAAGACCACTATTATAAGAACTTGAGAAATAGTTTAAACTGAGAAGAAAACACTCTTTTGTGGTTACAAGAGGTGGGAGGGAGGGAGGGTGGGGAAGGGGCATTCACTAATTAGATAGTAGATAAGAACTACTTTAGGTGAAGGGAAAGAGAGCACACAACACAGGGAAGGTCAGCACAATTGGACTAAACCAAAAGCAAAGAAGTTTCCTAAATAAACTGAATGCTTCAAAGGCCAGTGTGGCAGGCACAGGGATTTTGGGACCATGGTTTCAGGGGACATCTAAGTCAATTGGCATAATAAAATCTATTAAGAAAACATTCTGCATCCCACTTTGAAGTGTGGCGTCTGGGGTCTTAAACGCTAGCAAGCAGCCCTCTAAGATGCATCAATTGGTCTCAACCCACCTGGATCAAAGGCGAATGAAGAACACCAAGGACATAAGGCGATTATGAGCCCAAGAGACAGAAAGGGCCACATGAACTAGTGACTATATCATCCTGAGACCAGAAGAACTAGATGGTGCCCGGCTACAACTGATGACTGCCCTGACAGGGAACACAACAGAGAACCCCTGAGGGAGCAGGAGAGCTGTGGAATGCAGACCCCAAATTCTCATAAGACCAGACTTAACGGTCTGACTGAGGCTAGAAGGACTCCAGTGGTCATGGCCCCCAGACCTTCTGTTGGCCCAGGACAGGAACCATTCCCGAAGCCAACTCTTCAGACATGGATTGAACTGGGCAATGGGTTGGAGAGGGATGCTGGTGAGGAGTGAGCTTCTTGGATCAGGTGGACACTTGAGACTATGTTGGCATGTCCTGCCTAGAGGGGAGATGAGAGGGTGGAGGGGGTTAGAAGCTGGCAAAAAGGACACAAAAAGAGAGAGTGAAGGGAGAGAGCGGGCTGTCTCATTAGGTGGAGAGTAATTGGGAGTGTGTAGCAAGGTGTGTATGGGTTTTTGTGTGAGAGACTGACCTGATTTATAAACTTTCACTTAAAGCACAATAAAAATTATTTTAAAAAAATGAAATTGGATCCTACCTCACATCATACACATAGATTGGAAAGAATTTAGAAACCAGATGATACCAAGATTGGTAACTGCTATTTGGAATGATTTAAAAAAAAAAAAATCACTATTGAAAAAATTTGGCATGTTCTACTAAATTTAAAGAAGTGCGTGCCCTAAAATCAGAATTTCCTCTCCCAAATATCTACCCTACAGCAGTAACCTGCAACCCTATCAGAACCAATGTCCTCTTTTGATAATAAATATTTCATAACACCCTCTTTGGAGTTCCTGGGGGGTGCAAACAGTTAACTCACTCAGCTGCTAATAGAAAAGTTTGAGTCTGCCCAGAGGCACCTTGGAAGAAAGACCTGGCAATTTACTTCCAAAAAACAGCCATGTGAACACCCTGTGGAGCACAGTTCTACTCTAATACACATGGGGTTGTCATGAGTCAAAACTGACTCAATGGAAACTGTTTTTGTTTGTTTACATAACACCTTCTTTACTGTTCTTAAATGAAATGCAGAATATAATTTACCAATACGCATAATTTCAAAACATCAACATAAAGCAGGGAATCAAGGGCCTGCGATGAAACAAAATCAATTGTGACATGATTTTAAGTAATTGATGGAGTATCAGAAGGGAGCTCCATTTGCCCTTGATAATGGGAGCATAAGAACTCATGAAGTGACATAAGAACCCATGAAGTGACATAAGAACCCATGAGGTGACATAAGAACCCATGAGGTGACATAAGAACCCATGAGGTGACATAAGAACCCATGAAGTGACATGAGAACCCGTGAAGAAGGAACATGATTGTAGAACACTCTCTTGGCTCTGCAATTAGAGATATTTACAAAGTCATTTAAAAAGTCAGTATGATACCTTAATTGCAATTTTATGTAAGGAAATAAATTATAATACAATAATATTACTTCAATACGTAAGTGCTTAGTCTTGACTAAACTAGGACACAACTTTGTACACAATTATAAATACAGCAGTTACTAAGGCAGGTGGATACAGGTATAGTGAATTAGCAAGTCGTGTGCCGCCAGTGGAATTGCTGTTGGTGATGTGATTTCCCAGAATGACGACCACTTGGTAGAGTTCCGAACCAAATAAAGTGCTTTTCAAAAAATTTACATGGGAGTTAGATTTTTGGGAAAATCATGTAGGTTAAAACTATGCAGAAATACTTTGTGTTTTATATAAAATTGAGTTACATTCTCCACTCTGATATTATGAACTAGTTTTTCACCTGATTATTCAGTAGGACACTTCAAAATCTCATGAGGTATCAGGACAAGTCTTTGTTTATAATATTGTACCAAACATTGCAGTAGATCTAACTTCCCTTGACTTCACCCAGTAAATGCCAGTTGTTGTTATTGTGTGCATGCTGGCAAGTCCCGCACAATCAATATGACAATAGTCACACCCAAAACTTCCAAAATACTCCACTGAGAATCACTAATTTAGGGAAACTCTTAAACATGGTCACCAGGAAACATGTACAAGAATGTTCAGAGTGACATTGTTGTAATAGCAAACTATTGAAAATACCCAAATAGCCACCCAAAGAAGAATAAATGCAGTGCTTACAATGGAATGCTACCCAGTAGTGAAAATGAGTAAGCATGAACTATATCTATCAAGGTGGATTAATTTAAAATGCATAATGTTGAACAAAAAAGGAAGTGAAAGATACATATAATGTGGTATCATTAATCAAATGCTTTGAAATACATAAAACGATATTACATACTATTATTATTTGTTGTTGTTACTTGCCATTGAGACAGCTCCAACTCATGGTGACGCCATATGCAGCAGAACAAAACGCTGTCTGGTCCTGCACTATCTTCACAATCATCGATGTGCTCAGGTCCACTGTTACAGACGCTACGCCTTTTGAGTGCCTTCCAACCTATAGGGCTCACCTTCCAGCACTGTATAGGATAACACTCTGTTTTCAATGGCTGATTTTCAGAAATAGATCACCAGGCCTTTCTTCTTAGTCTGTCTTAGTGTGAAAGCTCCTCTGAAACCTGTCCACCATGGGTGACCCTGTTGATAAGTGAAATACCGGTGGCATAGCTTCCAGCATCACAGCAACTCACAAGCCACCACAGTCTGACAAACTGACAGGTGGGTGGTGGATATATTATTTAGGGCTACACATATAGACATACAATTGCAAAGACATGCATGGGGATGATAAAGGCCAAATTCAAGAAGATTGGTTATGTCTGAGGGAAGAGGAGCAAGAGGAAAATGAAATCAGGGAAGAATGTGATTTATATCATGAACTGGGCAACAGGAATGTGAGTGTTCAATTTAATATTTCCTACATCTCTCAGGATGTCTAAAACAAAACAAAACCTAGTGCAGAATTTCACGGCTCTGTTACCGACTGTGAAATGTTGGGCAAATCACTGAATTCCTCTGCATGTTAGTTTGCTTTTCTGTAAAACAGGGATCGATATAGATGCTACTGCATAGGGATACTGTCAGATGTTGAAAGGAGAGAATACATTTAAAGTTCTTAGCATATTGCCTAGCCCAGGAGAGGTCCATCTCTGTGCCAAGGAGGAACAACACATGCTTCACATGGCCTCCCTGATTTTAGTAAATAATCCTATCCTACCTTCTGTCTCATCGGTTGTCAAAATAAATGTATCAGCCCTTAATGGAAACACTGGATAGATGTAGTCTAGGCATCTCTCAGAGATATCTCTCTGTTGTCCAAAACCTATCAAAATCCCATTTATGAGGATGGATATTTATGGAGGATTGCCGGAAAGACATGCTCTTCACCCCTTCTCTAGAAATGATAAATTGTACCTTTGGATCAAACCAATCAACTGAGATCTGCCTATCTGGATGGCATCATTCTGACCGTTGTCAAGTTTACTTGACAGAATTGAACTTTGCTGTTCCGATATTGGCTTGCATTGAGAGATGTTGTGAGAAGCAACTAAGCAAACTTTGCTCTTAAATTTATTGCTGGAAGGGAGTCCAGGATGCTATTCTCTGAATCAAAAAGCGTTTTCTTTATAAAGACCCAAGGGAGCGATTTTTCTCAGCTCAGCAAGATGAAAACCTTGAACAACTGGCTTATCTTTATCCAGCAGACACAATGGATCTTTCACCCAAGCATATTTCCTACATGCTTTAGTCTCCAGAAAACCAAGCCCAGTCTGTGACCCATCTCTAGCATCTCCATAAAGCCATTGGGCACACATCCCCGAGAGGTAGGTTGAATTTCCCCTGTATTTTTTTCTAACCATATTTTCTCTTTTTCCCAACATTTTCAATGATTTATTTTCCATGCATTTTTGAAAGCTGCCTCAAATCCTTTATGAAACAAGATAGGAGAGAAAAAGGGGAAACGAGGATAGAATAAAGGAAAGTGGAATATAAATAAGTAATAAATAAAGGAGATAACACTATATCTCACTTACTCTTGGATTCCACAGAGCACATTTTATTGAACTTTACAACTAGCACATTGTTAGTAAATGTTTGTTACAATTAAAAAAAAAATTAAATCTCTTAGTCTCCAGACCATACATTTTCCTGTTTGTATAAAGTCATAAGCTTGAGTTAGGCATAAGAAAGGCCTGTGAACCCCTGGGAAACAAAAGACAAATAATCTGTTTAAAAAATGGGGAAAGGGTATGAACAGGCACTTCACCTAACAGTGACAGCTAACAGACCCAGGAGGAAATGGTTACGATCACTAGCTGTTAGAGAAATGCAAATCAAAACTACAATGCAATACCATCTCATCCTAGCATTATGGTCACTAATAAAAAAACAGAAAATAACAAATGTTGGAGAGGTTGTGGGGAGATTGGAACTCTTATGCACTGTTGGTGGGAATGTAAAATGGTACAACTACTATGTTTACACACATCTAAACACCTTGAGGGACCAAGTTGCTGGGGCTGAGGGCCAGGGACTATGGTCTCGGGTTATATCTAGCTCAATTGGCAAAGCATAGTTCATAAAGACAATGTTCTATATCCTGCTTTGGTGAGTAGCATCTGGGGTCTTAGATGCTTGTAAGCAGCCATCTAAAATACATCTATTTGTCCTATCACATTCAAAGCAAAGGAGAATGAAGAAAACCAAAGACACAGGGAAAATATCAGTCCAAATTTACAAAAAGAGATCAGACTCACTGGTCTGACAGAAACTGGAGGAACCCCCAAGACTATGGCCCCTAGACACCCTGCTAACTCAGAACTGAAGCCACTCCCAAAGTCTACCTTTCAGCCAAAGATTAGCCAGGCCTATAAAACACACAATAACACGCATGAGGAACATGCTTCTTAGTTCAATCCAGTATAGGAGACCAAATGGGCAACACCTGTCCAAAAGCAAAGATGAAAATGCAAGAAATGACAGGAAACCTGGAGAGAATCCAGGATGGAAAGGCAGGGGGATTGCAACCAATGTCACAAAACAATTCGTGTATAAATTTTTTAATGAAAAACTGACTTGCACTGAAAATTTTCACCTAAAACACAATAAAACTAAAAAAAAAGAGAGAGAATACTTTGATACCTTCTGTGAGAGTGATGGGTAGCATTTCCTGAAGGAAAGTCATAGCCACTCTTCAAGGCTCACTCAGATGCCATCTACTTTATGAAAACATGCCTAATTATCAACAAAGGTCTCTTACTCCTCTGAACATTTGTAGAATCCACTGTCTCTAAGGGTCACTGGTGGCGCAGTGGTTAAGAGCCGCTAACCAAAAGGTCAATAGTTCGAATTCACTCCTTGGAAACCCTGTGTGGCAGCTCTACTCTGTCCTATAGGGTCTGCTGTGAGTTGGAACTGACTTGATGGCAAAGGGTACGGGACGTACTGTCTTTAAGCACTCATTTAGAATTGGCTTTATGATAACCTACTGTTATGGATTGAACCATGTCATCCCAAAAGATACGTTGAAGTCCTAATCCTCAGTACCTGTGAATGTGGCTTTGTTTGGAAATGAGATCTTTGAAGATGTTATCAGTTACCATGAGATCATGCTGGAAAAGGGTGAGTCCTAATCCCAACTGACTGGTGTTTTGTAAAAAGGGAGTGCCTACACAGAGAGTTGGACAGAGGAAGTATAGACATGTAACCATGGAGGCAGATGCAGCTGAAAGCCAAACAATGTCACAAGGATTTCTGGTTAAGGAAGGAGACAGACACACCTGCAGAGCCCTCAGAGAAAATCAACACAGGCGACACCCTGATTTAGACTTCTAGCCTTCAGAACTGAGACAGTAAATTTCTGTTCTTTAAACCTTTTTGTTTTTACTTTGTGATTTTTGTTACAGCAGGCCTAGGAGGCTAAGATGTTTACCTTGAAATATAGATCTATACTTGAAAGAGGAAATGACTCTGCTTATGGACACTTCTTTGTATTCCTAAGTATACCAATGCATGCATAGTAAACACACATATACACCCAATTCTGACTCATAGCGACCCTATAGAACAGAGTAGGACGCCCCATAGAGTTTTCAAGGAGTGACTGGTGGATTCTAACTGCCAACTTTTTGGTTAGCAGCAGAGCTCTTAACCACTTTGCCACCAGGGCTCTGCGTGCATAATAGTTCAATGAATATTTATTTAAATAGGTAAATGAAAATCTATTTCTTTGGTTGATTTCTTGACTAACCGTTCATTGAAACTCTGTCCACATGATTGAATATGGATAACTCTCAGACGCATTATATTGAGTGAAAAAAGCCAGACTCAAAAGCCTATATATTCTTTATTCCATTTATATGACAGTCTTGCAAAGGCAAAAGTACAGCAACAGAAAACAAATCAGTAGCTTCCAATGACTCAGGGTGAGGAAAGAGTTGACTACAAAAGGGCACAGGGGAATTTTGGGAGGCCATGGAACTCTTCTCTATCTTGATTGGGGCGGTAGTGTTTATACTACTGTCAAATCTCTCAAAACTCTACCCTAAGAAGTATGGATTTTAGTGTTTGAAAATAACAGGGAAAAAATCTTTGTTCAGCATCTGCTGCAAATATTGAGTAGATATTCCATACTTATTTGTCAAGTAAGTCAACCCCACTACCAGCCTCAGACAACAGAGTAAGTACTCTGTATATGTGCTGCCTCTCCTCTCTGTATCCACAGCAGATAATGCTAATCAATCATGGTGTTATTTTTCACTCTGAGAAAAATTCTTCAACAGAACACTCCAGGCATATATATATATATATATACATATATGAACAAATATAAATGTCAGCACAGGGTCACATTTTGCAAGCTACGTCAAGACTTAACATTTTCAGAAATTGTGTCTCCAACCATAAAAGTAGAAGAGAAAATGATCTCAAGAGGTGGTTGTGCAGAGAATCTCCAATGGAGCAGGAGAACAGCGGGCTGCAGAACTCAAATTCTCGTAAAAAAAGACCAGATTTAATGGGTCTGGCTGAGACTGGAGGGTCCCAGGAGGTCATGGTCCCCAGACCTTTTGTTAGCCCAAGGCTGGAACCATTCCTGAAGCCAGCTCTTCAGACAGGGGTTAGACTGGACTGTAAGACAAAAAATGATAGTGGTGGGGAGTGAGCTTCTTGGCTCAAGTAGACACTTGAGACTATGTGGGCAACTCCTGTCTGGTGGTGAGATGAGAAGGAAGACCAGGACAGAAGCTGATTGAATGGACACGGGCAATACAGGGTGGAGAGGACGGGTGTGCTGTCTCATTAGGGGGAGGGCAGCTAAGAGTACATAGCAAAGTGTATATAAACTTTTATATGAGAGACTGACCTGACTTGTAAACTTTGACTTAAAGCACAATAAAAAAAAAAAAAAGGAAGAGAGCGGTGGTTGTGGGGTCAGGGGACCTAGCTGTGACTGCCAGCTGGGACATTTAATAGCTGTGTAAGGTGAGAACGTGAGAATCAACACGAAAGGTAAAAGGCACAAATTACAATAGGTCCCAGTTCTCATCAGGCGCTATTCTAGGCATATACCAAAACCAAACCCATTGATGTCGAGTTGATGTTAACCCACGGTGGCCCCATGTGTTACGGAATAGAACTGTGCTCCATAGGTTTTTCTTGGCTATAATCTTTAAGGAAACAGATCACTGGGTCTTTCTTTCAGGGCACCACTGGGTGGGTTCAAACTGCCAACTTTTCAATTAGGAGTTATAGAGGCAAGCAAAACACATAAATTTCTGGCATCCATGGATCTTACAATCTAATGGAAGTAATAAACATTAAACATAGATAAATAAATATAAACCATTAGAAGAGCTATGAAGGAAAAGTAAGAGAACAATACAGAGGAACTAATTTAGACCAGTACAAGGAAACTCAATAAAGTTCCTTTTTGAAGTGGCTTTGAACCTGAAGGCCAAAGGAAACAGAAATGTTGGCCTAGTTGGGAAGGGGTGGGCACATTCCAGGGAGAGGCCTGTGCTCAGGCCTGGAAGTGGGGGAGTGTAGAGCCCTTGACTAACTGAAAGAAGACTGGTGTTCTAGGAAAACTTTGTCCTAGGAACAGAGTGGACTGGCTTAGGCTGGACAGGTAGGCAGGGGCTAGATCACACAGGGCCCAGGAGTCCACACTGAGGATTCCAAACATATGGTAAGAGCACTGGAAGGCCACGAAGTTAAGTCAAATCATCGTCAATTCTCTGGAGCAACAGCCGTGATAAGACGTTGTGCAACAGGGGGAGAATAATAAACACTGAGGTACTCTTTAAGATGAAGTAATATTCAAAACTTAGCAACATGTGCTTCCGATGCATTTGTGTGCATACCGTCTGAACATCACGTGTCGCACTGTATTAATAAGGTATCTATTGTGTCTTCTCAGCTAGACCAAGAACTCCCAAAGGTCAACAGAAGTATTGTATCCCTAGGGTTGAAACAGTTTAAAAAAAAAAAAAAAAGTGAAAAATGGTTGTCCTCAAGTTGATTCTGATTCATAGTGACCCCATATGTTACGGAGTGGAACTGCCCCATAGGGTTTTCTTGGCTGTAATCTTTATGAAATTAGGTCACCAGACCTTTCTTCCATGCCGCTGCTAAGTGGGTTCTAACTGCCAATCTTTTTTGTTAGTAGCCAAACGCAAATTATCGGAATCGACTCAACGGCACTGGGTTTAAATGCAAATTGTTTGCACCACCTAGGGACCCTTCGAAGCACAGTAGGTGCTCGATATCTGTTGAGTTGAAATGAATTAAACAAAATATTTAAGCATGGAAATATGTGGCGTTCCAGAGTCAATTTCATATACAAATTCCCTGTTACATCCAAAGGGACTTCTGCCCCAAAGCTGGAAGCCACAAGCACTGAGAGACACAAAGCTCCAGATACGTCTGCCCAAGAGTAAAAATACCCTTTTCCGAACTGCCATGAATGTATGCGAATCAGAACTACCCTGAGAATCTTCTGGCACAGTTCTAGCAATGTGGAGCAAAACAAAAGACAACATGGAGATAAAATTACAGGTTACGGAGGATTATTTTTAGAATTCGTTCAAAAGCCAAGAAAAACAGTAAGCACAAGAGAACATCCAACCGGTGACAGAATTTCCCCCCAATAGATTAAGAAGGAGTCAGAAATGGTAATGACAGCTCAATGATAGGAAATAAATCAAGTCAAGCTTTGGAAAAGGGAAAGGTGCGTGGAAGCGGTGACTAAGTTTTACAGGGAATTTGGAGATTTCTTAAACTCAGGAGTGTTGTCCAAGAACAAAATGGGGTAGAATAGCAGCAGAGAGAGGTCGTTGGTAAGGTAATCATCCTGCCCACTACCCATCTGTCAGCTTGCCGCATTGTGGCAACTTGTACTGCTGTGATACTGGAAGCCGCGCCACCGATATTTCAAATACCAGCAGGGTCACCCTTGGGGGAGAGGTTTCAATGCAGCTTCCAGACTAAGACAGAGTGGGAAGAAAGGCCTGGAAATCTACTTCCAAAAATTACTCATTGAAAACCTATGGACCACAACACAGCATTGTCAGACACAGTGCTGAAAGGTGAGCCCCTAGGTTGGAAGCCATTCAAAACAGACCGTGGCCACAGCCATGGACTCAGGCCTACCAACGATGGTCGAGACGGTGCTGGATCAGGCAAGTTTTCCTTCTGTTGTATGAGGTCACCAGGAGTTGGCACCAAATCGAAGGCAACTAACAACAACAACCATCCTGAAAAATCCTCCAGTTTTATTCACTGCAGGATTAAAAAATGTAAGGGAAAAAAGTACCTGGATCAGTAGATCAAGGGGCAAAACGAAATCTCCCAGGGCTCACATTTGCATGCAGCAGGTTTTGCTGGCAGAAACCCGTTCACCAGAACCTCACAAGGTTGGGGCCTGGAGTGATAATATAGATTAATCACAACTAACGACAATAATAGATTTTACCATGTTTCAGCCACAGCGCTGTTTGTTTTATAGACATCATTTTATTGGATCCCGATAGCTGTCCTGTGAATAGGTTGACTTACCTTATGGATGAGAATATTGAATCTTGGAGAAATGAGGTTACTTTCCAAGGTCACACAAATAGGAAGGGGCATAGGAAAGGTTCCAGCCACATCCTCTCCCCTTCACTCCCTCTCCTGCCTGAGAGGCTAGGGGATCCAGGGAAGCCTTGATGACAGCAGAGCGCCCCGGCGAGATGCCACAATCTTCAAATTAACGTAAACTGGAAAGGATGAAAAAAGGAACGTTTGTTGGAGTCAAGGACAAGAAACTCTATGTATAAAAGTTAGTGTTACTTTTTCTTTTTTTTTTTTTTAACATTTCTTTTCGCTGCCAAAAGCAGACCCACTAATAATCTATTGTTAGAGGGTAATTAGATTTCTCTGGGTAGCAGGCTGAACTACATGACAGATAAAGTTGTTTCCATCTATACCTGAAGATTTTCAGAACCCAAAGGGAGTGCCGTCAGTGGGATAGAGTGGGAAAGAAAGAGAATTAGGGTGGGCTTGCTGGTCACAGCTTTCTAGTCACAGGGTCTTGGGTGAGTCAGTTAACAACGACTGAGCCCCAGTGTTCCAAAGTGATTAACTTTAGTTACCTCACGGGACAATACTGTGCGCTTCAAACACACAAATTACACGACTTGCCATTCCAGATCCAACCTTAGAAGTCGCCAATTCCATCCTCACAGAAAGAAAAAGCTGAATAAATTGACAACCAAGGATATTTCTTGGACCCATCAGAGAACTGAGGTCACAGGGCAAACCACGACCCCAAAATCTGAAAAGACAGATAAAAACAAAGAGTCACAGCTGGATCTGCTTACCTGGAGCAGAAGCTGTTGGAGCCATATAAAGTGGCAGAAAGACTTGTTGAAAGAGAGAAATTGAGGCCCAAATTGACAGATTCCTCTGATTGTGTAGGAACGTTCACAAAAGGTCACTGACAAACGTGAAATGCATCAAAGATCAGATACAAAGAAATAACGTGGAGACAGGTAATCATAAAATCCAAACCCCCTCTGGGGTGGACAGCTGTGATAGCCATGAACCCATACAGGGTTTATTTTGTGCAGAGAGCTTGACTTCAGGCGGTTTTGGGTGAAGGGGGCCCCAGAGACCACCTAGTGACCCAATGTCAGCTGATCTCAGAAAGAAGGCCATGATTTCAACGAAGCACATTGAGAACGGCCAATAGTTAATTTTTTACCCTGTTCCTTCCACTTCTCTCTAAAAGCGTAGTTGTAACTAGCCCGCATTGAGCCATGCATCTTTTAGAAGTAAAATGGTCCCCTTGTATACATACAAGACAAAGGTATAGACTTTACCTTATTTGTGCTTTGATTATTATTTTTATTACTTGTGCTTTACGTGAAAGTTTGCAGCTCAAGCTAATTTCTCATTCAAAAACTTGTACGCATACTGTTCTGTAACATGGGCTGCAATGTGACAGCATGCTCCCCCTCTCCACCCGGGTTCCCTATGTCCATCCATCCAGCCCCTGTTCCCTCCTGTCTTCTAGTTCTGCTTCGAACAGGCGCTGCCCATTTGGTCTTGTGTATCTGATTGTACTAAGAAACGCGTCCCTCAGGGGACAGGCTTAAATGGTAATTTTCACGAATCACTGGCAACTGAGTGAGGATAAGCTAAACCCCTGGAGAAGAAGAAACTCCTAAGGGCCACAGTCTTGGGGAGGGGATTGGGGGGAGCGGGGGACACACTTTCTTGGGTGTTATCTCCAGGAAGCTCACTACTTTCTCATTGTAAAAAGCCAAAAAAAGATCCCCTCTTGGCTCCAGTAGGGGGAAAGGAAAGAGTAACCATTGTGAAACAGGCCAGAGCATTCTCCATAACGAAGACCTACTGTCCAGGGAGAAGGATTTCAGAAGAGCCTTAACTGACCTGGCAGAAAGGCATTTCCCTACTCCAATCCCTCTAATCTCAACATCCCAAACCAAACCACCTACCACGGAGTCAGTTCCAACTCACGGAGATCCCATGTGGTTCAGAGCACAACTGCTCTATAGGGTTTTCATGGCGGTGACCTTTTGGAAGCAGATGGCCAGGCCTTTCTTCCATGGCACCACTGGGTAAGTTTGAACCACCAAAGGGCTCGGTTAGTAACCAAGCGCTTAACTGTTTGCGCCACCAAAGACTTGTGAACATCATAAGCCAGGGACACAGGCTCACTGAAAAACCAAGATTTAAACATAAGATTATAGACTGTTTCCCCTCCCCCACACCTTATTACCACACCAGCACCCCAGCATAGTGACCATAGATTACAGCTGGAAGGACTGTAAGACGTGGACAATCTGAGGAAGCGTTCTCAGGGAAGTCCAAATCAGGAGGGCAACGAACACAAGAATGCCAGGGGAGATAAAGCCTCTGTACCTATATCTACAGCCCAACTCCTAGCCAGATCAGCACACAACCGCGCACTGAAGACCTACGTACCTCCGTTCATGTTAGTGATACAGATCCCAGCACAGAAGAAGCACCTCGCAAACATATATGAACACTAATGGAATGCAACTATTTCTGTTGTACAAATGAGGTAGTAAAGCTGCTGTTGTTAGTTGGCGTTGAATCAGTGCCACTTGTGGTGACCCCATGTACAACAGAACAAACCTTGGTCCAGTCCTGCACCATCTTCACAATTGTTGGTATGTTCAAGTCCATTGTTGCAGCTACTGTGTATTTTGAGTGCCTTTCAATCTAGGGGGTTCATCTCTCAGTATTATATCGGACAATGTTCTGTTGTGATCCATAGAGTTTTCACCGGCTAATTTTTGGAAATAGATCACCAGGCCTTTCTTCCTAGTCTGTCTTAGTCTGGAAGAGCCTCTGAAACCTGTGCACCATGATTACCCTGCTGGTGTTTGAAATTCTGGTGGCATCATAGCAACGTGCAAGACACCAGAGTATAACAAACTGACAGACGGTGAAATAAAACTATAGCAAGGCTAATAAATGATGGGATGAATTCTCAATTATGCCTGCCTTCCAAGTCTGTCATTTCTATCATCACATTATTTTCCTCTATTTAGATTCAGTGCACCCCTAACCTGGCAACATACCAGAATCACCTGTGGAACTTAAAAAAAAAGACTAGACCCCATGTTAAGTTTCAGTAGGTCACAGGTGGGGTTCACGTGTCTGTATTTGAGCTCTCCTGGGTGACTCTGATGAACATGCAAATTAGTGGACCATGGCTATAGATTCCATCCTTTTACTTGGGCATGTCTCCCTTCTAGAATTCTAAAAAAGCTAGGAGCATGTATCTAAGAAGAGTTAGCTGAGCAACGCAGCAGCATTTATGTAGCATCGTAAAGGAATAAGCTGCCTCATATTCATTAATTTCCCATTAAATTGAAGTTTATCTTTTGAACACCATGATATTTTTAATCATTTCAGGTCCAAATCTTTCTGAAGTCTAATACCACTTTCTTTAAAAATACTGCGCTAAATGAATTTTAGCTTATTTTTACCAGTGTTCCTTCTTCCTGAAATGTCCCACGTGCCTGGACAACTCCCACTCAATTTGTATGGCTAAGCCCAAGTAGTCCCATCTCTTGTAATCTTTTCCCAGATCCCTCAGGTGGGCAAGATTCCTCTTCTGTACTCTCCCATCACGTCTGTGGATCACTTATGATCTTGCTCCTCTGCTTTACTGTTGTGTTTATTAAGGATGATTAAAAAAGTAAGGGCAATTTTTATTTCAAAAGATACAAACTCATCTCAAATTGGTTTAAGGGGAAAAAAAAGGGAGTCTATTAGCTTGCGTAATTGAAAAATATATAGGTAGATTTCACCCCACTGAACCTAAGCGCTCACATGGTGCCATCAGACATCAAACTTATCCTGTCGGTCCCACTCTCCTTTGTTCTGGCTTTGATCTCAAGCAGGCTCTCCCAAGTGGTTCCAAGGGTGACTCCCAGCGTCTCCAGGTTCCCTGCCCACTTCTTAGCCACACTGGTAGAAGCAGAAGTCCTCAGACTCAAGAGTTCTAGCAAAAGTCCCAGGACTGACTCTTTTGGGGACTGACTTGGGCTATGTCCCCATCCCTGAACTGATCCTCATGGCTTGGAAAAAGGTGAAAATGTACTTTGATTAGCCAGGCCTTGTCAGGGAGTGGGATCAGTCCTGTCCAAGTCCCTGTGGGTAGAAAAGGGGGAGGTCCCTCAAAGGGAGGTTGAGGGGTGATTATGAGGAAAAGGGGAAGTGGATATTGTACATGCCACAAACAGATGTCCAGGACAACTGGGCCCTGGAGAGCAGGGACCTTGCCCTCCTGCCCATCCATGGGTCTTCATTACCTAACACAGCACCAAGAACATGGAAGGCAGTTCACGTTTAATGGATCACGCAGGTAAATGAATGAACGCACTCATGGTTATCATTAAAACCATCCATCATTACCCTGTGCCGTGATGTATGATGTGCTCCAGGGCTACAGACAGGGCGGCCCTCTCTAACACCAAATGCCTGCAGCCTGCTGGATGTGGACTCTCTTACTATTACAGTGAAACCAGCAAAAGCCGGCAACCGTGTAAGGCGGAAAACTGTCAGTTTTCCTGTCAGAGAAGGAAAACTCAAATATTTTCCACTAATAGAGAGCAATAGAAAATGGTCAGGCTGTACCCTGTCAAAGACGGAAAACTTGTGAGACCTGGAAAAACAAAGCAGTCTTGCTGAGTTTCAGCTCTCACTACTCTATATGAAATACAGGCTTCTATTTGAAAATTCATGTGGGAAAGGTCCAAGGATGCTATTTTTTTTTTCTACAGAGATAAAAAACTCAGCTCCAGACATGACTATTGGCAAAAACACTGCCAGCCCTTTAATTAGGTATCCCAGGAAACCAAACCTAGGATGCTGCAAGAAGGCCAAGCCAACGGGAGGTGGAAATAGAAATGTCACCTTCGTTAGTGGGACCACTCACAGGAGAAAGGGCCCACCCAGGGCCCTGGGAAGTGTCAGAGGGCAGGTCCCTGGCAAGAGCCTGAAGTGAGTGCCAGAGGAAGTCTCTCTAGGGCCTTGGGGACGGGTGGGGGAGTTAAATTGAAAATGCAGGCACAAGGTAAGGGGAGGAAGTGCACCTTCAGGACAGACAGCAGCTCTACAGCCCCCACAGTCCCCCGGAGGATCCTGCTCGACTTTCTTCCAAAGCGATCCTGAAATGTGCATGTTGTGGGTATTGCTTATTTATTTCCCATTTATATTAATACACCTTATTATATGCAGCTTCTAACTATTACCAAGAAAAGGGCAGATGAAGGTGCTTTCTGAAGTCCAGTTCACACACACACCCCCAGCCCACAATACCCAGGGGATGGACTCTATGATTTTTGTCTCCATAGCCCCTTACGCTTCTCCCTGCCACAGCCCAAAGTTGTCAGAAAATCAGGCAGAAGAATCTGTGTGTTCAGTGGAGTATTACACAACGATAAAGAACAGCGATGAATCTGTGAAACCCTGATAATGTGGATGAATCTGGAGGGCATCATGCTGAGTGAAACAAGTCCAATCACAAAAGGACAAATATTGTATGAGACCACTACTGTAAAAACTCATGAAAAGGTTTATACACAAAAAGAAACAATCTTTGATGGTTACAAGGTAGAAAAACACTTAATAGACAATAGATAAGTGGTAACTTTGGCGAAGGGTAAGACTACACAATACCGGGGAGGCCAGCACAGCCTTTACAAGGCAAGGTCATGGAAGCTCCACAGACACATCAAAACTCCCAGAGGGACAGAATTGCTAGGCTGAGCGCTGTGGGGACCATGGTCTCAGGGAACATCTAGCACATTTGGCATAATATAGTTTACAAAGAAAATGTTCTACATTCTACTTTGGTGGTTAGCGTCTGGGGTCTCAAAAGTCTGTGAGCAGCCATCTAGGATACTCCACTGGTCTCACTTCTTTGGGAACAAGGAAGAATGAAGAATACTAAAGACAGAAGGGAAAGATTAGTCCAAAGGACTAATAGACTACAACTACCATGGCCTCCACCAGACTGAGTCCAGTACAACTAGATGGTGCCCGGCTATTGCCACTGACTGCTCTGACAGGGATCACAAGAAGCTCCCAGTCAGAGCTGGAGAAAAATGTAGAAGAAAATTCTAACTAAAAAGAAAGACCAGACTTGCTGGAAGAGACTGGAGAAACCCTGAGAGTATGGCCCCTGGACACCCTTTCAGCTCAGTAAAAAGTCACTCATGAGGTTCACACTTCAGCCAAAGACTGAACAGGCGCATAAAACAAAATGAGACTAAAGGGGCACACCAACCCTGGGGCAGGGACTGGAAGGCAGGAGGGGACAGGAAAGCTAGTAATAGGGAACCCAAGTTTGAGAAGGGAGAGTGTTGACATGTCGTGGGGTGGCTAACCAAAGTCATAAAATAATATGTGTACTCTTTAATAAGAAACCAGTTTGTTTTGTAAACCTTCATCTAAAGTACAATAAAAGAAAAAAAGAAGAAGAAGAATCTGTGTGTTGTAGCAGGAAGAGCAGTGAACACAGCTTAAGCCCTGAGTTCAAGTGTCTGCTCCGCCACTCACCAGCCATGGGACCTTGGGCAAGCCCACACCTCACTTCAGTTTCCTCATCTGGGTAAAAAATGAAAACAAGAACATGGAGGATTCTGTGATCTCCGAACTACCTGCTCTGGAGTTAATAAAACTTCAATAAACGAATAAAACCACTTGCCAATAGTGCCAGGTCTCCTGGGTGTTAGTTTCCGAGTTGCAGGCAATAGAATCCAATTCTGGCTAAATTAAGCATCAGGGACATTGGGGTCTTATAGGACTGAAGGAACCCTGGTGGTATAGTGGTTAAGAGCTCGGCTGCTAACCAAAAGGTCAACAGTTTGAATCCACCAGCCACTCCTTGGAAACCCTATGGGGTAGTTATGCTCTATCCTATAGGGCCACAGGAGTCAGAATCGACTTGACAGCAACAGGTTTTTGTTGTTTTTTTTTTTTAAATATAGGACTGGAGAGAGTTTGGAGAGCCAGGCTTGGAAAGGGCAGGAACAAAAGCAGATGCAGGTAAAAGCAATATACTTGTCCCGTAGCAAGAGCAGTCTGGCCAGCATCCCACCGCTGGGGTAGATGGAACACCAACAATTTTCAGGTGCTTTGTCTCTTTCCCAAGGAGGAATCACTTACTTAGTTTAGATGGAGTCTTAGGATGGCTAGACCCTGATGACGTTTCCATAAGGTTGTACCTGATAAGGAAGACCACCAACTGTCTATCAGTTGTTGTACTGTGATTGGTTGCTGGTTACCGTGTTGCTGGAAGCTGGGCTGCTGGTATTTCAAATACCAGCAGGGTCACCATGGTGGAAAATTTCAGCAGATCTTCGGTAGTAAGTCCGGCTAGGAAGATAAGCCTGGTGATCTACTTCCAAAAATTTGCCGGTGAAAACCCTATGGATCACAACAGAACATTGTCAGGCTTGCTTTGGACATGTCATAGCAGAGATCAATCGCTAGAGGAGGACATTGGGTTTGGTGAAGTAGAGGGTAACGGAGGCCCTCAGTGAGATGGATTAACACAATTGACACACGAGCCGCAATGATGGAGTCAAACATGCAGCCAATTGATTGTAAGGATAACACGGGACAGGCAACATTTCACTGCGTTGTATATAAGGCCACCATCAGTTGGAATTGACTCAGTGGAAGCTATCTATCCACCTGTCTAACAAGGAAGGAGCAAAGCCTCAACAGAAATCAGAGGACCCTCCAGATTGGAAACTGATGCCAAACACACAGAAAACGTTAGTGAAAGAGGAAACATAAATGCCGCCATTATATTGGGTGCCTCCCCCCTAGAACTCTAGAATTCCCAACAGGTCTGGACGGCAGGTGCACCCATGGAGAGGGTCTAAGGCCACCGCAGGTAAATTCAGCTCCCAAACAATAGCTTAGCTCTAACTCTTTCTGACTTCCACTGTCCTTTGCAACTCTTCCAGGCAACCAGAGCCACCTTGGTCATTAGCCCTCTACCAGATATCCTAAGTAGAAATCTTCCGCTATTTCTAGACCTCAGCTAAGCAGACATCACATGTGGTAATACTATGGCGAGAAGTGGTCAACCCAAGTGCATTTACAATCAGGGCACTAAAACGGTGGTCTCTGCCTCTTGAATTTGCAGAAGGGGTATTGGCGTGTCAGATCAGAGGCTAAAATCTGAGTCCCCAGTGGGGGTCTTCTGCCTCAGCCCCTGAGCTAAATAGCGGCAGCTCCAGCCTGTCATCCTTATGGCTGCTTCAGGTCGTCTCTCCCTTCTGCCTTCCTCCTCAGCTCCTCCACCTTCTGCAATATTTCTCAGCCTCTCTGGTTGATGCAGCATCAGTCTTTGAGGCTGAGCCAAAAACTTGCATCTCTGGGTTGATGAGAACAGGCCTTCCCCTCCTCCCTGTTCCCACCCCCTGGTCTCCCAGGCTGTCCACAGCCCTGCAGGTTAAGCAGAGAGGAGATTAGAAATTATCTAAATCACAACAATTCCCCAGCAGCCTTTGTGTGATTGCAGGCTCTGGTGAACTAAACTGTCCAGCTGGGTAATTGAAGGAAACGTATTTATTGAAATTCACATGCTTACAGTTAGACTTAGCCCCTGGATATCAGCAAAGCTGACCTGAAAGAGAATAAAAAGCCCCTTGCGGCATTTCAAGTAATCATTCCATACAGGCCCTTTGGGGTTTAACTCTCTGGTGGCAAGAGAGAGCTTTGATTTTTCACACTCCTGGGGCCTCTTGCAGGCTGGCAGCTGACAGCTGGACTACCGGGACTCAGGCAGGAGATGAAAAGAGGCCCCACCGAAGCTGACATCTCCCCCTCCTAAAAGGTTTTGCCCAAAAGGTGTCAGCAACATGGCCTTGCTTTTCAGATTTCATTTTGTGTTCCGAAAGAAGAGAGCTTTAATCAGCTGGTAAGCTTGTGCTGAGTGACAGCCGCTGCCAGTAGCAGATGGGTCTCTAGAATGAACACCTAACACAGAAGAGCAGACCTGGGCAAGGTCACCCTGGGCTCTACACAGCTTCACTAAGGAGAGCTGAAAAAACAGCTGTCTTCGGGCAAAGCCTGCTATCTATCACGTACAACCTTATATGTCTTCCTTTCAGCTGCAGGGAGTGCTGTAGATTGAATTGTGCCCAACAAAAGATGCATTGGCATCTTAACCCCTATACCTGTGGATGTAATCCTATTGGGAAGTTTTCTTTCTTATGTTAATGAGGCCATATCAAGGTAGGGTGTGTTCTAAACCTCATCACTTCTGAGTTATAAGGAGCAGCACAGGCACAGAGATAAGCAAGAACAAATAAAGAAAGATAGATGCCATGTGGCATGTGGAGATCACCAAGGAACCGAGAAACAAAAGTTGGAAGTATTTTCTCCCAGAGCCTTTCCCCAGAGCCAGAGTCCTGAATTGGGACTTCTAGCCTCTTGAACTGTGAGAAAATACATTTCTGTTCCTTAAAGCCATCTACTTGTGGTATTTCTGTTACAGCAGCATTAGGAGGCTATAACTGGATTGGGGCCTAACGCAGGCATTGCTCCTCACCAAGTTATACAATTATAAAACCTATAAAACAGGTACTTAGAATTCAGAGAAATATACCGAGGTCATCAGAACCTACCTTCTGCCAGTGCTGGAGTCCTTTTCCTGAGCCCCAGTGATTTAAGCCAGGGTTTTAATTAGGTTTCAATTCATAGGCCCATCCGTAGTCGCTGAGGTTTGTGAGGTCACAGTGTGTTATGTGGTGTCTGAAGATGGAGGAGCAGCAGCGTTTGGGCAAGGCATTTGCTATCTCTGGGTTTCACTGTCAGAAGTGTTGCTGATCATACCCCTTCCTGGCAAACAGGCTTGGCCCCTGGAGCCGCCACGATGATGCTTGGAAGGTAGAAACCAGCCTAAACTGAGAATTGCTAAGGTTTTGATGGCCCCTTGGCTGGAGTCCCCGGGTGATGCAAATGGTTAAGTGCTCAGGTAATAACCAAAAAGTTAGTGGTTTGAATCCACCCAGAGACACCTCAAACGGAAGTCCTGTGATCTGCCTCTGAAGGATCGCCACCACTGAAAACCCTGTGGAGCACAGTTCTACGCTGACACACGTGGGGTCTCCGTGAGTCAGAATAGGCTTGACAGCAACTGGTACTGGTGGGCTTCTTGGCCAGCAACCTGGAAATGGATATTGGAACTACTCTGTGCCCCAAATTTGGATGTATTTTTCCTTCAGCGTTGAATTCAGTAATCTCACTTTCTTGTTGTAGGGTTAAGCACCTTGTTGTATATGGTAGCACTCAACCCAATATTAGAAAAGTCTGGATGGATCCAGAATCATGGTATTAAGGCTATTTCCTGGATCCATGTATTATCCACAACAAAAACAACAACAAAAGACAAAAAACAAAGGTGAAAACGGCATAAATCCTATTTATTGGGAGAACCAGATGCTGTCAAGTTGTCGCAGACTCATGGCGACCCCACGTGTTATAGAGTAGAACTGAGCTTCATAGGGTTTTCATGGTTGTGATCTTTTGGAAACAGGTTGCCATGCCTTTCTTCCAAGGTGCATCTGGGTGGATTTGAACTGCCAACCTTTCAATTAATAGCCAAGTGCTTAGCTGTTTGCACCACTCTGGGAAAATTGGGCAGACAGTGAAAGCAAATACTTGACACCAAAAGGAAGGCAGGCTAGAGTCACTAAATAGCTCAACTATACTTAGGGAAATGCAGGATTTTCCTGAGCAGCAAAAGGAACTCACCTAAAGAACAAAGTGAAATACTAGCCAAGGGAAGCTTGACTTAAAGATCTCTGCTCTGACTGGAAGAGATCCATATATGTGCCCATTCCAAAGAAGGGTGATCCAACAGAATGTGGAAATGATTAAACAATATCATTAATATCACATGCAAGTAAAATTTTGCTGAAGATAATACAAAAATGGTTGCAACAGTACATGCACAGGGAACTGCCAGAAATTCAAGCCAGATTCAGAAGAGGTCATGGAACAAGGAATATCATTGCTGATGTCAGATGGATCTTGGCTGAAAGCAGAGAATACCAGAAAGATGTTTACCTGTGTTTTATTGGCTATGCAAAGGGATTCAATGGTGTGGGTCATAACAAATTATGGATAAACATTGTGAGGAATGGGAATTCCAGAACATTTAATTGTACTCATGAAGAACCTGTAGATAGACCAAGAAGCAGCCATTCGAACAAAACGAGGGGATACTGCGTGGTTTAAAATCAGGAAAGCTGTGTGTCAGGGTTCCATCATTTCACCGTATTTATCCAAACTATATGCTGAAGAAATAACCCAGGAAGCTGGACTACATGAGGAAGAATGTAGCATCGGTATTGGAAGAAGACTCATCAACAACCTGCATTATGCAGATGAAACAATCTTGCCTGCTGAAAGTGAACTTGAAGCCTTGTTGATGAAGATCAAAGACTACAGCCTTCAATATAGATTATACCTTGACATAAAGAAAACAAAAATCCTCACAACTGGACCAATGAGCAACATCATGATAAATGGAGAAAACACTGAAGTTGTCTAGGATTTCATTTTACTAGGATCAACAATCAATGTCCATGGAAACAGCACTCAAGAAATCAAATGACATATTGCATTGGGCAAATCTGCTGCAAAAGACTTCTTTAAAGTGTTAAAAAGTAAAGACGTCATCTTGAGGACTGAAGTGTACCTGACCCAAGCCATGGTATGTTCAATCACTTCATATACACGTGAAAGCTGAATAATGAATAAAGAAAACTGAAGAAGAATTGGTGTATTAGTATTATGGTGTTGTTGAGGAATATTGAAGATACCATGGATTGCCAGAAGAAAAAACACATTTTTCTTGGAAGAAGTACAGCCAGGATGCTCCTTAGAAACGAGGATGGCAAGACTGTGTCTCACTTACTTTTGATATGTTATCAGGAGGGACCAGTCCCTGGAGAAGGACATAGTGCTTAGTAAAGTAGAGGGTTGGCAGAATAGAGGAAGATCCTCAACAAGATAGGATGGTACAGTGGCTACAACAATGAGCTCAAGCGTAGCAACAATTGTGAGGATGGCACAGGACCGGGCAGTGTTTTGTTCTATTGTACCTGGGGCCGCTATGAGTCCAAACTGACTTGACGGCACCTAACAACAGCACTGCTTGATGGGAGCTCCGTGTGGCTCATCCCAATTCAGACTGTAGTCCCCAGGAAGAAGCAGAGACCTGGGGACTGGAGATTCGAGAGCTTCTCATGGGTTGCTATTGAAATCACACCTAGACCTTGTTAATCAGGCCTCAAAATTGAGAGTAAAGTTCACGCTTGCATTCCCTGCAACAAATGGGTTTACAAAGTAAAATAGATTGCATAATTCCTATTTAGGGGAATTACAAGACAAACGGATTTTAAGGACTTTAGCACATTAGTTGTTGAAAGAAAGATAGATACAGCCAATTACCAGTGGATTTCAGGGAGTTTCCAAAGTGATCCTCCAGGCTCTCTACTCAGAAACACTTCGTCAGCAATTAGCAGTATTGTGTGTATCTGAAATTCTGTACAAGAAGTTAAAGGCTTTTAAACACAGAACTCAGATTAACCAACCCCCAATAGGGGGTTTATTCCACTTTGAACAAATCCAATCTTTAAAAAGAATCTAAATCTACAAAACAAGTAATATACTATTATATATATATAAAAAAAGATTTGTTGTACTATTCCTATAAACAGTAAATTCCCCTACTGAGTCTAAAATTTGACTCTTTTCAGAAAATAGGCTTAAGGATAACTTCTGAGGAAGATGTCAGTTATATAAAGTGACTCATATCTACGGGGCAGATTCATGTCAGCAAGTCCAGGACATCAAATGTGCTCCCTTGTGGGACAAGCCCCAGTGTGAAAACGAGCCGGTGGCTTGGCGTGGGCAGCTTTGCCCCTGGTTTGCAGGGGAACAACAGCTGATCCTCCTGCTGCTAACCAGGGTGTGTTTGCCTCTGGGGGTGTATTCATTCATTTATATATCTACCAAGACTATATTGAGGACCTACTATGCATATAATAACCAACCAGTTGCCACCAAGTCGATTCTGACTCATGGCAACCCCTCGTGTGTCAGAGTAACATTGTGCTCCACAGGGTTTTCAGGGGCTGATCTTTTTTTTTTTTTTGGAGTCAAATCACTAGGACTTTCTTCTGAAGTGCCTCTGGGTGGACTCGAACCTCTAACCTTTCATTTAGCAGCTAAGCATGTTAACTGTTTTTTCCACCCAGGTATCCCATGTACATAATATGTTCATGTGTATATAACTGAGGCACATGGAATGTCCGTGAAATGAAGTCTCATCTTTAGGGACCAACGGTGGAACTTTGTTAATGTTTTTGACTGACTGGTGTTGTAGGGGAAAAACATCATGAGTTTAGTAAAGCAAAAAGGTTTTATTCTGTGTATATTCAAAGAGGCAAAGCAGGAAAATGGACAAGCATGCTGCCCAGCCATGTCTGCCCGAGTCCTAGGAGCGTTACAGAGTCATCAGTGTATATTAACATTACAGATGCGCAAAACCATTGAAAGCTTCACCTTTTCACAGATTGACTAGAAACTATGATCTTACGTTTTGAATTGTCTTTCTTAACAGTGATTGGTACAGGTTTCAGTAAGGACAGTCAGGACGGTATTCATTGGTCCAACAAAACTTGCTATTCACTAAATGCAAATAGAAAAGATAAGAGTGGAAAGTCTTCGTGCTGTTTTTGATTTGTTTACGTGAAACTTCCCTAAAAGAGGTTTTCCAAGATTGTCCTAGCTACTGTCTTTATACCTCAGAGCCCAGTTGGTGTGTCCTTGTGAACCTTTGTGAGTCCAACTCCAGCTGGGTCACATTCTCTATGCTTAAGGACAGGAAATAATGGCTCCAGTATTATCTCTTAAATGACCGGTATCAATTTCCACTTTTTGAACATATCCTAATTTTCATTTGAGGAGTCACCTTATTTCTCTCCGATTTATCATGTGGGACTATAATCAGGCCCCCCTTAGGTTTGGGGCAAGGTAAGTTGGGTACTCTCTCTCCAGATTTAACCGAGAGTGTTCAGAATTCCATTCCATCGATGTAACATTGCCTTGACCAGACTCTCTCTGCCACAAAATGGCAGCTGTGCTTCTGCTCCCTAACTGCCAGGGCTGCCAAGGCCAATTCCTCAGCCTTTCCTCTTTTGGTGACCCTCTAACGGTTTTTCAATACATTCAACACATTCCCTTTTGCTGAAGCCATTTTCTGTTGCTTGTAACCAACTGATCGCATGATACTAGACTCCCTACATTGTGCTTCCAGGAATCCCTCTAGCAAAGAAGCTAAGCCTTGCTCCCTCCGATATGTGTGCATTTTCTAGCTGCTTTCAGCCATATAATCAGGACTTCCTTTCTATAGTTTTAGTGGAAATAGGGTTCCATCTCTTTGAAGTTGATCTCTCCACTCAGTCGGGTGACCAGCTCCCACATCCTGGGAACACCCTCAGCAACAGGTCAACCAGGACAGCTGATTACCCTAACTTAGAGCTTTCATTGCTTTTAGTCCATCTCTTTCTGCATGATAGTGGAAGTCCCTACCCCCCAACTAGTTATTCAGTCTTTTTCTCTGATCACCACCCCCTCCTCACACCCTCAAACAGTTTACGGGATCTGTTGCTAAATAACTCAACATCTCCAGACTTAAACCACACCCCACCTTTTCTCCAAACACCTCCAAGGTATTCAAGTAGACGTGCTCTTTTGACAGTGTAGACTCAGCATATCCCAAACTAAGTTCATTCTCTTCCCATAAACACTGGCGCCGTGTATCGATGGGCATTGCTGCTTTGGGGGCAACTCGTACAAATGGCAATGTGATGATAAATACTGAAATTTAAACTATGCATGTCTACCTACCCTAGAGAAACACTTGTGTGTCTGTAAAGGAAGTAGATACAAGAATGTTCATTCGACCACTGTTTGTAATAAAAAAATGGTAAGTACTCAATAGTGTATTCATAGAAAGTGTCATAGATTGAATTGTGTTCTCCCCCAAAGCTATGTTGAAGTTCTAATCCCTAGTACCTGCGAACATGACTTTGTTTGGAAATAGGGTCTTTAAAGGTGTTGTCAGTTAAGTTCACATGAGGTCACACTAGAGCAGAGTGAGTCCTAATCCAATAAAACAGACTTTCTTATAAAAAGAGAAGAAGAGACACAGACACAGAGAGAAGACAGCCACGTGAAAACAGAGGCAGACGTTGGAGTGATGCACCTACAAGCCATGGAACACCAAGAATTGCTAGGAACCATCAGAAGCTAGGGGTCCCTGGCTGGTTAACATGCTCAGCTGCTAACTAAACGGTTGGCAGTTTGAGTCCACCCAGAGATGCCTTGGAAGAAAGGCCTGATGGGCTACTTCAAAATGATCTACTTTAAAAAAACGGAGCCATTGAAAACCCTTCGGTGCACAGTTCTACTCTGACACACATGGGGTCTCCATGAGTAGGAATCAACTCGATGGCAACGGGTACTATTGTCAGAAGCTAGGCCGAGGCAGTGGACAACCTACCCATAGAAGATAGCGCATGTCAGAGAGAGCATGGCCTAGCTGACACCTTGATTTTAGACTGCTAGGTTCCAGAACTATGAAGCACTAAATTTCTGTTGTTCTAAGCCCCCTAGTTTGTGATACTTTGCTACGGCAACGCTAAGAAACTAATGCAGATGGTAATGTAGAAATAAACTATGGTACTTTCCTATGAAGAATCCTGTGCAATTAAAAAGAACAATGATTGCTAACTAGTGTAGAGCTTACTACGTTGGGGGCACTGTTCTAAGTTCTTAAGTGTACAGAGAAATGTCTAGAAAAATACATTTCAAAATAATTACAGTGTTTACCTCTAAGAAGGAAATTGGGCTTGTTGGGAGGTAATCAGTAATGACTGTAAAGTCCTTATGTTTTACTTAGGATAATATTTGCAAGTATTATTTGAGTAATAAAATTTAATGTTAAGCAAATTTGATTCTCCCACTCAATTTCCATTTCTGCTAATACTGCTGTTCTTCTTTTAATCACCCAGACTCAAATCCACAGTATTAGTTTCTGACAGTTCCCTTCCCTGTATCCCTTCTCTGTAATCAATGAGTTTTCAAGCACTATCAAATCCTTCTTAAGATCAATGTTTGGATCAATATGCTGGAAATTGCTGTTAATAGGCAAATGTTACCTGAAAGGAGTAGCAGATTAAATGTGTAAGCATGCAAATCAATAACAAATACCTTGGCTTGAATTAGTTTGTCCTGTTGGGTCCAGCAGATTCATCGGTGGCATGAAGGAGACCAATAGGTGGGACTGGGGAAGAGCTGCAGACCCTGGCTCTGGGGATCTGATAAGGTGGGTGGTTAGCCTGGGGCTTCAGAAGGTCTAAGGATGAGGGATAGAGGGCGTCCTAGTTTCCCAGTCCTGCTGTAACAAAACAGCACAAAATGGGTGGCTTAAAACAACAGAGATTTGTTCTCTCACACTTCTGGAGGCCAGAAGTTCAAACTCAGGGTGCCCACAGGGCCTTGTGCTAGCGGAAGATCCTCTCTTGTCTCTTCCAGCTTCCGGTAGCCTCAGGCAGTATGCTTTGGCTTGTGGCAGCATGACTCCAATCTCCAACCCTGTCTCACATGGCCATCCTTCTTCTATGCCTCTCTGGCTGAGTCTCCTCTCCTTTTTTTCCTTTTCTTTTCTAATAAAAACACCAGTCATATAGGGCCCACTGTAGGGTCACTATAGGGTCACTGTCATGGATTGAATTGTGTCCCCAAAAATACGTGTATCAATTTGGCTAGGCCATGATTCCCAGTATTGTGTGATTGTCCACCATTTTGTCATCTGAAATGATTTTCCTATGTGTTGTAAATCCTACCTGTATGATGTTAATGAGGTGGAATAGGTGGCAGTTATGTTAATGAGGCAGGATTCAATCTACAAGATTGGACTGTGTCTTGAGCCCATCTCTTTTGAGATATAAAAGAAAAAAGCAAGCAGAGACAGGTGGCCTTCATACTACCAAGAAAGCAGCACCAGGAGCAGAGCACATCCTTTGGACCCAGGGTTCCTGCCCCAAGAAGCTCCTAGTCCAGGGGAAGGTTGATGACAAAGACTTTCCTCCGGAGCCAACAGAGAAAGCCTTTCCTTGGAGCTGACGCACTGAATTTGGACTTCTAGCCTACGAGACTGTGAGAGAATAAACTTGTTTGTTAAAGCCACCCACTTGTGGTATTTCTGTTACAGCAGCACTAGACGACTAAGACAGTTGCTATGAGTTGTATTCGACTTGATGACAATGGGCTTTTTTTTGGTACTCTAGTGTGATCTTATGTGAACTTAACTAATAACATCTGCGAAGACACTATTTTCAAATAAGGGTCACATACACAGTTACTGGGGGTGAGCACTTCAATATATCTTTGTAGGGAACACAATTCAACCCAAAACAGAGTCTCTAGGTTGCACCCTCCCCATATCAAGATGAATAGGCTTCCCCCACTTGCCCAGCTGCCTCAGTCAGATGCGTTTCATATTTGTGATGCCTCAGAATGTCATTCCGCACCTGGTATGGTACCTCCTGGGACATGTGCTTGGAAGAATGTGCCCCTGACGGCCCCCTACACCCCCACCTTGCTAGCCTCTGTGTCTACCTGCTTAAGGAAGGACGTTGGGCCTTACTGGGTTAATAGAAACTGCTCAGGGGCACTGCACCCCAGGTAGCACCCAGAGTACCTGCCACACCTGCCATACCTTAGGATATTCTCTGGCAAGTTTTTAAATCTTAGCATACAGCAAACGGTATCTGTGTAGAAAGATCTCAGAGCCTGCCTCGTCTGCCTACCAGGGGGTGAGCCACTTGGAACTAAGAACAGTGCCTTTGGTCTGGGTGTCCCTAACACTTGGCAAGGCCTTGCACACGGCAGGGCTCAATACATGTTGAAGGGTGAAACACACAGGTAAGAAAACTGAGGAGCAAGAGGCGTAGCCATTGGTGTCTGCTCACAGAACACAGGAGGACAGGGCTAGAAATAAAGCCTACATCTCCTCATCCCTGATTTCAGCCATTCCACCACACGGTACTGAGGCATGAGGCTGCTTCCTCAGGAACTGCCACAGTAACTTCTCATGCAAGTCTTTGACAGGCATGAGGCATATCCACTCCACTGACTTCAGACTAGTTTGTAAAACGTGAATGTTCCTGAGCCTTTCCGTGGCCAAATGCGAGGGCATCAGCCTCTCCACCCTTCTCCTAGCAAAGGGCTGCCTGCCTCTGTGGCCCATCTGTATAGCATGCAACACTCCTAAACTCCATAGGATGCCCTCTGGCTGCTTGCAAGGTGCCCAAGAGCCCCAGAGCAATAGGCTATTAGAAAGCACAGTCACTCAAAAAAATAAAACCTTCCCTTCCACCTTCGTCTGGCCTCTGATCTCCAGGCAGTGAGGAGAATGGAAGTGTTCTGTTTTTTAACCAGAAGCTCTGGCAGATTCCCAAACAAAGCTGTGTGTTTGATTATTCTTCCTGCTTCTGAACCCACAGTTTCTCCTTTCGGTGAAAACCAGAGCCCACTGAGAGAAGACCATTCTGCCTTCAGGACTCCTCCTCTTCTGTTTCCTCTCAAAGGTGACTGCAGCTGGTCTGTGAGCATGGCCAAGGAAAATGTGGTTCTTCTGGAGGCAGAACATGTGCGCCTCAGCACTGAGCACTCTTGTGCTACCCACCTGGAGTCCCTGAGTGATGAGAATGGTTACCACGCTCAGCTGCTAACAGAAAGGCTGAAGGATGGAGTCCACCCAAAGACACCTTGGAAGAAAGGTCCGGCAATCTATTTCTGAAAAATCACCAATTGAAAACCCTATGGAGCACAGTTCTACCCTGACACACATGGGGTCTCCATGAGTTGGAGTCAAATTGAAGACAACTGATTTGGTTTTTGTGTGTGTGTGTTGCCCATTCACGTTTTTCATAAGGTGCAAGTGGAAAAAAATTTTAAACAACTCCCATGAAAGCTGAGCAGAAATGCTGTGTGATATTGAATGGTACATAACATGAATCACTGTATGAAAGACCCATTTTCTACTTAGAAGTGGTTGCTTATGGTCCAGTTGTGAGGATTTTTCTTTATGTTGAGGTACAATCCATGCTGAAGGCTGCAGTCTTTGATTTTCTTCAGTAAGTGCTTTAGGTCTACCCTTTCACCCCCAGAAGCAAGTCCCCGCCCCCCTTCCTGGGAGAAGAGCAAGAGACCCTAGGCACCTCCTCTGAGAACAAGAGCCTTCAGATCAAATCTGTCCCAATTTGTTTTAGGGCAGGGCTTGGGGTAGCTGGTGATAAAGGGGAGAAGGATCTGCTCTCAGCAGACTTCAGCTTTGGATGACAATGTTACAACAGGACCTCCACCCCACTCCAGGTACCAGTTCACAAAATTCAGTTCACTGGAGCTGCCCACTGAGACACTCACCACATTTGCTATCTTTGAACCAGCATCCCCCAAACCTCAGCATCACTTCTCCTGCCTTCTCCAGCCCCTCCATCTCCAGGGAAAAACTCAGCTAAGGGCCAGGGAGAGGAGGCTGAGGGCACCAATTAAGAAATATCTGTGGTGCAATGGCAGCTCAAATACTGATTTAACAGGTATAATAAATATTTCAAGAAGCCTAGGCTTCAGTATGCAAAAAAAAAATGCAGCTTTCTTAATTTCTGGGGCTGATTTTAATTTCTGAATCTAAGCCCCCAAACTGCCCTGGAGTAGATGAAATAATACAGTCTGTTCTTTTCATATTCAATCTGGTTTTTAAAAATTAAATATAGAATCATTGATGTTTTTCCAATTTGATTTAAAATTTAAAATAAAGTTATCACTCTCTGTACTTTCCTTCCATTTTTCCCAACCAACTCTAAACATCCTGGGGCATTGAGGGACATGCCAGCCACACACACCTGAGAGCAGCCACAATCATGGAGCAGTCTTCTTTGTGATTGGCCTCACATTGGTGGGGATGAGAGGGAGAGGTCTATCTTGTTCCCCAAGAGCTGGTCCCTTACTGTCACACTGCCTGTGTCCTCTTAGTCTGTACCTTTAGTACTGGCTAGGGATCTGGCCACTGAAGGCCATAGGTTCTTCTGGGGTAATTAGTTTCCATGGGCATCCTCAGGGCTAGAGCCTCGAAGAACCTCCTTGAGAGATGCTGAGGCACCTTCCATACTTTCCACCCAGCTAGCTGCATTCACCTTGCATGTCTCTGCTGCAGGGCTCTGGGCATTGTTGGGATAAATCTAGGGATAAGTTGAGTTGGGAATACTCTTACTTAAATTGCTGATAGTCATCCTGACATGAGAATGGCTTCCAGGAACTCCTACTGCTAACTCTGTCAACTGCCTAGTGCCTTGATGTGAAGGTGCAAGGCCAGAGCTGTGTAACCATGTGAACAAGTCTTACAACTCTCAGCATAGAAAGTACCAGGATAGTGGGAAAAAAACAAAACGTGAAATGTTTCTGTGGAAAATTCTTCCCATCCAATTGGATGAATAACTTCATAGGAGGAAGATTTGCTTTGCATCCATGCTTAATAAAAACAGAAGTTCCCTCCTAGTGTAAATACAACCTGAATTAAAAAAAAAAAAAAACTCATTGCCATCGAGTCAATTCCAACTCATAGCAACCCTATAGGACAGGGTAGAACTGCCCCATAGAATAAAGGAAAGTGCATTTCTCGATAGGAGAATATACCGGGTCCAAATGCGAATAATGTCGACGTTGAGAAACCCTGACGGCTCAAAGATGGGAAGAAGGAGAGTTTAGGAGAGACGTGATGGAGGAAGGAAGAAGAGAGAAAGGCACGGTGAGAAGCAGGGACAGACCCAGAGATTTGAAGTGGGGTTACTACTAAAGAGAGAGAATATATTCAAGGACCAATACCATACTGATTTAATTACTGAGGCTTTATAATATAGTTTAATATCTGGTACTACTTTTCTTTTTCCAAGTCTGCCTGGCTATTCCTCTTTATTTTCCCTCATGTGGGAAAGTTCATATACTTTCCAATCAAATAAATTAATAAACTATTTAACTAGATTTTAGTTTTGACCTTGAACAGAAGACTTAACCTCTCTTAACACTGATTTATCATCTGTACACTGAGATAATGATGCTTATCTTGAAAGCTTATTGTGAGAATTACATGAGAATATAGCACAGGGTCCTGCACAGAGCTTGGCACATATTAGATATTCAATAAACAAAAGCTATTATGAGTGTCTCTTCCATGGCCAAATAAGCAAAGGCAAAATTGTAAATCTTGTAGTTAACCCCACCTAAAGGCAACTCACTTCTAAGACAGTCTCCAAACCTGCATTAGGTCTGAAAGTGGGCTTCCTGCAGCAAGACTAAGTGCGGATAACTATGATGGCCCAATAGAAACATTGAACTATGGGGGAGAAACACTGAAAAGCTTTCTGGGGATGTGGTTGAAATTCTAGGCACAGGAGGAAGGGACAGATAATTGTCCATATATTTCCTCTTATTCGGAAAAACAAGAGCTAAAGCAGGAAGCTCAGCTCCTATTGTTGGGAACAGCAGGGAATATTAGGGCCTGTGTGTGCTGAATATATTTTTTGTGTATTATCTTGTAAAAAGCAGCAAATTTGGCTTCGTAACAGTGAGATCAAGCATAGCAAATTTACTTGAACTCTTGGAGTGCATTACTGCATCACACAGCCTTTCTATGCATTTAACCCTCAGAAAAGGATTTAATAACCTCACTGCTACATTCTTTGAGTAAAAAGCAAGGGAAAAGAGTATGAGTGGATTTGCTGAATTACCACTTGTCTTAGGCATAGGACAAAGCCCATTTGGTTATTGCAAAAGCAGAAAATTGGCAGCTCCTGTGGGTGAAAAAGCTGGTGTACCTTAGGGGAAAGATGAATGTGTCCTCTTACCCTGCAAACCCATAAAGACCCTGCCTGTCTGCTCTAGCACTAACCTGAGCAGGTGCCCACCGGACTGGAGAGTGAAGAATGTCCTGTTTGAACAGAAGGAATGAAGAGACCAAGTGTCAGATTCTTGACTTTGATTGACTGGGACCCAGCCCACCGGCAGAGCTTAACAATTCTTTGATTCCCTGGGACTTACAATTGTGAAGTTGTATAGAATTGTGCTGAACCCTAAAATCTCCCAGGGAAATTTAACCTGCTCTGATTGAAACAGGCTCAAAATTCCTAGCACATCACCTTCTACCTCTCTTCTGATGCAGATTGGCTCTACGTATGTGAAACCCAGAACCCAGGCAGACATGCAAGACTGGCCCAGAGGAGTCTTTACAGCGGTGTGCACATAGCAGAACCTGATTGGGACCTCACTGCCAAACATTTGCTAAATTGCTGCTCTGCTTCTTTAGGCAACAATACAGCCTCCTTTAGGGAGTCACTTTGATGACTGGGGTGCACCTGATCCAAGCCAGGGCCTTTTCAATCACCTCATATATATGTGAAACCTAGAAAGAATAAAGGAAGACAAAAAAATTGATACATTAGAAATAGATATGTTCAAAGAATATTGAATATATATCATGGGCTGCCAAAAGAATGAACAAATCAGTCTTAGAAGAAATACAACAAGAATGCTCCCTAGAAGCAAGAATGGTGAGACTTTAGCTTGCTTACCTTGGACATGCCATCAGAAAAGACCAATCACTAGAAGAGGACATCATGTTTGCTAAAGTTAGCAAAAATCAGGGAAACCCTCAATGAGATAGGTTAACAAAACAGTCACGACAATGAACTCAAACACCAATGATCATGAGGATGGAGCAGAACTGGGCAATGTTTCTTTTTATTGTGCATAAGGCCACCATGAGTCTTAGCCAACTCAACATCGATTAACAACAACAATAGAGAGGATGTACTGTCCAAGCTGCCAGAACCTGAAGGGGGCCCAGCAAACAAAACTAGAGTTCATTGTGCCCATCCATCCCCAAATTTGCCTGGTCCAATAAAGAATACTTCAGCTTATCCACAGCTAGAAGCCTCTGGGATAGGAAAAAAAAAAAATCAATTTATATAATACCTATTGACAACCTCTGCAAATTTGCAGGAATTCCCTGTTTGTGGAGGATTGGGTATTTAACTTGGTGAAGGCTAATTACTTGGTGAAGCATTGAATCTGCCTAGATCAGTAGTTCCAAGCCTGACTGCCCATTAGAAACCCCTGGGAAGCTTTTTAAAAATGTCAATGTCTGTGCTCCACCCTGGAGATTCTAATTTAGACGGACTGGGGCAGCCAGGGCTCCATAGGTTTTGAAAGTTCCCTGGTGTTTCTAAAGTGCATCCTGGGTCAGAACCACTGGCTACAGAAAGTGCAAGGGCAATTAAGTGCCTTTGGAGGGACAGGAGGGAAGTATTTCTCCCCACGCTTATAAACACTAGCCCAGCAGTCCCTGAAATGCAGAGTCAGGGGAATCAGTTTATTTTGCAGCTAATGAAGTAGACCTCATGAAGTGAATCTTCCCTAAAATTTTTGTTTGTAGACCTTGATTATTCCCATCTACTCAGTCAGAACTAACTAGTGCTACTTTAGGAGTATGACCTAAAGACTGAACATAGAGGAATGTCAGAAAGGAACATTATACACTTCAATGTTGGGGTGATTCAGTAATTAGACCCCTGCCCACCTCCACCCCCAGCTACCTTGCTGTCATCAGCAGCTGTCAAGTTGGCCCCCGACTCATGGTGACCCCATGCACAACAGAATGAAATGCTGCCCTGTTCTGTGTCAGGTTGCCATGCCTTTCTTCCTAGTCCATCTTAGGCTAGAAGCTCCACTGAAACCAGTTCATCATCACAGCAATATGCAAACCTCCACTGACAAATGGGTGGTGGCTGTTCATGAGATGCACCGGCCAGGAATTGAACCTGGGTCTCCCACATGGAAGGCAAGAATTCTACCACTGAACTAGTGGGCTCAAAATACACTTGGTTCCTCAATACTTACTCTTCCATGCTCCCTTAGGCAATACCCTCTCCTATTCTCCACATAGACTATTTTGAACATCCTCTCCTGATTTTCCTTCTACTCCCTTGGCTGCATGTTCTTAGATTCTGTTGGCTCCTTTTTCTCTGCCTCCATCTTAAATGTGTTTCTTGGGAGTTATGTCTTCCACCCATTTCTCTTCCCAGACTATACATTCTGCCCGGGATCTGAACTGTCTGATGATTCCCACATCCATTACTTCCAGCCCAGATCTCTCCCCTGAGACTCGTACCCTCTTAGTTACCTACCAACATCCTCACTTGGACAGTCCACAGATATCTAAATTCAGTAGTGCAAAGTAGAACTCATCATCTTCCTCTCAAAACTTGGTTCTTCTCCTGGGTTCCCTACTTTAGCTAAAGGTAAACCTGCCTATTGAACAGGTTTCAGAGGAGCTTCCAGACTATGCTGAACTAGGAAGAAAGGCCTGGTGATCTACTTCCAAACATCAGCCAATGGATCACAACAACCAATCCACCACTGACCATGGGGACAGTGCAGGACTGAGCAGCATTTTGTTCCGTTGCGCACGAGGTCTCCGTAAGTTGGAAGTGACTCTATGGCAACTAACAACTAATGTTCCTAGAAATCTAGGAGCCATCAAGCACTCATTTCTCTGGCTCCCCCCACCTCGTTAATTAACCACCACACTGTCTTGATTTTACCTTCTAAATATCTCTCAAACCCAACCACTTCTATTTATGTCAATACTGTAGCTCAGGCCACCCTCCATTCACGTGGAATAATTTCAACAGTCTCCTAAAAGATTCCCAGTTCCAAACTTGCCTCCTTCCAATCTATTCTTTATGCTACAGTCAGAGCAATCTTTCTAAATCTGATCAATGCTTTCCCTTCCTTAAAACTCTAGAGTGGCTCTCATTGTCCTCAAATAAGATCCAAACTCTTCAACAAAAGCCTATCCAAAAACCAACCAACCCATTACTCAATCTCTGCAGCCTTATTTCCTACTGTTCCCTACCTCACACTACATGTTCCAGCCATACTAATTGCTTGCATTTTGCTTCATCTGGCTAATTTTTACTCATCCCTCAAGCCCTCCCTAGTCAGATGCCACTTGTATGAGCTACCAAAGCACTCTGTGTTGTTGTTGTTAGGTGCCGTCGAGTCAGTTCTGATTCATAGCGACCCTATGCACAACAGAACGAAACACTGCCCAGTCCTGTGCCATCCTTACGATTGTTGTTATGCTTGAGCTCATTGTTGCAGCCACTGTGTCAATCCGTCTCGTTGAGGGGCTTCCTCTTTTTGGCTGACCTTCTACTTTACCAAGCATGATGTCCATCTCCAGGGACTGATCCCTCCTGACAACATGTCCAAAGTATGTAAGATGCAGTCTCTCCATCCTTGCCTCTAAAGAGCATTCTGGGCACGCTTCTTCCAAGACAGATTTGTTCATTCTTTTGGCAGTCCGTGGTATATTCAATATTCTTTGCTAACACCACAATTCAAAGGCATCAACTCTTCTTTGGTCTTCCTTATTCATTGTCCAACTTTCACATGCATATGATGCAATTGAAAATACCATGGCTTGGGTCAGGTGCACCTTAGTCTTCAGGGTGACATCTTTGCTCTTCAACACTTTGAAGAGGTCCTTTGCATCAGATTTGCCCAATGCAATGTGTCTTTTGATTTCTTGACTGCTGCTTCCATGGCTGTTGATAGTGGATCCAAGTAAAATGAAATCCTTGACAACTTCAATCTTTTCTCCATTTATCATGATGTTGCTCATTGGTCCAGTTGTGAGAATTTTTGTTTTCTTTATGTTGATGTGTAATTCATACTGAAGGCTGTGGTCTTTGATCTTCATTAGTAAGTGCTTCAAGTCCTCTTCACTTTCAGCAAGCAAGGTTGTGTCATCTGCATAACGCAGGTTGTTAATGAGTCTTCCTCCAATCCTGATGCCCCATTCTTCTCCATATACTCCAGCTTCTCCGATTATTTTTTCAGCATACAGATTAAATAGGTATCGTGAAAGAACACAACCCTGACGCACACCTTTCCTGACTTTAAACCAATCAGTATCCCCTTGTTCTGTCTGAACAACTGCCTCTTGATCTATGTAAAGGTTCCTCACGAGCACGATTAAGTGTTCTGGAATTCCCCTTCTTTGCAGTCTTATCCACAGTTTGTTATGATCCACACAGTCGAATCCCTTTGCATATCAATAAAACACAGGTAAACATCTTTCTGGTATTCTCTGCTTTCAACCAGGATCCATCTGACATCAGCAGTGATATCCCTAGTTCCACGTCCTCTTCTGAAACCGGCCTGAATTTCTGGTAGTTCCCTGTCGACATACTGCTGCAGCCGTTTTTGAATGATCTTCAGCAATATTTTGCTTGCATGTGATATTAATGATATTGTTCTATAATTTCCACATTTGGTTGGATCACCTTTCTTGGGAATAGGCATACATATGGATCTCTTCTAGTCAGTTGGCCAGGAAGCTGTCTTCCATATTTCTTGGTATAGACGAGTGAGCACCTCCAGCGCTGCATCTGTTTTTTGAAACTTCTCAATTGATATTCCATCAGTTCCTGGAGCCTTGTTTTTCACCAATGCCTTCAGAGCAGTTTGGACTTCTTCCTTCAGTACCATCGGTTCCAGATCATATGCCACCTCTTGAAATGGTTGAATATCGACTAATTCTTTTTGGTATAATGACTCTGTGTATTCTTTTCGTCTTCTTTTGATGCTTCCTGTATCATTTAATATTTTCCCCATGGAATCCTTCACTATTGCAACTTGAGGCTTGAATATTTTCTTCAGTTCTCTCAGCTTGAGAAACCCACTCTGTACTCTCTCTATTTCCACTGTTATCACTATTTAATTGCCAATTTACTTGTCTCTCTTCCCAAATAGATTGTAAGCTCCTTCAAGTCAGGTGCTAGAGTTCAAGGGAACTGATAAATCAAAGTCTGATTCAACCGAAACAGAAATCAGATGGAATCACACCATTAACTTTAGTCTTGGTAGATTGTATTAGAAAAAGAAGCTTAATCCACTGTCCAAAGTAATTACCTCCCCCTGCCCCCACATTGGAAATTACCATCTAGTTCAACTTTAGGTCTCCCCAACCCACCCACCCCACAAACTGAAGCAGGAGGCAGGACAGGGCATTTGGACAAGGAGGAAATAAGAACAAAGGCAGCCTGAATCCAAACAAGAAGCAAGAAGGGGGCTGAGGCTACACAGGCTAGTGATCCTTTCTCCAGTTTTAGCTGTCAGGTGAGTAGCTCCTCCTTCCTGGAGAAGAAACAGCAATAGGGTTGGAAGGAAGGGTAGAAGTTTTCTTCCTGTGAGAAGAAGGAGAAAATAGTTCCCCCCCCCCCCATAGCAGTCATTATGTTCTTAGTGGTATGACTAGAAGACTGCTTGGCATGTAGAAGATGGCCCACAAAATTTCACTGGATAAATAGAAAGAGCATATTGGTAAAAGGTTTGCATGAAAAAAAAAACAAAGACAAAATGGTGATCACTTCTCTACATGAGAGAATGCATTACATTTGTTCATAAATCATGCAATTAAAGTTTCTGGAAATGGTGAACCCCACTGGTGGGATGAAGTGGACAGAACCTGGTCTGCACTGTGCTTTGAGTTCAGTAGCCAGGGAAACAAACACATGCCCTCTATTTATTCAGCTCCAGCAACACCAGCATTGGCTGCAGCAGCTCTCAGGAACCAACGTCTACTGCAATAAAGAGGAAGCCAGCTCCACAGCATCCACTGGTTGAACTGTTCAATGTGACCACATGCCAGTCGTTTTGTTTTCTCGCCCTATTTCAGAGCAGACATAACATTAACAAAACCTTTAGTATGACCATTCAAGGCTTTAAATTATATGGTCATTCTTAAAGATACGTTTCATTTTTTCTGTTCATAAATTACCCTCCGACTCAAAATTGAATCTGTCACATTACTAAAACTATTTCTGTCCAGATGGGAAGAAAAGCTTTGAATCTTAACAGAAAGGAGCCTACCTAAATGTCTGGAGACAAAGCATAATTTTGTCCAGGTGTTCCCTTCTCCCTTTCTCTATAGTGTTTGGCCTTACCTTATGTTCAACACCCCTTCCGAAAAAAATAAAATAATGTCTTTATTGTACATCCCATGAGGCTTTAAAGAGTTCATTTATTCCCTCTGATCTCACATACAGAGTCAACTGCCACAGATACCTTTTCTCCTCCCTTCTGTTCTCCCGCCCTCCTTCTTTTCCTTCCTTCCTCCTATACATTTAACAATATTTTTTGAACATCTACTGTAAGTCAGTCACTGTGCTGGACCCAGTGATTGAACAGAGAATATTTCTTGACCTCATGGAAACTCGACTTCTTGGAAAGTTCATGAACACTGGGGCTGTTCTCTCTTTCCTTGAAATAGAAGACCAGGTTGAAGAACAATTCCTCTTTTGTGGGAACCTAACATATGTTTGTCACTTTACTAGGCTGTCCTGTAAGATTTAATCTCTTGTGATTTTCACAAAAAAATAGATATTTCCCTTTTCCCTACTTATGATGAAGAAAATGTAGGTTTCTAGTCCAAATCATGGAAGAGGGTAGTAGTGGCTTGGTGATACAATTCTTGCCTTTCGTGTAGTAGACCCAGCTTCGAATCCCAGCCAGTGTGTCTCGTGGATGGCCCCCACCCATCTGTCAGTTGAGGCTTGCATCTTGCTATGATGTTGAACAGGTTTTGGTGGAGCTTCCAGACTATGATGGACTAGGAAGGAAGGCTTGGTGATCTACTTCTGAAAATCAACTAACAAAAATACTGGATCACAACTGTCCGATCTGAAATTTTTCTTAGTTTCCTACTGCTGCTGTAACATAAATAACACAAGTGGGTGGCTTTAAAGAGCAGAAATTTATTTTCTCATAGTTCTGGAGACTTAAAGTTCAAATCAGGGTCTCTGTCATGTCAATTCCTTCCTTTGTTTCTTGATTTATAGAGGATCCTCACTTGTTTGTGCTCATGTGTTTCTGTGTGTAATCTGCTTTTTTAAAAAAAAAATTGTGGTGTGAAGGGGAAAACAGGTTTTGCAAGGCTGAAAACGGCTGCCCTCATACTTTCTGTTAGTTCACTGCTGTTTCTGTTAGTTCTGTTTTCCAAGCCCCTGTTATGTGTTCTTGCTGAGATAGTCTTATATAACTCTCTAGAGTGAATCCACCTTTGTCCTTGACCACTATAAGACCTACACACACACACACACACACACACCACTGCAGGGTGTGGAAATCTGCTTTAGTCCTCCTGCCACTCAGGACCACCACCTCAGTATGTAAATCTCCCTAATAAAGCTCCTTTGTCACCACACTGGAGTTGCCCACCTCTTTGGTTTCTTTGCACACTGCAATTTTGGAGGCAAATTTCAAGTTACTGGTCCATGTCTGGACAATTGGCGAGCCAGCCAAGAGGCCCAGGAAATGGGAGTGAGGTGCCTGCAGGGGAAATCCTAGGTTGGCCAGCAACTTCTATGTGGGGATGTCTAGCCATTATTCTTGCTGCATGCAGCCCACCACGTGAGCATGCGGACACCCCCAAAATGCCAAGCAGTAAAGCATGGTTGCGGGAAGATGCCTTCATATGTAGAAAGGAAGCTAGGGGAGTAACAGCGGCTGTGGAATGGCCACTGCTCTGGGCTGTTCGGCTGGCCTTCAAGGCCCAGCTAGCTGCAGAAGCATGCATGAGAGCCCTGCAGGAAGAGCTATAGTTAAAAAGAGATGGTCGCCAGTTCTGTGTGGCAGTGGCTGGTATATTAAGTAGCCATTTCTGAGGGCAGGATGAGCAAGAAGAGACGCTTGCCTGCAGGTTTGTAATGCTGGGAGAGGGAAAAGCGCCAAAGACAAGGATTAGGGCAGTGCTGATGAGAGGCGACTGGAATGCGAAAACGTGGAATGCATGGAAGAACGAGTGGAGCAGTAAATCAAACATGGAAGTGATGGGGAGGAGGAGTCTGACAGTGCAGAGTGCCCCCAATTCCAGCAGGGCCACTCATTACTCACAAGATTGAAAGCTTTCTGAGAACCCAATGACCCCAGACACAAAATCCCACCAGCCATTTCCATGAAAATAAGGGAGTACACCCCTACTGAGCTGATTGAGTTGTGTAGGAAATTCTAGTAGAAAGAAAACCATTACAGCTGGGTTACTAGGTCTACGGGATAGCGGGGGAGACTGTGTCTCCTTAAATGGAGTGGAGGCTGAGAAAATGTACAGCGTAACCACCTACCCTGGCCTCCAGCAGGTTTACATGCAGCTCAGAAGAAGAGGGGATACAGGCCCTCACAGATTGGACCCTTGTGGGTTGCAGAAGAGGGTGGCCTAATGAGGGAGATCTTCCCCGTGGTTGGGAAGTGGTAGACGAGTTACAGCAGTTCATTCAGGAGTTAGGTATGTGCCAAGCCATTTATGCCAAGCACTGCTGGGGACCAGACAATAAACTATTCACTGCAGGAAAGAAAGCAAGAATTCTGCAGGCGGTTCCTCCCTCCTCGTACAGCACACTGGTGGCTATTGTTAGTCCCTTAGTGGGCTGTATGTCCAGTGTACCAAGTGGGACAAGCTGTGGCTGATTTGAGTGAAACCAAGAAAGCTAGAGGGAAGGGGATGCGAGCCATGGGAAAAGAGAAAAGACCGAGAAACCTACTAGATGATGTCCAAGAGCCCCTTGGAAAGTGACCCAGACACAGATGTGGGTGGGTTTAGTGGCTGCTGGAAAGGCAATGTACAGGATAGACAAGCAAAGGACTGCAGTTTTGGCTAGCCTTTGGAAGGATCTGAAGCCAGAGCGGCAGTATCGCCCTCTGGGTCCTAATGCCCCTCCTGAGCAAGGACTCCTTGCTACTGGGTGGACCGTGCCCATTCCTAAGGGATTAGGGGTAGGGCCAAGGTCACCCACAGGTCAGGGCCTTGCAGGAGGACCAGAGGCCCCAGGTAGAAGTCACAGTATATTAGTCACGAACAAACAAACAGCAGGTGCTAGCTCTGGTTGATACGGGGCCAAGTGCACCCTTATCTTTGGAAACCCTGAGCAGTTTCAAGGACCCCCCCCCCTTTGGCACTGAGGGGCAGGGTATAAAGTCTATTCGTGTATGCCAAGTACTTCTGACCCTGCAAGTAGGACACACTCCCCCTAAACCATATCAGATTTATATTTCCCCAATTCCAGATTACATTCTAGGGGTGGATGTCTTCATGGGACTGACTTTGACCATGTCTGTGGGAGCAGTGGGCAATTATAGGTAAAATCCTGTGAGGAAAAGCCTTTTGGTAAGACGTCTGAGGTCACCTCCAAACCCCAGATGCTGACCTGTCTTGTGTAGCAGCCCATTCACACCTTTCCCACTGGGAAACCAAGAAGCAAACACTATAGCACAAGTTAGAACAGTGCATCCTGAAAGGGAAGCTGCCCACTATATTCACCAGAACAGCGGACTCCCACGGTGCCCGTGTTGGTTGGAAAATAGCCAAAGACACAGGATAGCAGTAAAGAATAGTGATTCGGTTGTTGCTGTACAAAATTGCCCCGTGTGCTCTCGCCAATGCCCAAGGCGTCTGCCACATGATCCTGGGCAAACACATAAGGGTAAATGCCTGTGATGGACTGGCAGGTAGATTATATAGGGCCCCTACCCCAAGTGAAGGAGCGAAATACGCTCTCGTTTGTGTGGACACTGTCACCGACTTGACAGAGGCATTCCCGAGCAAACAAGCAAACCAGGCTGCTACAATAAAGGGGTTACAAAAATTGAGTGTTATCTACGGGATACCCTGAAGAGGTGATAGTGACCAGGGGACACACTTTACAGGTCACAATGTGTGCAAATGGGCAGCTGAGAATGAGGTACGATGACACTACCACCTGCCCTACAACCCCCAGGCCACAGGCCAGATGGAAAGAAAGAACACTGTCCTAAGACAACAAACACAAACACAGGCGAGGCTTACCTGGAAGGGTGGACCAAGGTGTTACCTGAGGCTTTAAAGTTATTAAAGTCAGCTCCTACTGGGGCATTAGCCCCGTATGCCAGGCTAGGAACCCCAAGTGACCCTCCTGTAACGATCTGAGTGATGTCACAAGCTCAGAAAGTATATCCATGAAGTTTATTGCTGGAACAAAACAGCATGGTCCTCCAGACACCCCAGGACCTGGTGGCCAGCAAGTGGAACCATCTATTGGCACCTGTCACAGGTCACCCCACTGGGGTGGAACAGTCACTTCTTCCCTCTGGAGATGGGGGAATGGATCAGCCTAATGTGGGATCCCACTATCCTACTGCACTGAGGGCTTTGGCAGTCACACTCCACATGGAAGGGAACAACAGCTATACCATGAGGGTCTCCTTTTCTGGCACAGAGCAAAACCGTGACCTCCCCAGAGCAGCGTGTATGGTACACTCAGCCAGGAAAAGTGCCTAAAGCAGCCACTGTTCTCATCAGCCAAGGGGAAGCCACTAGTGTGATCCTCATAGGAGGGGAAGATTGACCCCTTTGGTACCTACTGAACACCTGTTTCTCCATCAGTAAGTCTGGCCTACTCTGCTTTCTTCCCTTCAGGGCTTCCAACTTCTTCCTAGAGTGGGCTCACGGCTTTGCCATAGTCCACAACAAAAGCAGCTTCTAGGCCTGTGGACAACTCCTCTTCTCAAATGCTGAAGGTAGAGCCCCTGGCCAGAACTGACTGGGCAGCCCTGTAGTTGGCATGGTGTTTTAATGAGTGTTGGTCTTTTCCTGGGTATAAGGGTTCTCTGCTGTGTTTGCCTATACTGCTCGTGTGGCCTGTACCTCCAGCTACAGCAGTGCTATCTGTCTCTACAGTGACACCTCTTGGGGTCCTCAGGGACTTTGCAGAACAGGAGGAACACGTCAGATTGTAAGAGCCAGGCTCGATGGGTGAACTAAAGGGGAAAATAGGCTTTGCGAGGCCGAACATGGCTGCCCTCACGCTTTCCATTAGTTTACTGCTGTTTCTGTTAATTTACTGCTATTTTCCAAGCCTCTGTTATGTGACCTTGCTGAGGCAGTCTTATGTAACCCTCTAACATGGAGCCACCTTTGTCTGTGACCACTATAAAACCTCTGCCCTTCTACTGCTGGGTGTGGAGATCTGCTTTGGTCCTCCCGCCAATGGGGACTACTGCCTCGGTATGTAAATCTCCCTAATAAAGCTCTTTTGCCACCACACTGGAGTTGCCTGCCTCTTTCTTTGGTCTCTCGGCACTTCCCAATTTTGGAGGCAATTTCAAGTTACTGGTCCATGCTGCACATGGTGAAAATATACACAACAAAACATTCGCAAGACAACAACTTCCCCATTTACAATTCAACGACATCGATTACATTTTTCATGTTGTGCCATCACTATTTGTATCCTTTTCCAAAATATTCCATCACCATTAACATAAACTCATTGCCCCCCCCAACCAAAAACTCTTCCTTTCTCCCTCCCTCCCACCCTTTGGCAACCATTAACAATCTTTGGTTTCTATATATTTGCTTATTTCATGTAACTGAGATCATACATATTTGCCTTTTTGAAACTGACTTATTTTGTTTAGCATGTTTTCAAGGTTTATTCATGTTGTTGCATGCATCAGAACTGTGTTACTCTTTGCGACTGTGTAATGTTCCATCACTTCTTTTTACATCACAGAAGTGATTAGATTTGGGACACATCCTATGCTGACATGGTCTCACTAACATAACAAAGAAACTCCTATTCCAAACAGGATTATATCTACAAATACAGGCGTTGGGATTCCAACATACATTTGCGGGTACACAGTTCAATCCATAGCAGTAATCAGAAATGGGGGAAGCCTTTGCTGAAATGGCATCTCCACAGAGAGGTCTTTCTCCTCCCTCCACCCCAACAAAGATGGCACAGGCCCAGACAACATTTCTTTCCACTGTGCATTGGGTTGCCGTGAATCAGAGGCCAACTCAACAGCGGCCAACAATGACAACGGTCCAAATCATACAGCTAGCTAGTGGAAGAGTGGAGATTCTTTTTTTTTCAGGCACAATTTTTTTTTTTTTAATTTTTGTTTTGTTTTTAAATCAGTAAAATAAACTGGGCCCTAGATTTTAACTCAAAGTTGTGTATCAACTGTCTACATGGCATATAAATGTGCCTTCCTCTAGATAAGACTGAAAAAAAGAGAGAAAGAAAGGGGTGAAGGGAGGGACAAAGGAATGGAAAAAAAGATGTACATTTTTCGAGCGCCAGCCATGACCTTCAGACAGTACAAGCACTATGTGAACTTCAGAAAACCTGTAAGCAGAGCTGCCCGTGATCCAAGAAACTAGACTTAGAAAAAGTCAGAAGACCGTTCTGTTTCATCTTTGAGCCCATGAGAATGATGTGTCCTGTGAAGTCAGCCCACAAGCCAGAGGATCCAACTAGAGTCATCTAGATAGCCAAGAGTTTTGAAGTAGTGAGAGGGGCTGAACTCACCAAAGGAATGAGGACTGAAGAAAAAGAACAGAGAACTGGGCTCTAATCAGTAACACTGCCCGGAAGAGGACCCACATCCACATGCATCTTTAGTTTCTTTTTGATCCAAACTCCCATTATTTTCTGCTCCCCTTGGTTCTAGACGGATGAAAAAGCACCTGCAGACACGTTCACTATCGACTAGCCCAACTTGAGAGCAGAGAGAATGAGATGGGTGTTGACCCCCAACCTTCCTGAGTGGGGTTAACTCATTGAGATACAGTTGATTCTAATTCATGGCAATCCTATGTGTTTCAGAGTAGAACTGCTCCATAGGATTTTCAGTGGCTGTGTGATATTACAGAAGTGGATTGCCAGGCCTTTCTTCCACAATGATTTGAACGACCAGCCTCTCGGTGAGTATTTCAGCACAAACTGTTTGCACCACGCAGGCATTCCTGAGTAGGAGTAGGACAGTAGACACTGCACAGAGTGTTGCAAGGTACTGCAAGGACTGGAAGAGGTAGAGAACAGGAACCCAGCCTTTGTACACCCAGAAAGGTACTTCTGAGATCGCAGAAAGTAGATGGAGACAGAGAAAGCTCCAGAGGACAGATACATGCCTCCTCTGCCCTTAGAAAGGGTGAAACTGAAGCCCCAGAGCATGTATCCGTGTTCTACCACATGGCCAGGCAGCCCTGCCCCAGCACACATGTGCATGCGTATGCATGCATGAACCTCAGTGCCTCTACTCCTCCTGGGCTCTCAGAGAACCAAAGCAACATCTACTGACATTGCTTAAAATATATTCCACATCCACCCACTTTATATCACCTCCACCTTTACCATCCAAGTGTAGCTTGCCATGATTTCAGGCCTGAACTCCCTCAACAGCCCCTTCACTCTGTGGCTTCCATGCCTGCCCCTCCATCCTCAGCACCAGACACACCCTCCTGCGGGCAGCATGACAAGGCTGGGTGGGATTGGTGGAGGGTGTTCTCTTGTCAGAACCTAGAGGACTGGAGGACTTCTCCACCTCAGCCTCTGGGCTCCCCCACACCCAACCACAAAGGAACAAACACAAACAGCCTCCTCTCACGTGCATGCTAAGTCACAAGTCCCAGCTGATGTGCCATAAGGGTAGTGAAGGTGTTGGAGGGAGGTAAACTACACTTTCCAAAGGCCCCCTATGCCATTCTCTACCCCTGTGACACCAGGTGATGTGACTTGAGACCTTGGGTGAAGCTGGCAGGTATACTCCCTGACTCCCTGGGCACACTAACCGCTCGACCTTTCCTCCTTCTTCCCCATTAGTAGACCGATTGACCTTCCAACAGCACCAGGCTCAAGACCGAGCTCACTGGTGTCCTAGTACCTGGAGAGAGTATGCTGACACAGCAGACACAGCAGCCTGCACACTAATCACAAGAAAACTTGAAACTCAAATAATTAGCTGAGCTAGCTCCTCATAAGTTTACGTCCCGGTGCTCTAGAAATGTCACTGCAAGTCTTCTGCCATGTTCCTCATTAGACAAGATACCCATTAGGGTATTAATGGTAAAAAGCATCAACTTTGCCCTCTTTTCACATCTCCCAGCTCCTGGCAATGCATGAGCCCCTCCCCTCCCAGCCACTGCAGACAGCCAGGGCTTATGCTGAAAATTGGTACTATGGGCATGGAGCTGAAGGACTTACCTGGTAAGGAAGCTGGGTGTGGTCTCAGGTAGAGACTACAAAGACTGGAAGGAGACCATCCTGGGACCACAAAGACCCAGAGGTATGAGAGCAGAGGTGGCAGATGTCTGCCCATGGGCCAAACTCAGCTTGCAGTTATATTTTATTTTTCATTTGTTTATTTGCTTAACAGACTTTACTTTTAGAGCAGTTTCAAGCTTAGAGAAAAATGGTGCAGAAAGTACAGAGTTTTCATACACCCCTTTCTCCTCTGTGAACAGTTTCTCCTATTATTAACATCTTGCATTAGTGTGGTACATTAGCGATAAATGATAAACTAATATTGATACATTATTATTAATTTAGGTCCATAGTTTACATTAGGGTTCACTCTTTGTGTTTATAGTTCTATGGGTTTCAAAAAATGCGTAACGTTCTTTATCCATCATTACAGTATCATACAGAATAGCTTCATTGCCCTGTGTTCCACCTATTCATCCCTCCACTCTTCCCCCTATGCCTCTGGCAACCACTGGACTGCTAACCTAAAAGTTGGAAGTTTGAACCCAGCCAGATTGCATAAAGATTACAGCCAAGAAAACCCTGTGGAGCAGTTCTACTCTGTAACACATAGTCACCATGAGTCGGAATCAGCTCAACAGCAACAGGTTTTTTGGTTTATATTTTTGCCTTTTCCAGAGTGTCATATAGTTGGGATCACACAATTTGTAGCTTTTTCAGATTGGCTTCTTTCACTCACCAATTGCCATCGAGTCAATTTAGACTCATGGTGAATTGTGCCGTGACACATCTGTGCTCTTTGACATGTCTGTGCTCTTTGTGCTCTCCAGAAGCAGATGGTCAAGGCTTTCTTCTGAGACACCCCTGGGTAGGCTTGAACTACCAATCTTCTGGTTAGTAGTCAAGTGCTTAACCATTGTGCCACCTAGGGAGCCTCTTTCACGTAGCAATATGCACTCAAGTTTTCCCCATGTATTGCCTTGGCTTGATAGCTCATTTCTTTTTATTGCTGAATAATATTCCATTATTACGGATCCACTAGTTTGCTTATCCATTTGCCTACTGAAAGACATCTTGGTTGCTTCCAATTTGGGGCAATTACGAATAAAGTAGCTATAAACATTTGTGCACAAGTTTTTCTGTTGACATAAGTTTCCAATTCATTTGACCATGACAGTGAATGTCCAAAGTAGGGTAAGATATAAGTTTAATGGAAAAAATAAATTCAAGAACTGAGAAAGGTACCCAAGTAAATGAGGAAATCACCAAGAATTAAGATGGGAATGGTGTCAGAGAGAGTGAGGATACAAAATTGGCAAGAAATGAGAGGAGGGACCTGAAGGGTTATAGCGAAAAGCAACATTAAAGAGTAGATACTGACTGATACAGCCAGATAATATGGGGGTAAAACTTGGGGTATTAATGAAAGTGAGAGGAAAACTAATAAAATGAAGAGGGGGGAGGCCTACAGATGTGAAAGAGGGTTATGGGAGAGAAGACGGCCATCACTTAGAGGGTGCAGAGGAAACAGTCCTCAGGGAAGAACCAGGTTTCCATTACAGCAAGAAGAAAACAGAACATCAGAGAAGAGGCTGAGGACATAGATGATTTTGCTGATGATGAGCCAGGCATTCTAGAGGCCACAGTAGATGGTTTCCACAAGTTGGGGAGGGATGAGAGATACAACAGTGATGTGGAGCACCGTTGGGAGTTTAGTTGGCTAGAGATAAGGAGACCTGAGAATCTGAGTCTTCCTTTGGTGGTGGACTCAAATGGAGACAAAGGGACAAATGAGATGAGTTATGAAGGACTCAAGACAATTAGTAGTATTGGGATCAAAAATGTTGAAGCCTATGAGGCAGGGCCAAGATGACAGAGTAGTCAGATGCTTCCTATAATCCTTCTTACAACAGTGACCACAAAAACCAAATGAATCGATTATACATGACAATCTAGGAGCTCTGAACATCAAAGGCAAAGTTGAGGAATCAGACTGAGTGGCAGGGGGAGGGAGAGACAGTTCAGAAGCAGCAAGAAGTTGCCAGACCTGACCCAGCGGGAACCATCACCCTGCAGGCCAGATCCATTGGCATGTGCAGTGAAGCAAGCAGTGATACCTGGGACATGTTTTCCACACTGGGAGAGACCTAGTGGCAAAGAGTCTGCTCAGTCCTCCAGAGCCAGTGAAAAGTGGTGCTCAATTGGCAAGAGGTAAGTACATGCATCTAACCTGCTGTCCAGATCAAAAAAGACCCCTTTGGGAAAAACCTCTCTCCCATTTACCCGCTCCCTCCCCACTCTGCACCAGATCCCAGGCCACCTTCAGAGATTTCCACATCCCCTGGGCCAGAAGTAGGACCCATCACACATCCTGAGCCATCTTTCTGGCTTTGGAGAAGGAACAAATTAAGAAACAGGAACAAATAATCTGTCAGCTTCCCTAAGTTGGGAACTCAGGGAAGGAAGAGCTCATTTGCCTAGGCACAGGTATAAGTGTCCCATAGACTTTGAATACCTTTCACTCCTGCATAGACCTATATGGGCACATTTCAAAAGCATTTGCCCTCATTAGTGCAGTACAACAAGGTATAAATCTGAAGCCTAACTTCAGCAGTACCAGCTATATGGTAGAGTGGCAGGTTCATGACATTTGACACTGCCCTGCCCATTAAGCAGGGTCCACACCTACCCACATCAGCTGCCTGAGGACTGATGGCTCCACCCAGGACACCTAGCCACCTGCAACAGCAGTCCATGAATAAGTGGGGCCTCCCAGTCCTTATAGCCAGCAGCACTGGGTACCCATAGTCTGAATGCAAAGCCCGCCTACCCACATGCTGTAGGGAACAGGGACATGCTTTCCCCTTTGCCAGCACCCTGTCTTGCTCAGTGCATGACCCCCTACTGCAGGCAGATATCTGTGCCTACACCAAGCACTCATGCCCATCTAGGACTGTAGGTGAGAGCCTGCACCACACACTTGGTGATCGACTTACTTGGACACCTGAGCTGAATCCTTACAAGAGAAGTAAACAGACGCCTGGGCTCACACACCTAGTATGTGATCTAACCACCTGGTGACAGGATGTAAGAGTTTCAACGGCACCAATAATCAAACTAGCTCACATGAACACCCTATTTGGGCATATCAAAACAAAACAAAATGAGAAACTAGGACACAGTACAGTAAGCAAAAATAAAATAAATATAATAACTTATTGATGGCTCAGAGAAAAGAGTCAATATGAAATCACATAAAGAGTCAGACCATGATGGCTTCAGCAAGCTCCCAAAACAAAGAATCAAGAAATCTTCTGGAGGAAGATAATTTCTTGGAATTACTGGAGGTAGAATACAAAAGATTAATAAACAGAACTCTTCAAGAGATCAGGCAAAATGCAGAACAAGCCAAGAAACACACAGAGAAAGCAATAGAGGAACTTAAGAAGATTAGAGAAGAGCATAATGACAAATTTAACAGGCTGTAAGAATCCATAGAGAGACAGCAAACAAAAGCCAGAAAATTAACTATAAAACTTCAGAATTAGACAATTCAATAGAAAGTCATAGGAGCAGAATTGAGGCAACGGAAGTCAGAATTCGTGAGACTGAAGATAAAGCACTTGACACCAACTTATTTGAGGAAATATCAGATTAAAGAATTTTTAAAACTGAAGAAACCCTAAGAATTATGTGGGACTCGATCAAAAGGAATAATCTACAAGTAATTGGAGTACCAGAATGGGGTGGGGGGGGTGGATAGAAAATACAGAGAGAATTGTTGGCAGAAAACTTCCCTGATATCGAGAAACATGAGAAGATATCCATTCCAAGAAGCTTATCAAACCCCATACAAGGTGGATACCAAAAGAAAGTCACCAAGACATATTATAATCGAACTTGCTAAAACCAAAGACAAAGAGAATTTTAAGAACAGCAAAGGATAAACAAAAAGTTTATCTACAAAGAAGAGTCAATAAGACTAAGTTCTGACTACTCAGAAGAAACCACACAGGCAAGAAGACAATAGGATGACATATATAATACCTTGAAGGAAAAAAAAATTGCCAGCCAAGAATTATATACCCAGCAAAACTGTCTCTCATTTGATGGCAAAATTGAGGCATTTCCAGACAAACAGAGGTTTAGGGAATTTGTAAAAACCAAACCAAAATTACAAGAAATACTAAAGAGAGTTCTCTGGTTAGAAAATCAATAACATCAGATAACAACACAAAACTAGAACACAGGATGAAGCAACCAGCTATCAACACAGATAGGGAAGTCACAAATAAATTAAAGCTAAAACACTGAAAATAGGGAAACAGAGGCTTCAGTATGGAAAACACGACAAGATTAAAATAAAAAAGAGGGACTAAATAATGTAGTCATGGATCTTTCATATGGAGAAGCGATATCAAGAAATAAAAGATTAGTTTAAACTTAGGAAAACATGGGTAAATATTAACGTAGCTACAAAGGAAACTAACAATCCTGCACATCAAAATAAAAAAACAAGAAAAACATAAAGACTCAGCAAATGCAAAATCAACAACAATGAAAAAGATGAAAAGAAAATACATAAAGAAAAACAACTCAGCACAGAAAATTAAGTGGAACAAAGAAATTGTCAACAAAACACACAAAAAAAGACATCAAAATTACAGCACTAAACTCATAAAAAAATAATAATAATTAAGCTGAATGTAAATGGACTAAATGCACCAATAAAGAGAGTGGCAGAATGGATTAAAAAACGTGCTCTATCTATATGCTGCCTACAAGAGACACACCTCAGACATAAAGACACAAACTAAAACTCGAAAGATGGAAAAAGATATATCAAGCAAACAACAAGAAAGAGCAGGAGTGGCAATATTAATTTCTGACAAGATGGAATTTTAAGCAAAATTCACCACAAAGGATAAGGAAGGACACTACATAATGATTAACGGGTCAATACACCAGGAGGGCATAGCCATAATAAATGCTTACACATCCAATGACAGGGTTCCAAAGTACATAAAACAAACTCTAACAGCATTGAAAAGAGAGACAGCTCCACAATATTAGTAGGAGACTTCAACACACCATTTTTGGTGAAGGACAGAACATCCAGAAAGAAGGTCAATAAAGACATGAAAGACCTAAATAACACAATCAACCAACTTGATCTCATAGACATTTACAGAACACTCCAGCCAATAGCAGCCAAGTATACTTTCTTTTCCAACGTACATGGAACATTCTCCAGAATAGACCACTTATTAGGCCACAAAGCAATCCTTAACAGAATCCAAAGCATCGAAATATTATGAAGCATCTGTTCTGACCATAAAGCCATAAAAGTAGAAATCAATAACAGAAAAAGCAAGGGAAAAAAAAAAAAATCAAACACATGGAAACTGAACAACACCTTGCTCAAAAACTACAGGGTTATAGAAGAAATTAACTGCAGAATAAAGAAATTCATAGATTCAAATGAGAATGAAAACACTTCCTACCAGAACCTTTAGGACACAGCAAAAGCAGGGGTCAGAGATCAATTTAGAGCAATAAATGAATACATCCAAAAAGTAGAAAGGGCCAAAATCAAAACATTAACCCTACAACTCGAAAAAGTAGAAAGTAAGCAGCAAAAGAAGCCCTCAGGCACCAAAAAGCAAGTAAATAAGAAAAATTAAAGCAGAATTAAATGAAATAGAGAATAGACCAATTGAAAAAGTTAAGAAAGACCAAAAGTTGGTTCTTTGAAAAGATCAACAAAATCGACAAACCGTTGGCCAAACTGACAAAAGAAAAACAGGATAGGAATAAAATAACCCAAATAAGAAATGAGATGGGCGATATCACAATAGACCCAACTGAAATTAAAAGAATCATAACAGAGTACTATGAAAAATCGTACTCCAACAAATTTGAAAACCTAGAGGAAATGGACAAATTTCTAGAAACACAATACCTAAACTAACACAGAGGTAGATCAACTAGATAAAACACAACAAAAGAATAGATTGAAAAAGTAATTTAAAAACTCTAAAAAAAAAAAAAAAAAGCCCTGGCCCTGACGGCTTTGCTGGAGAATCCTACCAAACTTTCAGAGAAGAATTAACACCACTACTACTTAAGGTATTTCAGAGCACAGAAAAGGATGGAATACTCCCGAACTCATTCTATGAAGCCAGCATAACCCTGATTCCAAAACCAGGTAAAGACACAACAAAAAAAGAAAATTACAGATCAATATTTTTCATAAGCATACACGTGAAAATCCTCAACAAAATAGAATTCAACAACATATCAAAAAAGTAATCCACCATGACCAAGCAGTATGCAAGAATGGTACAACATTGGAAAAACAATCAGTGTAATCCATCACATAAATAAAGCAAAAGACAAGAACCAAATGATCTTATCAACTGATATTGAAAAGGCATTTGACAAAGTCTAACACCCATTCACAATAAAAACTCTCAGCAAAATAGGAATAGAAGGGAAATTCATCAACATAATAAAGGACATTTACACAAAGCCAACAGCCAACATCATCCTAAATGGAGAGAGTCTGAAAGCATTCCCCTTGAGAACAGAAACCAGACAAGGATGCCCTTTATTACCACTCTTATTCAACATTGTGCTGGAGGTCCTACCCAGAGCAATTAGGCTAGAAAAAGACATAAAGGGCATAGGAATTGGCAAGGAGGAATGAAACTATCCCTTTTTGCAGATGATATGACCTTATACACAGAAAATCCCAAAGAATCCATAAGAAAACTACTGGAACTAATAGAAGATGTCAGCAAAGTATCAGGATACAAGATAAACACGGAAAAATCAGTTGAATTCCTCTACACCAACAAAAAGAACATCGTAGAGGAAATCACCAAATCAATACCATTTACAATAGCCCCCAAGAAGACAAAATACCTAGGAATAAATCTAACCAGAGATGTAAAAGACCTACAAAAAGAAAACTGCAAGACGCTATTGCAAGAAACCAAAAGAGGCCTACATAAGCAGCTAAACATACCTTGCTCATGGATAGGAAGGCTCAATATCATGAAAATGTCATTTCTACCCAAAGCTATCTACACATACACTGCAATCCTGATCCAAATTCCTACGACATTTTTTAATGAGTTGGAGAAACAAATCACCAACTTCATATGCAAAGGGAAAAGGTCCTGGATAACTAAAGCATTACTGGGGAAGAAGAACAAAGTGGGAGGCCTCACATTACCTGATTTTAGAGCCTATTATACTGTCACAGCCTGGTACTGGTACAACAGGTACATAGACCAATGGAACAGAATTGAGAATCCAGACATAAATCCAGCCACACATGAGCAGCTCATATTTGACAAAGGCCCAAATGGGGAAGAGAGAATCTCTTTAACAAATGCTGCTGGCATAACTGAATATCCATCAGCAAAAAAATGAAGCAAGACCCATATCTCACACCATGCACAAAAACTAACTCAAAATGGATCAAAGACCTAAATATAAAATCTAAAATGATAAAGATCATGGACGAAAAAATAGGGAGAAGCCTAGGAGCCCTAGTACGTGGCACAAAGAGAATACAAACCATAGCTAACAATGCACAAACACCAGAAGAGGAGCTAGATAACTGGGAGCTCCTAAAAATCCAACACTTATGCTCATCAAAAGACTTCACCAAAAGAGTAAAAAGACAACCTACAGAGTAGTAAAAAAAAAAAAAAAAGTGGCTACAATGTATCCAATCAGGGTCTAATCTCTAAAATCTATAAGATACTGCAAAACTCAACCACAAAAAAGACAAATTACCCAATTAAAAATGGGCAAAGGGTATGAACAGGCACTTCACCACAGAAGACATTTGGGCAGCCAACAGATATATTAGGAAATGCTCAAGATCATTAGCCATTAGAAGAATGCAAATCAAAACTACAATGAGATACCATCTCACCCCAACAAAGCTATCATAATTCTAAAAACACAAAATAATAAATGTTGGAGAGCTTATGGAGAGACACTTACACACTGCTGGTGGGAATGTAAAATGGTACAACCACTTTGGAAATCGATTTGGTGCTTCCTTAAGAAGCTAGAAATAGAACTATCATACGATCCAGCAATCCCACTCCTAGGAATATATCCTAGAGAAATAAGAGCCCTCACAGGAGTAGATATATGCACACCCATGTTTATTGCAGCACTGTTCACAATAGCAAAAAGATGGAAACAACATAGGTGCCCATCAACAGATGAATGGATAAACAAATTATGGTATATTCACACAGCGGAATACTACGCAATGATAAAGAGCAATGATGAATCCGCAAAACATCTCACAACATGGATGAATCCGGAAGGCATTATGCTAGTGAAATTAGTCAGTTGCAAAAGGACAAATATTGAACGAGACCACTATTATAAGAACTCAAGAAAAGGTGTAAACACAGAAGAAAACATTCTTTGATGGTTTGAGGGTGGGGAGGGAGGGAGAGGGGTACTCACTAACTAGATAGCAGACGAGAATCATCTTATGTGAATGGGAGGACAACACACAATTCAGGGGAAATCAGCACAACTGGCCTAAACCAAAAACTAAGAAGTTTCCTGAATACAACCAAATACTTTGAGTGACAGAGTAGCAGGGGCAGGGGTCTGGGGACCATGATTTCAGTGGACACTAGGTCAATTGGCATAAGAAAGTTTATTAAGAAAATGTTCTGCATCCTACCCTGGTGAGCAGTGTCTGGGGTCTTAAAAGCTAGTGAGTAGCCTTCTAAGATGCATCAATTGGTCCCAACCCACCTGAAGCAAAGGAAAATGAAGAACACCAAAGACAGAAGGAAAATATTAGCCCAAGATACAAAAAGGGCCACATAAACCAGAGACTCCATCAGCCTAAAACTGGAAGAACTAGATGGTGCCCAGCTACCACCAATGGCAGCCCTGACAGAGAACACAACAGAGAGTCCCTGATGGGGCAGGAGAAAAGTAGGGTGCAGATCTCAAATTCTAGTAAAAAGTCCAGACTTAATGTTCTGAAAGAGACTGGATGAACCCCAGAAGACATGGCCCCTGGACTCTGTTAACCCAGTACTAAAACCATTCCCCAAGCCAACTCTTCAGACAAAGAATAGACTGGACTATAAGACTTAAAATGATACTCATGAAGAGTGTGCTTTTTAGTTCAAGTAGATACACGAGACTAACTGGGCAGCTCCTGTCCAGAGGCAAGATGAGAAGACAGAAAGGGGTAGGAGCTGGTTGAGTGGACACGAAAATCCAGGGTGGAAAGGAGGAATGTGCAGTCACATTATAGAGGTATCAACTAGGGTCACATAACAGTGTGTGTATAAAGTTTTGTATGAGAAACTAACTTGAGCTGTAACTTTCACCTAAAGCACAATAAAAAATGTTGAAGCCTAGAGAAGGGTGGGGCCTGGATTCTGTCATTGGAGGTGAGTAGGTTGGGGAAGCTCCTGAGTCCACAGCTCAATGGAGCATAGGCTTCGCAGGGAAACGGAGTCTTACTCCCATTGCACGAGGCT